>NW_026731598.1:22500-622500 GCF_028476545.2 Physella acuta
TAAATAAAACTAATGAAACTAATGGGAATGGCAACTCCAGTTCATTTGGGGAATAAACATGTTTTTACTTTCTCGTATATAAAGAAAGTATTATAATCGTGCAGATTCCTCAACAGATATTTTAACATTTTCGCCGGTTTAAATCTCGCTACTTTATCAGAGAAGGAACATAAAGCATGCACTGTAATCATATAAAAACTCTAAATAGAGATTTTGACAAACTGACGTTTTACGCCTCCCTGAGTCGGAAAAACTTTGTTTTGCAATGTTGTCTGTATGCCTGTGCAACTGTAAACACGATAACAAAAGTATCAGTACAGCTAGGTTAACGAAATTTACCAATTTACCCCCCCCCCCTATACCAAATGGGGGGGGGGGGGGTATTCAGGACATTCTTTATCAGCTAAAAAAAGTTTAAAGCAAAACAAAAGATTAACCGGGATTTTAATTGAATCAGCTTAATTTAAAATGGTGTTTTGCTATGGTGTTTTGTTACATATATATATATATATATATATATATATATATATATATATATATATATATATATATATATATATATATATATATAATGCATGGACGTTAACAATAAGTTCAAGTACCAATAATTCATGCCCCGATGCGACACAGTAAATTGTATGATAGGATATTTCGCCGTTTAAGAGTTTACAAGCCGCCGTCGGTACCCGTTACAGGCGAATTATAGGCAAATATATTTAATGTTATACTTTTTTGAGAAAAATATTTTATAAAATAGTGTTATTGGTCAAAACGCAATGTGCTTTACTAGTAGAAAATAAATTATACTCTACTATTTAAATTACTATATAAAAAAGCGTGGGTCTCTTCCTAAATATTAGTAAAGGTATCCAATAGATACTAAAGTGACCCACGATTTTCTTTGTATTACATATAAGCTTGTTATTAAAACGTTTTTTATGATTTTTTTACAAGCTTTTATTTAACTCAATTCCTCCGTCTGTCGTCAGACTAGATGGACACTTCTAACTGACAGATTTGTTTCAACGTTGGCACGTGGGTCAAGACATGAAGGCATTGCAACATGACATTAAATGTGACTTAATTGGATACCTAACGAATTTTTTAATGAATTAATTAGAATTTTGTCCAAATTATTAGGCTGTCTCATAAAACTATTCCGCTCTATTTAACACGCGTCATCACGTTTATTAGGTCCGCAATAATTTTTTAGTTATGCAAACTCTATTGCATTAACAAAGTACGGAATAAAATAAATCGTGAGTGATCTCCCCTAAACTTTCTCGAATAATCAAATATAAAACTACGAGGGATAGCAACTCTGGACATAACAATATTTGTAATCCATTTTTAATTACTTAAACTTTTTATAATATAATGGAATCTTGAAAAAAAAAGAATTGCACACCAAGTGAACGCCAAATAAAATGTGCATAATAGTGCGCAATATTATGAGAACTTTATAAATTTACATGAGTTTTTTTTTTTGAGAAATCGGAAATAGCGTAAAATAGTAACGGAAATTACTCAAAATTTGACAGAAGGTAGAGAATTAGATCTTTTACTTACATGTGAAATTTCATTTATCTATCTGAAATAGTACTCAAGTTATAGGCTTTTGAAAAATTCAAAGTAGAAAAAGTACCACTTCCGGTTATCGGAAATCGCTCAAACGTTTGAACGGATCTACGATTTTGATAAAATACTTATATATGAAATTTCATCAACCTAGCTGTAACGGTACTCAAGATATCGTGTTTACACACAGACACACAGACATACGGACAAGATTGCAAAATTATGTTTTTCCGTATCAGTGAGGTGTAAAACGTCGAGATTTGTAAAAATCTCGATTTTTTTTGCACGATTACATACTTTCTCTATACTTCGTATCTACGAGAAAGTAAAAAATTCATAAAAATCGTTTTAATAACAAGCTTTTATGTACTTATGCACTAAAAAGTAGAAAATAAATTATACTCTACGATTTAATTAACAATATTGAGCTTTAATTAATTATTAATTAAACTGGCAAAAAAGCATTTTTCTTCTGTAATTTTGCAATTTCTGCCCGGGTGTCACCCCCCTAAATGGTGTCACCCGGTGCGGCCCGCACCTCCCGCCCCGTCCATGCTACGCTTCTGTATATATATATATATAAATATATATATATATATATATATATATATATATATATATATATATATATATATATATATTTGTGTGTGTGTGTGTATCGGCCTACATAGGTCTATAATTTAAATATATCTTTTTCTCTATATACGGTATATAAAAATAAAGATAAGAATACTTCCGAGAATATTTCTGCGAAAAAGAAAACTAAAGTTTCTAATGGGCGGCGCCATGTAGGGTACACTTTTCATCAATACACGGTTTGGCGCCCAAAGTTTTAGAGCGACTATGTTTGCACTTGGCATCCGTTAATCGAGCGTCCTGCATAGCGAGTAAGGGGTACTACTATATGCAGCGGTAAAACTACAACAGGCTTCTAAAAATAACTTTGTAACGCAAGGAAATCCTTCTGTACAGTTTCGTCACCTTGCGAAAGATGAGAAAATAACTTTTTGAATATGAGGAGCCTACTTTGCGAATGATGCAATAAGCATCTATTATTAGACGATCCAGTCAGAAACTGAGATCGAGCATCTAATAATAGACCATTGGTAATGCTAGCATATTGCATCAGTCACACTGATGTTTAAAACACATCAAATAATTTTTTTTTGTGTTAAAGAAAAAAATTCTGTTCATTTGTGTCACTTTAGCGAATGACGAAATCTGCATCATTGTTCACAGGATGCTATTTCGCACGCTGGGTTATCCTATGAGCACGATGGCGCCTGTTAGTTTTAAGGAGCCAGGGGCCGTACGCTGCGCCTATGCTGGTAGTGTTATCCGGGGTTGGGGGGGGGGGGGGCTCCTGAGAGCGCTCCTCTACGTCCCTGACACATGGGTGGTCACCGAAGTGTGTTCTACCTCATTATTTCGGTGAGTGATTAATGTACACTCAAGGTTTTCATGCGGTAGTGTAGGAAAACCCGTGTCCCGATAATTATTATCCAAGCGCAGGCATTGTTTACATTTAAATAACACAGTTTTAGAAAACAAGGTCTTGCATCTAAGAACAAATGATTGGTAATACATTGGTGATATCCTTCTAATATATTTCGTCAGACTTTCTTCTATCCCCGCGGCAACGCGCGGGGGACGGGTACGCTAGTATATATATATATATATATATATATATATATATATATATATATATATATATATATATATATATATATATATATATATATATATATATATATATATATATATATATAACCCTAAACTAACTCTAAACATAACCCTAACCACAACCAGCCAGAAACGCTAATAAATCGAACATTCGCATAAACGTGGACATAAACCCTCTCCCTACCACCCTCTCGAAGGATGTCTACTCCCCCCCCCCCCCCCGTAGGAAATAAAATGTATATAGAAAAATTTTTTTTTTTTACCTGTGTTAGAGGGGTTTATACCCCCCCCCCTCCCATGGACCCCCAAAATGACTACTTTTTAAGCTACAGTTATTGACTGTCTTAATATTATTTAGGGCTCTAACACTAAACACTAAATTCTGGCAGCCTCTACAATAACAACGTATATCATTGTGATGAGAGTTGCCAGTAGAATTTAGTTACGATTTTTATTATCGCGCTAAATTAATGTATAGTAATCTAGAACGCAGTAGACCAAGGGAAAGTTGGCCAAGGTTAGATCAGTTAAGGGTGTCGAAGCGGAGGGGTGGGCTACGTGGGTAGGCGTTTGTTGTCTAATATGATTGTAATGCAACCGGAAAGGTCTAGAAAAAACAAACAAAGGAATTGATTAATATTCGCATTGAGGTTTTATAATATGCATGTTTTTACTACTTCAAACAATTTGAAATTCATTTCACTGAAAACTGAAAACTACTTAATTTAAAAAAAAGTAAACTGAAAATGATAAAGATGGCTGAGGAGTAGGCAGGAGTGAGGGGGGGGGGGGAAGAGGTTAGGGGCTAGGACATTCAAAATGACAATCCTTTACGTTAAGTTACATCTATTGACGACGATGGAATTATGTCGCTATCATTCAGTGCTTAAACAACAAACACTCAGGGTCGCAATAGGCGAACGGAAAGTCGAACAAGATTATTATTTAAGGGGTTTGGACGGGGGTGAGGGTGGGATGAATATTGGTACGTGTCTATTATAAAATACTACCGGATGCGCATCTGGCAGGAAAACGTGGGCTTGGCGCACAATTTTACGCACAAAACTTTGTGTTGGTAGATATAAAAACTGCGTAGGTGGTTAAATATAGATGGAGAGCCATAACCTATAGTAAAAGACAGAAAAAAAAGACCAATAATAGTTTATTTTCTTATTCGCATAGTCGTGTTTTAATGTGTATCTTTTTACTATTTCAAGAAATTTAAATTCATTTTAATGATGACGGATGGAAAAGAGAAATTAAAAACTACTTTATTAACTGATTTTTTTACAAAGAAAATGAAACTGAAAATGATAAAAATGAAGATGGTACTATTGCTTCTCAAAGTACATTTCATCAAGAAATTTCCATAAATTCAGCACTTTCGACTGTTCCTTACGCAAATGATATCGGCAATTTTATCAAAGGAGTTATAACAGATGATACACGGTTGTATTTATTAAAAAACATCTGGCAAGCGGACAAATAAATTTAAAGTTTCAATATTTGTAGCTACTTAGGTGGAACTGGTTGACTTATTCCAAATTACTTGATGGCGCATTTTGCAAATATTTTGTTTTGTTTAGTTTAAATTATGGTGGTGTAGGTAGTCAGCCTTTGGGTAAGCTATAAAAAAATTCCATTTTCAAACTGGTAAAAGGCAACAGACAAGTTTAATGAGCACCAGCAATGTGAGTATTATAAAAAAGCAATTTTACTTACCCAAAATCGTAGATCGGTTATGGAGAAAAAAATTGAACCTATTAACATCTCCTTGAACTCATCATTAAGTCAAAAAATTCTAGAAAATCGTTTAAGATTAGCGCCCATAAGAGAAACTATAATTTTTGCGGCCGACAAGGGGCATAGGGATTTTGGAAATTTTCAGTTGGAGGATCGTGATGAAAATTAGGGAAATTTTCGAGCTTTTTGAGATACAGAGCCATGGGCGGAGAAGTAACAATTAAACATTATCTAGAAAATTCTTCAAAAAATGCAAGATACTTAAGTCCCACCACTCAGAATGAAGTGATAAATGTGTGCAATAAATTAAGTGTTCAAAAGATTGTTACGAAAATTGCTTCTGTCAAATTGTTTTCTGTCTTAGCCGATGAAACTAGTGATATAGCTGGTATGGAGCAATTGTCGTTATGTTTTCGCTACTATGATAACGACATAAAGAAAATAAGGGAGGATTTCGTACAGTTTGTTGGTGCAACTGATCTAACATGCAAAGGATTTGCAAATGTTTTAATGGACACTCTGGTCAATTTACACCTAGACGGTAATTTTATGATTGGTTAAGGATATGATGGAGCCGCTGCAATGAGTGCTGAGAAATTTGAGTTGGCTATTTACATGCATTGCGCATCTCACAGTCAAAATCTAGCACTTTCTGATGCCTGCGAACTAACAGCTGTGAGAAACTGCATGGGAATCCTTAATAGCACATACAACTTTTTTAACACAACAAAACGACAATCTTTGCTTGCCAATTAGTAGAGAAATTAACACCTTAAGCATCGGCATCTCGACTTAAACGATTGTGCGCAACAAGATGGATTGAACGTCATGAGTCTGTCAACGTTTTTTTTAGAACTTCAAAAAGCAACTGTTGATGCTAGTGATATAGCTGGTATGGAGCAATTGTCGTTATGTTTTCGCTACTATGATAACGACATAAAGAAAATAAGGGAGGATTTCGTACAGTTTGTTGGTGCAACTGATCTAACATGCAAAGGATTTGCAAATGTTTTAATGGACACTCTGGTCAATTTACACCTAGACGGTAATTTTATGATTGGTTAAGGATATGATGGAGCCGCTGCAATGAGTGCTGAGAAATTTGAGTTGGCTATTTACATGCATTGCGCATCTCACAGTCAAAATCTAGCACTTTCTGATGCCTGCGAACTAAAAGCTGTGAGAAACTGCATGGGAATCCTTAATAGCACATACAACTTTTTTAACACAACAAAACGACAATCTTTGCTTGCCAATTAGTAGAGAAATTAACACCTTAAGCATCGGCATCTCGACTTAAACGATTGTGCGCAACAAGATGGATTGAACGTCATGAGTCTGTCAACGTTTTTTTTAGAACTTCAAAAAGCAACTGTTGATGCACTGGAAATTATGTCATCCTGGCACGATACAACAACTTCTTCAACAGCGGTTCAACTTTTAGGAGCAATTAGGAGTCTTGAGTTTCAAGTTTCTTTTAGAGTAATCTAAAAAATCTTTGCAATAACGCTTCCTGTCAGCAGAATGCTCCAAACAGAAAACTTTGATCTATCTACGGCTCTAAAATTTACAAAAGATTCAAGTAGCCTACTAGTGAATCAGAATTTACTACCGTATTTAATGAAGTCAAAGACATTTGTCAGGACTTCGACATAGATATTCTTATTTCACGTCGAGCTGGAAAACAAATTCAACGCTGCAATGTGATGGCAAATACTCCTGAAGAGTTTTACAGAATAGCTGTATTTATTCCTTTCCTTGATTTCGTTATATGTCAAATAGAAGACAGATTGCAAAAACATAAATGTGTTTTGGGAGGTTTTATGTGTCTTTTGCCCAATGACTCGGGTTTTACCAAAGAACAGGAAAAGAATGCCATAATGCCATAACACGTATGCAAAAATATGAACGTTTGATTAACAGCAGTGTCATCGATGAAAGCGTTGGAGAACAAACTGTGGTGGCGCCACATTATTACAAGTGGAAATGTACCGCAACATGCTCTTCAAACTTTTTTAATGTGCGACGTAAAAGTATTTCCAACAGTACACAAACTACTGCAAATATTTGTAACATTGCATGTAACAACTGCCGTCAGCGAACGCTCTTTTTCCACACGGAAACGGATAAAAACGTACTTGCGAAATACTACTTGCGAGGATAGATTAAATGGATTGACATTATTAAATACGAACTGACCCGCGACGTAGCATACACCGCTATTCAGTTGTTTTACTAATGCTGCGACTGAAAATATTTAAAAAACTATCAGTAGCTCGTGAAGGACGATTATCCTCACCTTCACTTTCTACTCCTCCCCTCCTCCTCTTGAAAGCAGCCGTCCGTGACGACAGTTTACAGGCGACAATGAAAAGATCAAGCAGAACTTTTTGTTAATTCCCTTTAGTTTGAAATCGTTTAAAAACAAAATAATCTGCCCCTTATAGGGCTGGTATTTTAGGTCACCAACCAGTTCTATGGCTCATGCATAGATGCACATACAACGACGATCCAATAGAGAGTACAGAACGGCGTTGATATATTTCCATATTTTATTATATACCGTACACACGGCTACATTGACGACAGACACTACGAAGACTTCCATACCCTAACGCGACAACAAGACTAAGAGAGACTTCAACTTTTTGCCCTAAAAACCAAAACAAACTCTCACTCGTCAAATCCTTTCTTGCTCGAGAATCTTTTATTATTTCAACTACACACATACTCTAAAACCATCAACATCTTTACTAAACACATTCCACTACACACATACTCTCAAACTCATTCCATACAACAAAGCAGTGGCGTAGACAAGGGGGGGGGGGGTTAGGGAGGTTACAACCCCCCCCCCCCCCCCCCATTGACCCCTCTGTAAATTTTTTTACTGTTATAATACCAATAATACCACTGTTACTTACTTAAATCTATTTCTGAATCTGTATATATGTATAATTATAATTATATATATATATATATATATATATATATATATATATATATATATATATATATATATATATATATATGTTTAGATAGAACAGTCATCTAAAAACTGACGCTATGTTCACTCTGAATTGGTTATTCCCCCTCCCCCACCTCACCACCACAATTGTGTGGAGCGACATTAATGTCACACCTAGGTATACGCTGGGTAGGATAATTTACCTAAACTGATCTGTTAAGTACACTTTGGAAAACGCGTAATGAGGCTCCAAAGTATCATGCCGCCAAATCATAGCTTTTAAAACAGGTAAACCTGTAAATATTGTTTTTGCAATTACCAGGAAAGAGGTGTGTGATCAATACAACCCATACCATATCATTATGTTAAAAAGTTTCTGTGACAATTTTAGCGCAATTTCCTTATGTACGCGTCATCACGTTCAATAGATGCGTCATTACGTTCCATGGCTGCGCCATCACGTTCAGTAGGCGCGCAATGGTTTTTAGTCATATAACTCTATTGTTTTTAAAAAATGTGAAAAAATGATTAGGCCTCGCGAAACAAAACCTTGTAATTGCAACTCCCTATCAATCTCATATAAATTATAAATAAATTAATAGGGTACAAAAATAACGTTTGAATTAATAAGTAAAATAAACTTATAGCTAGATCTAAAAGATAGCGAAAAATAGATATCTATATATTGCTATATAGTACTGTAGTGTATTATGTATAATGTAAGTTTAAAAAGTTTTTTGTGACCGAACGAAAGGATATTTTTGAAAACTTTCTTCGGCAATATTGTTCTAAATTATGGCAGGAATCGATTGGTAAAAGTTTCAAGTCGCTAAGTGGTCTGGTTGCCGAGATATGGGCCAAAAACTGCATTTTTTCGAGGTTTTTTGGCTTTTCTGGGAAATCAGTGGCGGAACTAGAAAAAATGGGCCACCCCGCAAAATTTTTTTTTGGGCCCCCCATATATGTATATATATATATATATATATATATATATATATATATATATATATATATATATATATATATATATATATATATATATATATATATATATAAACACACAATACGAACATAGGATACTCATTTCTGGTCTGATCGGGTTTTGAAAAAAAAAAAATTAAATCTAATCACAACATGTCATGTGTATCAGTGGCGGAACTAGACAAAAGCCCCCCCCCCCCGAAGAATTTTTTTGGGCCCATATATATATATATATATATATATATATATATATATATATATACATATATATATATATATATATATATCTATAATATAATCGGGCTGAGCGTGTCCTTCCGTCCGTCATCGCTATAGATTTTGGGACTATAAAAGTAAACATTCGCACCATGCTGTGCTTTTCAGTGCACCGCAGTGTCTTATTATAAGTATTAGAGTAGGGTTTGTTTATATAGCGGCATAGAGCTAATTTATAATTTCCACTGTTTGTACAATTTTGCATAACGTAAAGAGAATATTAAATACACGCACATTGCTAAAACATATTAAAAGGATCAATGTCAAATATTGTTTTCTTTTTTATGCCTGAGAAAGGTGGAAACATTTTAATAATGTAATAACAGTAGGCTAGAAAAATCAAATTAATTTAACTCTTTTTTCTAATTTTGACAAGGGAGGTAATTCAAAAATAAATTTAACTCACGCTAATAAAAAAAAATGTGAATGCAAATGTACGGACGTACTAGAAGGAATTAGTGTTGCAATAATATAATTAGCAAAATGTGAATGCAAATTGTGCGGATGCGGATTGTTAGAAAATTATAATTAGCATGGATTGATAAAAGGCAATCTTTTATTTATTTCATTCACTGAATTTACTGTTTACTATTTATAATTTTTAATCGACTATTCCGCAATATTATAGGCGCGTCATCACCTTCATTGGGTGGATGGTGCGCAATGGTTTTAGTTATGAAACTCTATTGTAAATTTTTAAAATTTAAAGTACTGGGGGAAAAAATGCGTGAATGGATAAAGTGAAATATTTAGGTGAAACACGGATATTTTAAATACTGCCTATTATTTATACTGTTTACTAATTATTATTCTATCTTTCGGTTTGAGGACAAGTTAGGGGTTTTATAGGAGAGGCGTAGCGAGGGGAGGGCATATGTCCCCGGGTGCCGACCTTAGGGGGCGCCAAAGTGGGTTGGAAAAAATGTGCGAGGGGGGGGTGGGGGTGGAAATCGAAAGTTTTAGGGAGGGGGGGAAGGAGTGCAAATCGAAAGTTTGAGGGGGGTGCAAATCACCGGAAAGGGCGCGATTTGGCGCTACGGGCTAGACTGTGAGCAATATGCCTGTATGAATGCATTTAAATTGTGTCTATGTTATGAGTGTTGTGTTCGTTTTTTTTTTTTTTTTTTTTTGCGTTCGTTTGTGTTGTGTTTAGTTTTGTTCTGTTCCCAAGTTGGTACATTTTAAAAAGATTTACCGTGGCGGAGCACGGGATGCAGCTAGTATATATATAACAAGGTTCGCTCTCAATTTAAAAAAAATTCCATCTGGTACACGAATAAATCAGAGGTTTTCCAACACACGAGCTGGCCCCTTTCTAAATCTAGTCCAACACACTAAACTGAGGCTTTCATCAAAACGTTACTAACCGTGTGCCCTGTTTTCCAGAAGTTGAATTAAATGTTAACAATGTCGGCAGTTCATTTCTTGGATCTTAGGGCGCGGGTTTGTCCACACTACCAACTAGACACGCCAAGGCATGCTGTAAATCCCTCGGCGACGGCCCAGGTGTCAGGGGAGTCACGGGGCTCTTGGAGCTACCGGTTACATTACTGCACGGGTGATGGATGCAACACATTGTTTCTTCCGGCAGAGCTCCCCCCCCCCCCTCCCCTCCCCCGAAAACAGTCTACCCTGGAAGAAACATTGGTGCGACACCTAATTAGATTTAGTCATCGAGTGTAGTAGCGAGACTTATTCCTAGTCTTGTGGGAACTTTTAAACGACTGTCTGTGGGGGCCAACTTGCTCATATGTAATGCGCTCAGGATGACACTGACGCCAGTTGTATTCAAGTAGTAACCTCATCCGCTTATGCAGGATCACGGGGCGCTAAATCACATATTTCCGTTAGGAGTCCCCACTCAAATATGTACAAATGTTAGGCCTATGACAGAAACCTTTGCGGGGCTGTACTCAACAGCTTCCCAAGTTTTCATGGCGATAGGATGAATGTAATGCATAATAATAATAGAGAGAAAAATGTTTTTCACATGTACAACTGTATGTGGCCAGGTCACGCGTTGGATAACCTTCTGATTTAGGGGAGGGGGGGATTAACAAAAAGCCTGACCCTCACACACCCCCACCTCAATGACTATTAATAATGTTCAATTAATTCTAAACGTTCTAATTAATTTCTAAATAATTATATAAAAAATAATCTTACCTGCCCTGTTTTGTGAATTAGATGTGCCTAATACTATGAAAGTAAATTAATATGTGTTGACTAGATCTAGTGCTGTCTAGTGTCTGACAAAATGTGCTGAAGTGGTGAATCGTACGGTTAGGAAGTAGTTCATAAACGATACATTTATCTCCTCGATACTTGTGAGGTTGAGAAAGAGGGATGGGATAGGGGTCGGCTCGGGAAAAAACTTGAAAGGGACAACAAAACGCCTTGATCTATGTATGTCAGCATCGCCCATTGTAAAACTTACTCAGGGGAGATAATTTGAAGTATAGGCCTTAAAAGTTTACTATATTTCTTGTAAAATCAAAAACAAGTAAACGTATATAAAACTGAAGTTTCTAGTATTATATTATTTTTTTTAAAATTATTTGTACGATACAAGATAGTACAGGATACAAATTCAACCACTACCACAAACACATATTAACATTGAAAAATGTACAATGGATTTCGGGTCCCCTACCAATGCCGCAAATAAGAACTGCGCATCATGAAAATATTGCAACCCCACTTCATATGTAGCGGCTTTTCGTGCTATGGACTTTGTTGTTTTTTTAAAAAGAATTTTGCCGGCGACAGCGTGTGTTTGATTGTAGGGAAATAGAACTCGGCCTTGACGATGGTTAAAAAATACAATTATAAATAACTGTTTTAAATATGTAAAGAATTTGTCGACAATTTTTTGACCCCCTTTTTGGTCCCCATCCCCTGCCCCATCCGCCACAGTATACTTTGGAGGATCGGTCAAACAGTTACGTGTCCTCTATTTAGCTATCAAAGGGAGGGGGGGGGGCAACGAGTCAAAGAAGTTATTCAAAATTTGAAGAGTTGCCTATATTTTACACTGTAGTTTGTGTAATGGATTTTATCTTTTGCGGAAGAGCGTGGTATAGTGACTGTAAAATAAAGATAATCGTACCGCAGCTACAGTGTTTTTCTTTACAAACCAAATATTAAGGCAAAAATTAAATTCAAAATTAAAAAAAAAAAAATTTTGGTCAGCCGTGGGCCCCTAAACGGCCTCCCCCCCCCCCCCCCCCCCCCCGCGCATTGCGGGGTCTGGCGGGACTGTAGTTCCGCCCCTGTTCATCAGGTAAATGAACAACTACTGACTAGTGTCTTTAACAAAACGTGCAGAAGTGGTCAGTTTACAGTTCATAGACGGTTCGTTAATCTATGCATTACATCTTATTGTAAGAGTAAGGGTGTGGTGAGGGGTAGAAGTGAGGGGTAGGGGGGAGGCGGGGGAGAGAGTTGGGAAGGGAAGGGCACAAGAAAGCGCCGATAAACATCTACATCAATAGTGCCGACTTTTTCCGATCGTCTAGAAGACCAGGATAGTCGCCTCGCCGCAACATTTCCCCAGCCCGATTTCAAAGCGTACCGGCACAGTCAAATTTCAGATGCTACGTCTTTGAAGTTGTCTATATGTCTGGCGGTCTCTCGAGCTATAGTCTGTGCATTTTTCTCAAAGACGCTTGCCGACTATCGTGTTTGTTTGTAACTGTAGAAGAAAGATAACTCGACCTCCACCTATTTTTTTTTAAAAATAATTTAGCCAGGATTTTTGGGCCCCCAATTGGTCTGGGCCCCCCCGCATTGCGGGGTCTGGCGGCACTGTAGTTCCGCCCCTGTGGGAAATCCAGGAAGGAATTCCGGGATTTTTTTGGCCCACTATCATCGTCGGAACTTCGTTAACATATTTGCTATTGGAACTAGTCCTCGATATTGCTTCGTTGAGGAGGAGATACGACTTAAAGCTGCGAACACACACCCATTCCCAGAAAAGACGAGTTAATAAACCCAATTCTCCAGAATGGAAATTAAGCTAAAAACAGTAGCTAATTATAAAAATGAGTGATCAGAACTGCAAGACCAATAACTTAGTTATATTGAAGCTATTCTCAGAATGTTCCACTTATTAGTTTTAGGTTATCATTTAACTAGAAAAGTTTGATTTTATACCAACTCTGATTTCAAAAACTTTCATTATGCTGTAATACTTTAGCATTTATGATAACAATATATTTATATAGACAACATACTTTTGTAACACGAATAGTGTTAAGCAACTAAACTAAAGTAATTATTGATCTGTTTTGACTTTTACAATTAAATCGGTAGGAATATACATAGTTATATTAAGAGAGTGATTGTTTTCCCTAGTTCGCTTGTCTTAAGTTAATATTCTAAAAATCATTATGTCAAATTGTTTTTTTACAAGGATTACAAAACAGATTATGTTGCGTTAATTGTTTTTGGTTGCATTGAGTGATTATTTTGTTTGTTTTTTGTTTAGAGTTTTTCTTATTTCTTCAGAGTACTACTTTCAATTTATTTTACATCATAGCGAAGCAACGACACACAGCTAGTATCTATCTATCTATCTATCTATCTGTCTGTCTGTCTGTCTGTCTGTCTGTCTGTCTGTCTGTCTGTCTGTCTGTCTGTCTGTCTGTCTGTCTGTCTGTCTGTCTGTCCGTCCGTCCGTCCGTCCGTCCGTCCGTCCGTCCGTCCGTCCGTCCGTCCGTCCGTCCGTCCGTCCGTCCGCCCGCCCGCCCGCCCGCCCGCCCGCCCGCCCGCCCGCCCGCCCGCCCGCCCGCCCGCCCATCCATCCATCCATCCATCCATCCATCCATCCATCCATCCATCCATCCATCCATCCATCCATCCATCCATCCATCCATCCATCCATCCATCCATCCATCCATCCATCCATCCATCCATCCATCCCCTGCACCTCGACTGGACTATTTTAGGAGGGGTAGACGGCAGACTGGGAACACTCACGGACACTCATAAGACACACGCGGATTCGACTCGGATAGCTAGGTTTAGAGGAGACAGACATGGGTCGTCTCTGTGAGCTAGTGGAAAGCCACAACATGTATTAGACCTAGGCTAGGCTAGACAGTTAGGGACAAGTAGATTAGTCGGACTGAGGACTTTAGTTGTTGTAGATAGTTGTGTATATTTTCTCTTTGTGTTCCATGTGGTGGCGGGTTAATGTTAGGTGTTGTATTTTGTGGCTTTAAATAGAGATCACTGATGTTGGCGTGTATCTATTTTTATTTTCTTCTTCTTGTTTACGATTCCCTGACTAATACGAAGGGATTAGAGAAGGGGGTCGTAACAATATATATATATATATATATATATATATATATATATATATATATATATATATATATATATATATATATATATATATATATATATATATATATACATATATATATATATACATATATATATATATATATATATATATATATATATATATATATATATATATATATATATATATATATATATATATATATATATACATACATACTAGCGTAACCGTCCCCGCGCGTTGCTGCGGGAATATAAGTAAGTCAGACGGAATATTTAAGAAGGGTTTCATCCATGTGTTACCAATCCTATGTTCACTACCGCATGAAAACCTAACTTTAATCACTCACCAAAATAATAAGGTAGAACACACTTCGGTGACCGCCCATGTATAGAGGGGCGCTCTCGGGAGCCGCTGATTACACTAACGCAGAGGCGTCGCGTACGGCCCCTGGCTACAACTAACATAGGCGCCATTGTGCTCACAGAATATTCCAGAGCGCCAAATAGCATCAGGAAACAATGATGCAGATTGCGTCGATTGCTTAAGTGACACAAATCAACAGGATTTTTTCTTTAACACGTAGAAAAAAAGATTTGACGTGTTATAAACATCGGTGTGGCGGATGCAATTTTTAGCGTTACTAATGATGTATTATTAGAAGCTCGATCTCAATTTATAATTGGATCGTTTAAAGTTAGTTGCTAATTTCATCATTCGCAAAGTGACGAAACTGTACAGAAGGATTTCCACGCGTAACAATGTTATTTTTAGAAGTGTGACTTTTATTTTTTGAGTTGCCCTTCTAAACTTAATTTTTTACCGAAATAGTTTCATTATTTTGAGAACTGTAGGCTTTGGAAATGTTTGGATTTTGTACGGGCAAAAGGAAACAACCCAGTGTAAATAATCTAACCTTGGTTAATTTTCCTTATTATTGAAAAAAAAACTATTACAGGACCCTCAGCAGCTCGAAACTGAATTTTTTGTTTGCAGCCAAATCGCACCCTACCAGGGCGCCGGCTGTCACGCCTGATTCAATTTAGTGAGCGACTGTAATGACCCATCTTATCCATTGTCTAACGCACTGTTTAGAACATCGTAGGTGCCATTGCGCTCACGGAAAAGCCTAGGGCGCCAAATTGAACCCTGCAGGGGCGCCAAGGGACGCGCCTGGTTCGATATAGTCAATGATTATTCTTGCCCATCGTGTCTTTAGTGTATAGTCTTTTTTTAAATAAACGTAGGCGCCATAGTGTTCGCAGGGGAGCCTGGGGTGCCTCGGGTCGTGCAATCTACGGGGCGCTGACGGTTGCGCCTCTTAAAGTTTTTACGCTGACTTCAATAGTACCCCTTACCCGCTATGCAGGGGGCACGATTAACAGATGCCACGTGCTAACATAGCCGCTCTGGAACTCTTGGCGCCAAAATGGTGTATTGACGAAAATCCCACCATTGCAGGCGTCACCCATATCATATTTTCATTATTTTGTTCACAGAAACCTTTCGGGAGTATTCTCATCAACTATCTAAAGTTCCATGGCACACGGATGAAAGGTGTCGAACAGTGGCGGAACTAGAAAAAAGGGCCACCCCACAAAAATGTTTTTGGCCCCATATATATATATATATATATATATATATATATATATATATATATATATATATATATATATATATATATATATATAACCTAAATACGAAAATATCAACATAGAATACTCAATACGGGCTTGTTCGAAATTTAAAACAAATCATAATTCATAGTTTTTATTTTTAATTAAAACATTTTAAAACAACACATCATTTATGTGAGTGCTATCAGTCTGTTTTGAAATTCTCTGTTTCAATGTCTGACATGATGCTCACTAATATTCAAGGCGGTCAAAATATTATGAAGCATGAAAGCTTTGTATGTGTAATGGTTTCTCGCCTTATGTTTATTTTTAAGTTTTTTTTTAAATTTTTATTATTAGGTTTTTAATACATTTCCTTTCATACTATGTCATTCTTTATTAAGTAATTAAAAAAAAATAATTGAGAGAAGTAATTGCTTTTTAATTTGTTTAGTGAAAAAATTTAATTAATTAAGAGCACACATATTTGACTATTTAAAAAGGGAAATAAGTCATGGAAGTGGTTTGAACGTTTGCCTATCTTTCACACTACAACTCATGTAGCTATATATGTTTTTCCTTTATGAAACAGCGATGTTAGCTACTGTAGAACATCACTACTGTAGTAGATCTGTTTCTTTGTTGTTTTGTTTTTTTTTGCAAAAAAAAAATATTTTTTTAACTATAAAAAAGTTGATTCTGGTCGGCTTTGGGCCCCAAAATGGCCTGCCCCCCCCCCCCCACATTGCGGGGTTTGGCGGCACTGTAGTTCCGCCCCAGGTGTCGAACCGAATCTGACTTTTATTTTTTATATACCGTACATACAGAAAAATCGCCCCCTCCCGTGTATAGTGAAAAATCGCACCCTCCCGTGGCGCCGCCCTTGCGAAACTAAAACTGATTTTTTTTACAGAACCCTGTCCCAGGATGTTCTAATCAACTCCCTAAAGTCTCATGGCTATCGGGTGAACGGTGTCAAACCAAAATCGACTTTAATTTTTAATTACCGTACATAGAGAAAAGTCGCATCCTCCCGTGGCGCCGCCATGCGAAATTAAATACAGAACCCTTCCCCGGAGTGTTCTAATGAACTCACCAAAGTTTGATGGCGATCGGATGAACGCTGTCAAACCAAAATCGTTTTTTATTTGTATATTTTTATATACCGCAAATAGGGAAAAAACAAATGGCGCCCTGCTGGGGCGCCACCCCTCCGAATTTGAAACAAAACAGACACACACACACACACACAAACATACATTGCTTTATATATATATATATATATATATATATATATATATATATATATATATATATATATATATATATATATATATATATATATATATATATATATACCCTTTAGGCTTTTCATTTGAGGGTGTGGGTAACACAACGAAGTGTCGCACCAGGTGACACCCGAGCTAGCGACGCCACTGATCATAAATGAGTGTCATTGATTCTGTTTTAAAGTGCACATTAACTAAAGCTTGTTTTTGTTTTTAATTTTATTATTTTAATTCACGCCTTAGTTGAAACAGCAAACGCTAGTTTGGTCTTCGCTACATATGATGAAGTTTACTTGGTTGGAGACTTTAGGACACCACGTAATCCTCGAAGATCCTTCACCATGGTGCGTGGAGAAGGAGAGACTGCAAGAACTAAATTTGAGTTGAGTGTTGATTTCAAACAACCGCAAGGTTAGTTGCATAACGTTAATTTGGATATAACATTAGTTAATATATATATATATATATATATATATATATATATATATATATATATATATATATATATATATATATATAAAGATTATACGGCTTTTATATGGGTACTAAATAGAAATAAAACGAAAAGTAAATAAACCGGGAGTGATCTCCCCTAAACTTTCTCGAATATTCTTATATAAAACAACAGGGGATGGGAACTCGGGCTATAGACATGATTTTTAATTCATTTTAAATACTTAAAGCTTTAGAAATAGAATAAAATCTCGTAGACAAAAGAATTACACACCAAGTGAACGCCAAATAAGTTAATAAAAAGTCTAGTGACAATTTAAGCGCAATTTCCTTATGTTATCCATAACAATTTTAAATCGAGATAAATCATATATTCAGCAACGGTGCCCAAATATTAAAACGTTTATATCAGTATTTGACTCTGATTAAAACCCGCCCTCTTGTTTGCAAACATTAGCACGTGGAAAAAAACGAGCGACGCGTAGCTCGCCTCTCTCTCTCTCTCTCTCTCTCTGGCCGCGCCGCGCGCAGTGACGCGAACGATCCCACGTTGCGATAGGCTAGCCTCCCGTATCAGTCGAAAAAAAAATCCTTTCGAACCTCCGCTTATTCGCTATGGTAAAATCCTTTCGAACCTCAGCTTTGCGCTAAAAACCTACACGCTGCTCAGTTTAAATGTTCTTAATTAATTTTTTGTGACCGAACGAAAGGATATTTTTGAAAACTTTCTTCGGCAATATTGGTCTAAATTATAGCAGGATCGATTGGTAAATGTTTCAAGTCGCTAAGTGGTCTGGTTGCCGAGATATGGAGCAAAAAGTGCATTTGTTCGAGGTTTTTTGGCTTTTCGGGGAAATCCAGGAAGGAATTCCGGGAATTTTTTTGGCCCACAATCATCCTTGGAACTTGCTTAACATATTTGCTTTGGAACTAGTCCTCGATATTGCTTCGTTGAGGAGGAGATACGACTTAAAGGCTGCGGACACACATCCACACATCCACACATCCATACATCCATCCAGAAATGACGCATTATCAAACGCAATTTTTCTTTTTTTGAAATAGCGCTAAAAAGTGCATAATAGTGCGCAATATTATTAGTTCTTTAAAAATTTGCATTAGTTTTTTTGAGAAATCGGAGGTAGCGTAAATTACTACTTCCGTTCAACGGAAATTACTCAAAATTTAACAGAAGGTAGAAAATTAGATCTTTTACTTACATGTGAAATTTCATTTATCTATCTGAAATAGTACTCAAGTTATAGGTTTTTGAAAAATTCAAAGTAGAAAAAGTACCACTTTCGGTTATCGGAAATCGCCCAAAAGTTGATACGGATCTACGATTTTGATAAAATACTTATATGTGAAATTTCATCAACCTAGCTGTAACGGTACTCGAGTTATCGTGTTTACACACGCACAGACACACACACACACACACACAGACACACAGACATACGGACAGAATTGCAAAGCCCAGTTTTTCAGACTGGATTACGCATAAAACCTCTTAATTTTGATAAATCTGGATTGATAATTTTTGCCCGATTAAAATAAGTCCTCTATACTTCGGATGTGATGAAGGACTGAGGTGTAATACGGTGAAAATTGTTAAAATTTCAGTTGATTTTTGTGCACGATTACAATAGTTTCTCTATACTTCGTATATACGAGAAAGTAAAAATCTTATAACTAATAGGCTTTTAAATGGAATAAGATAAGAAAACAAAAACAAACCTGCTTTTTTTTAAAAATTAAAACCACATAAGTGGCTCAAATTATATTACAAGATTTACCACATATCACAAACAAACAAAACAAACAATCAGACGTGGTGAACTAAAAAACGATTATACAAATAAAAAAATAAAAATCTTTTTTGCAAGCTATGGTAGCTCATTAGACCCACATACACATTTTAGCAGCAGATGTTTTTATTTAAGTAAGTACATTGGTTATACTATCTTATATTAGTGCATTTAAAAGCTTTTTGTTATTAATTTTCTAAATTTGTTTTATTTTCTTCTGTTAATTTTTTTTAGTAATTCGCTGTTAATGACGTCGACTGCACATACGAAAAAAAAATTTGCCTTAAAACCCTATCAACAGCTTGCTATCTCTAATGGTAGGCTCCGAGGAAAGAAATCAGCCAACCGTAACCAAACAATTCACCGTCGATGGCCAGTTAGTAGAGCGACCGCCAGTATTAATCTTGTTATCTATCCTTTTTTTCATCAGAGAATAATCTCGAAAGTTTAAATGAAATAGTTGTATTACAAGTGGGTTAAAATTGAGTTACATTATTTGCCACAATCCATAAACAAACTTTATTTTTTTTAAATTAATAAAAAAAAACGTTTAAATAACTGGCTTTTATGTAATAATGCACTAAAAGGGATAAAAATAAATGATTTTCTGTAAATATTTAATAATACACTTCTATTTAAATAACTATATTATTTTCTATTGGATACCTTGGCTAATATTTAGGAAGAGATTCACGTTGTGGATTTGTTATCTAGACAGATAATACAACAGACGAGGAAGCCATTTTCTATGTACCTTGTTTTTATTCTGAATCGGAAACGGAACATTACATGCAAGGGACATCACTCAAACATTATAAGACTAATACAAGAAGAGTGAGTTCCCCTCAATATAAAGCTCAATATATTACACTCTTCTTTACAGTTGTTATTCAAATAACTATAGTATTGTATTGTTATATCATTATACTAGCTGTCGGGTAACCGTTACACGTGAATTATAGACCTATGTATTTTAATGTTATTCTTTTTTGAAAAAAATATTTATAAAATAGTTATTGGTCAAAACGCAATGTGCTTTACTACACGTTGAACGATATTAGTAGGGGTGTCAAACTGATTTTTAAAACGGCCTCAGATCTATTTTTAAAGCTGCTATAAGATAGTGGGTACTAATTTTGTTCATATATCTCAAGTAGTAAAAAAGTTATGACGTTTGAAAAGGTTTTTTTTCCAACACCCTAAAAGGTGCCATGTTTGAGAGGTTATATCTGTAAAATTATATGTCACAAACACAATCTTTTGAACTCATCACAAACACACATACAGAAAACAGAATCATTGTTTTCAAACTTCAAAAATAAGTACATCATTTAAATAAATTGGCTTTAAATTGACTTTCCTCACTTTTTGATACAATTAAAAAGCGAAGTAAAAAACACAAATTTTCTACATTTTTAAAACATCACCAAAAAGTGTCTGGTTAAAGAGAATACTTGATAAGTAAATACAAATGTCGTGGAACATTTATGCCTATAACAAGTACGTTTGAAACACACGTTTGATCAGAAGAGTGCAGGGGTTCACAATATGTCTAAAATGCGTCTTTTAAAAAAAAAATGAAAATAAATAAATTATGGCACCTACAGTAGATCTGGGTACATAGAAATATAGAATAACCATAGCTCGTATCAGGTACGATACGATTTATTTATATGCGGTCCAATGGTGGCTGGAACAGTGCATAAAGAAAATATTTTTGTTGAAATAATTATTAGTCTCTTGAACCAGTAGTACATTTAAAAGTAAGAACATTTATTTAGAGTGCCTCAGTCAATTTATCTTTATTTTATAAATATGTATTTATACTTAGCTGGTTCCACAATTATTGCGATATGGTAGGGCGACACCAAAATACACTTGCTTATTAAATACAACTATATAGGCTAAATTCTTACCCTTAGTGTCTTAACAGTCGTTCTTTACAACTATAACCTGTAAATATGTAATGAATAGCCACCATAAACGGTCAACATAATTTAGAGGACTTAACAATGTTTTTTTCGTAGACAAGGGCTATATTCTTTTAAAGGAATCTAATAAGGGTTTATTTCCAAGCTGACTGCAAAGTTTAAATATATCTGCACTCGTGCACTGATCATTAATATATATGGACATTGTTACAACTACAACTGTAGTAAAGATCTCGCTTACCCCCCCCCCCCCCCTTCCAATTCTAGGTAAGAGTTGGAGGCATTATCATAACATCTTGTTAAAATTGAAACTAAAGAACACACTAAAAATCTATTTTTTTGGTAATGTAAAGTATTTCAAGCTACACATCATGTACTATTTAGTTATGCCTACCCATATATTGTTGACACTGGCGACCAAATGTACGATTACGTGACCTTTTACATTTAACAGATAAAAATATTCAGCTATTCTAAAAAGTTTAGAAAAATAGGTTTTAATTAATTTTAAAAGTATCCTTTGTCAGAAAAGACAAAAATATTTGAACTAATAAATCAGAAAAAAAAATTAGACTCCAATACAAAGTGAAGTAAGGGCCGGAGTGGTCTAGCGGTAGAGAGCTGGACTGCTAACCCGTTAGTCTCGAGTTCGAATCCGGGTTCAAGTCAGTAAACCGTCCCTGAGACCACCCAACTCTGATGGGTACCAAACTCACGTTAGGGAAAGTAAAGGCGGCTGGGCATAGTGCTGACCACACTATCTCTTCATATGCCAAGGTCACAGAACCCTACTTCACTTGCCCCATAGGCCGTCAGGTTTGAAAGGGAAACTTTTACAAAGTGAAGTGGGGTTTAGTTCATCTGAAAAATTGAAAGATGACGTTATTAGTGTTGTGTTCTTTGTGTAGTTTATACATGTGGCATGTGACGTCATTGTTTATTGAGTTCTTGTCACAACCATAAACACTTTTCCGGTTGCATAATGAAAAATATGTTTCTACATTCAAAGATTGCTTTATTTTTATGTTCTTTCTTTGAATAAAATTAAGTTTATATATTTAAAACATCCAACAAACTATTTTCAACATAAATCCGTGTCTTTGAGTATTCCATATATTGTTCCAGATACTGATCTCTAAGGCTCGGAACCAGTTTTTCTTCCAGGCATCTTTCCGGGGTGCTGCGCCCCCCCCCCCCCCCCCACCCGAAGAAAGTCTACTGCCCTCCCGAATGAAATGGAAATTCCTATCTATCTATCTATCTATCTATATATATATATATACAATTCTCTTCTGGGAGACGTTAGAAAACAAGCTGTAAGCGCGCCGAGCAGTCCCCTCTTTTCCTCTCTAGGCATATCGCAACCACTCCCACATGGTCTGGTGAGCTGTAGCTCACGCTAAATGTTTACATCGTAGAGCCGGATTTAGTGACGGCTATTAGGGGCAGATAATTTAGTTTAAAACTATTTTATACCTAGGGGAAGTAACTAAGTGGAGTTTACTTTAACTGAGGGGGAGGGGGGGGGGTTATCGTCCTTAACGAGCTAGTGTTTTAAAGCAAATATTTTCAGTGGCAGCGTTGGTACTGTTGAATTCACAAATTATGAATTACTGAAAAGTAGAAAATAAAACAACTAAATAGCGGCGTATGATACGCCGCGGGTCGGCTCGTATATATATAATTCTCTTCTGGGAGACGCTAAAAAACAAGCTGTAAGCGCGCTCCCTACCACCCCCACCCCTGCATGGTCTGGTGAGCTGTGGTTCATGCTAAATGTTTACAAGCAGAGCCGGGTTTAGTTACCACTATTAGGGGCAGATAATTTAGTTTGAAACGATTTTAAACGTAGGGGGGAGATAACGAAGTGGAGTTTACTTTAACGGAGGGGGGGAAGGAGGGGGGGTATGGTCCTTAACGAGCTACTTATAGTGTTTTAAAGCAAATATTTTCAGTGGCAGCGTTGGTACTGTCGAATCCACAAATTATGAATTACTGAGAAGTAGAAAAAACAACAACTAAATACCGGCGTATGATATGCCGCGGGCCGGCTTGTAGAAAATAATATACTTTTACCAGTGTCTTCGTCCCCCCACCCGAGAAAAAAGTCTGGAAGAAACACTGCTCGGGACATGTGGACAGAGAGAGAGAGAGAGAGTGTGTGTGTGTGTGAGAGAGAGAGAGAGAGAGAGAGAGAGAGAGAGAGAGGTGCAAACATTGACTTTTTATTACAAGCTTTTATTTAACTCACTTCCTCTGTCTGTCTTGACGGAAACGCAGGAGTGAAAATTCGGACAGTTCTACTTGACCGACACGATTCACAGTTGGCACGTGGGTCAAGACATGAAGACAATGCAATCTGAAACTAAATTTTACTTAATTGGATGCCTAATTGATGTTTTATGAATTAATTAAAATTTGGACCGAATTAGTAGGCATGTCTAGCCAACCACACCACACGCGTCATCAATAGCTGCGCCATCACGACCACGTAATGGCTGCGTTCAAAAACCATTGCGCGCCTACTGAACGTGATATTCAGTAGGCGCGCAATGGTTTTTAGTCATGTAACTCTATTGTAGATAAAACATGTAAAGTACTGAAAAAAAATTCATAAAAAACGTTTTAATAACAAGCTTTTATGTAATGATGCACTAAAAAGTAGAAAATAAATTATAGACTACTATTTAAATAACTATAAAGAAAAGCGTGGGTGTCTTCCTTAACATTAGTAAAGGTATCCAATAGATACTAAAGTGACCCACGCTTTTCTTTATAGTTATTTAAATAGTAGTCTATAATTTATTTTCTACTTTTTAGTGCATCATTACATAAAAGCTTGTTATTAAAACGTTTTTTATGAATTTTTTATATAATAGGATTTAAAGAAAATCATTTATTTTCTAATTGTTAGTGCATTATTACATAAAAGTTCGTAATTAAAACGATTTTAATTGTTTTCAGTACTTTCAATTTAAAAATAAATTACAATAGAGTTGCATTACTAAACAGCATAGTTATATCCCCTAAACTTTCTCGAATCTAACAAAACAGTTGAATTCTGAATGTGGCGGAAATCGGGCGTACGGCTCCGTGATTTCAAGAAAAAATATTTTAAAAAATAGACTTGATCGCCATAATGTTATATATCTAAAGTGCTCGTCATCTAAATAAATGATTTAAAAAATTAATATTGAAGGTGTTATAAAACAAATTTCATTTTCCAAACTTATGGTGTTAATTGACGGCATGTGCATTAAACAAAATTAAAGAAAATGTATCACTCTTCACAAAAATTCTAATTGTGTCTGAAAATTATATATATTCATTTAGCACTCATATATTTTCCTTATACATACACAAATAAATAAATAAAAAGATTATTAATTAAAAAGTTTTTTTCACGTTTTTTTCCCCGGAGCCTACCCTTTTAATGTAAGACTGCATTGTCTTTATGTCTTGATCGACGTGCAAACATCGAAACTAATCTGTCAGTTTTAAGTGCCCGAAATTTCGCTCGACAGACTCTCGACAGAATGTAAGAGGAAGCAAGTTAAATAAAAGCTTCCAAAAAAAGTTTTAATAACAAGCTTTTATGCAATAGAGCACTAAAGAGGAGAAAATAAATTATTTTCTTTAATTATATTATAATACGGGTTTTGACCAACGTGCCGATTTTCAGAGAAATTGATTGATCGGTTAAAAGAGCCCGAAATTTCACTCTCCCTAGGATTGAGACAGACATACGACAACTGACGAAGGACAGAGGAATCGTGTAAACTAAAAGTTTGTAAAAATATAACGATGCGACGTAATAGCTTACGGAAAACGATACATAAATATTAGCTCATTTTATATTTTTTAACAAAATTATTTAGGTAAAAGCTTTGTATTTCATTTTGACTAAACAATGTATAATCTTTCTAGTAATTATCTCATTGACCGACGTTGACGGTCGAGACTACCAGCTTGGCTTCCCAACACCAGCTCTGCACACTGGCCAAAGAATCAAGATTCTAATGATGTTTTCAAAGTTGTCTCAACCTAATAATGGAATTACCTTATTTGTTGATTGCATGGACATGGGTTTGGACCAGACAGAAGTTCAGCTAAGGAGAATCTTCGCTTCAGATATAAGTGTTGTGTGTAATTTTTGTTTTAATTAAATAACAATAAATGGATTCTTTAATAAATTACTGCTGTAACTAGTTCTTATAAACTAGCCATGGGTACCTACTTCACGTGAATTATAGGCCTATATATTATAGGCCTTTTAATGTTTTACTTGTTTTTTAAAAATAATTTCTATAATAGTTATTATGGCTAAAACACAATATTTTTTAACTATTCGTTAAACCATATTAGTGACTAAGAAATAACTAAATAGCTAAAAACTCGACAAATTAAAAATAACATAGGCCACCTATTGGGCCTACCTATTAGAAAAAATAAAACCAATTAGATTATATATTATATATTATTAGTCAACGCAACACCATATTAAATGCATACACTGATTAAGAGACTTAAATGATTCAGTTAAAATCACGGTTGTTCAATTGTATTTATCTTTTTTTAAAAAGTAATTTGTATTAGTTTTGGCCGAGAAAACTATACATTTCATATCATACGTCCTGATATGTAGATCTATTGATCTAAATCAAATTTAAATGAAATAGTTCATTTCTACATATTCTAAAATTGTAAGATGACGCCATTAGTGTTGTGTACTTTCCGTAGTTTAAACACGTGACGTCATTGTTTTTAGGTTCTTGTCACAAACATAAACTGGTTCACGCTAAATGTTTACAATCATAGAGCGGGTTTAGTGACGGCTATTAGGGGCAGATAATTTAGTTTGAAACTATTTTAAACTTAGGGGAGGTAAATAAGAGGAGATTGCTTTCGCGGGGGGTGGGGGGTGGTGGGTGGGTGGGTGTAGGGTAGGGGTTGGGGGAAAAGAGGGTGGAGGTAGTATCGTTCTTAACGACCTACTGATAGTGTTTTAAAGCAAATATTTTCAGTGGCAGCATTGGTACTGTAGAATTCACAAATTATGAATTACTGAAAAGTAGAAAATAAAACAACTAAATAGCGGCGTATGATATGCCGCGGGTGGGCTCGTTTTTTCTAGTTCCGCCACTGGCTCAGTGGGCACAAAAGCCAACGCAGGTAGCATTTTGAGCTTAAGAGCAAATTCACTATCAACTTGATAACATTGTTGAAGGCTAGAGTCCTGTATTTTCTGTAAGTTTTGGCTAAGATGGAAAAAAAATTACATAACAAACGTTTAATATCAAGCTTTTATGTACTAATGTACTAAAAAGAGAAAATAAATTATAGACTACTATTTAAATAACTATAAAGACTTAATTATATTATTCCAACAATAATTCCTTCTTGTAGATGTTGTATTCACATTTTATTATTAGCGTGAGTTGAATTTATTTTTAAATTAGTTCACTTGACAAAATTACAAAACAGTTTAATTAATTATATTTTTCTACCCTACTGTTATTAAAATGTATCCACTTTAATCTAGGAATCTAAACGAAAATGATATTTGACATAGATACGTTTAAGAATGTTTAATATGTTTTAGCAATTTGCGTGTATTTAATATATATATATATATATATATATATATATATATATATATATATATATATATATATATACACACACACACATATGTATATATATATATATATATATATATATATATATACACACACATATGTATATATATATATATATTACATTTATATTCTAGAAAACAATATCATCATTTCAATGGTATGCTGGAGTATCTCTCCATGATATGTTGAAACTCACTGGCTGCCCTTATCAAACTACACAAGAACAGACGACAACACCTAGTCCAACGCTGAAAATTCCGGAATGGTCTAAACAAAGTTTGGCCACTCACAGTAGACAAGCATTTGAAGAAAATATCGAATTGAATGAAAACAACGAAAGGCGAGAAAAAGAGGAATCAGAACGCGTAAAGCAGGACATAAAAAAACAGCAAGAGGAATTCGAATTAGAGCGTTTTAGAAAGCAGGTTGAGTTTGAGCGTGCCAGACAACAGGTTGAAAAGGAGCGCGAGTTAGTCAGGCAAACTGAAGCCGAGCTTCAACGAGGAGGACCGTTAGTAACCGAGAAAGACAATAACAGAGATGTCGAGGGTTATACAGGGGATCGGTTATCTATGCAAAACAAGGACAACTCAAGACAAGATGCAGGTAACCCATGAAATAAGTCTGCAATAACAAATAGCATTAATGAAAAACTTTTACTATAATTTTAAAAAAAAGTAGTTTGAATTCTTTAAAAAAACTAACAAATATCTTTAAGTCTAATGTAGGTACAAAAAGCGCGGGTCGTTCAGAATATTTGACTAAAATTATACAATATATAATACAGCGAAACATGTTTTCGTTAGTTTTATGAAAACTGATCAATATTTAAAGAAAATCATTTTATTTTTGAAAACTTTTACTACATATTTAAAACCTGATTACTAAAATGTATTTTATAAACTTTTTTTAATGAAATAATTTTTCTAGTTTTAATTAAATTTAAAAAAAAATTAAATATCTAACAAATTTTGAACTAAACTATTCAATACGCAATATAGTGACCCGCGCTTTTTTTTTACTTTTTATCGTATACGAGAAATCTCGACGTTTTACACCTCCCTGAGTCGGAAATACATAATTTTGCATCCTTTTCCGTATGTCTGTGTGTATGTATGTGTGTGTGTGTTTGTCTGTAAACACGATAACTTGAGTACCGTTACATCTAGGTTGATGAAATTTCATATATAAGTATTATATCAAAATTTGTAGCTCTGTATCAACTTTTCAGCGGTTTCCGGTAACCGGAAGTGGAGTCGGAAGAATTTACTTTCCATTTTGTCTGTATGTCTGTTGTCTATATGTCTGTAAACACGATAACTTGTGTACTTTGTAAGGTATATTGACGATATTTCATATATAAGTATTATAGTAAATGTGTAGCTCTGCATCGACTTTTAAACGTTTTGGGTAACCAGAAGTGGTACTTACTCTACTTCCGGTTGCTGAAAAACCAATAACTTGAGTAGGCCTACCGTTAAAGCTAGGTAGACAAAATTAAAATATAATTATTACATTATTTGCGAAGATTCTTTCAACCATTGTACTATTTCCGGTAACCGGAAGTGGTACGTGGCTCTATTTCCTTGAGAACACAACAACTTGAGTAGTGTTCCAATTATTTAGACGAAATTGTATATACAAGTATTAGATCTTGTTCTTTGATGACTCACAATTTTGGAGTAACCTCCGATATCCGAAAAAGGTATTACACTCCATTTTCGAATGCAAAAATATAGATAATATTAATACAGTTTCCTTTTGATTAAGGATATTTTATAAATAGGTATACTAATCGCTTCATTTTGTCAATTTTGAGTGATTTCCAATGAAGTCAAATTTTGATGTCAGATTGCATTCTCAGCGGGTTATGACCCGTGTGCCAAGCTTGAAACGAATCGGTGAGTTAGAAGTATTCGAAATTTCGCTCGGTAGTTTTGATCTATGACGGACAAAGACAAATCTACGACAAGGGCATTGTTACATAAAATCTTGTTATTAAAACGTTTTTTAGGGTCAATTACCCCCCCCCCCCCGGTTATTTTCCCGCAGTCTTTTCCAACCCCCAATACACCGCACGCTGACGAACCCTGAACCTAACCCTAAACACAATGAATCCTAACCCCCAACTCTTAACCTACTCTTAACCCTAACGTTAATCAAGACCCTATTACTAACTCTAATCCTAACCAATTTTTTTTCCAGGCATCTCTTCGGGGGGTTGGGGGGGGGGGGGGGGGCTTGTATGTATATAACTCGAAGTATGTCTGCCTGTACTGTATGGAAGTCCTAACGGCTGAACGGATCGCGTTCATTTTTGTCACACTGGTGCATTATACAACTGGGAGTGTTTGCTTGCACTTGAAACTAAATTCAGTGAAGGTTAAATTGTTTTCAATTTTTCAAGTATTTCTATAGGCCAAATAGGCGATCTCATTTCCTTTCCGCCCATTATATTTTGCATTTGCGCAGTGCGTTCAGAAGCGGTGTAATACAGTATCCATGAAACTCTATATAAAGAATGTTTATATTTTGTGTTTTAGTATTTATCTTCCTGATTATTCTTCATCTTTCTCCTCTACAATCTGCTAGAACAATCCATCTTTCTCCTAAATAATCTGCTAGAACAATCCCTAACAACTCTCCTAAACAATCCTTCACAACTCTTTAAAACAATCATTCACAACTCTCCTAAACAATCCCTCCACAAATACATTTTAATAAATAGTGATAGAAGCACACCGGGAAAATATGCGGGTGCTTGTGGCGTAAACACGCGTTTGTGTTTTCCAATATTAAAAGGTCGTCGATATATGATTTCAGTTATAGGATTTTAAGTCTTTGAGCTCTTGTTGTAATATTTTACACCTAAATTTTAAATAATGTATTTGTGCCAACTATCCATTTAACAGAACAGACTATCAACCAGCCAAATACTGAATCTGTTATTGTGGCACTAACTCGAGCAATATCTGAGATGCGTCAAGAAATGAGAATGCAGGTAAATCTAAAAGTCTTTTCATGGATTTTCCGATTGTACATTAAACAGCTTTTAAACTAGTCAATTGATTTTTTGGATAGTTTATTTCAAGCAAAGTAAAACAAATACATGTTACACTCTGTGTTTCAAAAAGCAAATAAAATAAAGTTTTATTATTTGAAGTACACATCTTTAATAAGTAAATGCATCTCATATGGCTGTGAATCTGCATCACCATTTCCATTTATCAACCTATATAATTAACATCAATAAAAAACCTTTAATGTGTACTCAGGTAACACAAAAAAGCCCCCATGTCTAGAGTTAGATTATTCGCTCACCATGTATGTTTTTTTTAAATTTATTACAGACACAGGAGACTCGCAGTCTTAGGGAAGCTTTAACGGCTTGTGATATTTGCAGAAATAGCCGTATGCTTTTTTTTCGACATTAATTCTAAATTTGTTTTAATATTATAAGCGATATCTTTATAAAATATTTTAGGTTAACAATAATAAGCGTAGAATAAACCCAACCATCTTGAACGACAAGAACGCCCAGTCTTATTCTATCGCACTGTTTAAAATGATGCAGGCACCATAGCGGACACGGGATAGCCCGGGGCACCCAATTGCTCCCTGAAGGGGCGCCATCCCTGCGAATTTGAAATTTTTTTCCCCACAGGTACCTCCCAAAAATTATTCTTAACAACTTCCCAAAGTTTCATGGCGATCGGGTGAAAGATGTAGCAATGCATAGAAGACAAACAGTCAGACATACCGACACATTGATATATATATATATATATATATATATATATATATATATATATATATATATATATATATATATATATATATATTGTAGATATGCCCATTGGGTCAGTAACGTGGCCATTCTAAGTATCTAACATACAGGAGCAGCTAAAATGGACCTCAAGGAACTTATTAATCATTTTTCAAAGTTAAAAACAGAAAAAAGATATCTAAATAAATCTCGAGAAATGTAAAAACAATTGTGTTTTGTCAGTGGCATCACAAGGTCGGGTGTTACCCTACGCTTAAACCAAAGGTGTAACCCCATAGCCCTCAACAACTGTGCACTTTCGGTGGGGTGTCATCCCTCTCTGACTTATCTTTTATTTTTTTAGCTGGATATAACATAGTTTTGACAGTAAATTTTACAATGTTTTGTCATGATGTCATCCGATGTGGACCGCACCTCTGCCCCACCTTGTGACACTACTGTGTTTGGCTAATTAAAAAAAAATTAACTGTAAGCCTGTAACATTTTAAATAACTACGGGGTTGTAGGCCTACATAATAATATAGTAGAAATACACAATCAAGACGTATAAAATACATAATGTACAGAATATTTATATTTTTGAAAACCCTCCATCTTAAGTAACATTTGATTCCTTCGTTAACGCCATTGTAGCCTAACAGCTGACAAAGGGTCCCACTGTTAATTTTTGCATAGGGGCCCGAAAATCCTAGCTACGCCACTGACCTAGACTGACCATGGCCTTGTGCGACACAAACTTGATATTTGGAAAAGAGATAGGACTCCTGTCGTAGGTACCTGGATAAATACCCAATTATTAGAAATGTCTTATTACGGGTTTAAAAATTGACCTCTTCAACTGCTCAAGTTTACTTATTAAAGAAGGGACGCGACTGAGTCAAGAATTTAAATTTGTAATCCCCCCCCCCCCCCCACTCCGTTCTTCGACTACACACAAAAAATAATCGAAGAAAACATTTGGATAAAAAAATTCCTTTGAAATTATACTAAACTGTTTTCAAATAGCTGTAAAAATCAATTACAAATAGCTAATAATTAATTTCTTGATTAATGGCTGATATAAACAAATGAATACGTCACAAATAAGCCATGAAGTCCATTTGTGCGTTTGGTGGGCGTTTTCCGAGATACTATGGTATTGCCATCTAAATAGGGCATTGCAAAGTTATTTTTAAAACCGAAACGTTACACAATGGGCACTGTAGAATGACATTACTCCTTCCCGTCAACTATCACCGGGTGAAGGTTCAAGATATATATATATATATATATATATATATATATATATATATATATATATATATATATATATATATATATATATATATTATTTATTTATTTATTTATTTATTTATTTATATATATATATATACATGTATAAAATATTTACAGGCAATGAAATTAATCCACCTACCACGACTTCGAGAACTAGGTCTCGGTGTTCAAATACTTCCTGTTATTCAGGAGTAAGATGTATTGAAACTGAAGGAAACGTCCGTTGCGGACCTTGTCCAGTTGGTTATTATGGCGACGGTGTTTCCTGCACCCGAATTACAACATGCGCAGACAATCCATGTTTTCCAGGTAAGAGGTATTTAAAAATCTATGTTAGGTAAAAAGCCAAATGATAAACACAATAAAAAACCCTATTTTGAGATTACTATTTATTAGATAAATGAATTATAAACCGGGAGTGATCTCCCCTAAACTTTCTCGAATATTCTTATATAAAAAAATAGGGGATGGGAACTCGGGATATATTCATGTATTTAAAATTCATTTTAAATACTTAAACTTTTTAAAATAGAATAAAATGTCTTAGAAAAAAAGAACTGCACACCAGTGAACGCCAAATAAAATGTGCATAATAGTGCGCAATATTAGTAGTAGGCCCCTACTTCATAAATTTACACGCGTTTTTTTTTTTGAGATATAGGAAATAGCGTAAATTAGTACTTCCGGTCAACGGAAATTTTTCAAAATTTGACAGAAGGTAGAGAATTAGATCTGTTACTTACATGTGAAATTTCATTTATCTATCTAAAATATTACTTAAGTTATTGGCTTTTGAAAAATTCAAAGTAAAAAAAGTTACACTTCCGGTTATCGGAAATCGCTCAAAAGTTGATGCGGATCTACGATTTTGATAAAATACTTATATATGAAATTTCATCAACCTAGCTGTAACGGTACTCAAGGTATCGAGTTTACAGACACACAGACATACGGACAAGATTGCAAAATTATGTTTTTCCGTATCAGTGAGTGTAAAATCTCGAGATTTGCAAAAATCTCGATTCTTTTTTTTTTTGCACGATTACAAGACTTTCTCTATACTTCGTATATATACGAGAAAGTAAAAAAAGTTCATTGAAAAATTAAACCGGGAGTGATCTCCTCTAACTTTCTCGATTATTCTTATATAACACTAGGGTGGATGGCAACTCGGAATATATTATAGACATGATTTTTAATCCATTTTTAATTACTTAAACTTTTTAAAATAGAATAGAATCTCGTTAAAAAGTATTGCGCACCAAGTGAACGCCAAATAATCTGTGTATAATAATGCGGAATATTATTAATATCTTATAAATTCAAATGCGTTTTTAGAGAAATCGGAAATAGCGTAAATTACTTCTTCAGGTAAACGGAATTTGACAATAGGCAGAGAATGAGATATTTTACTTATTTTGAAATTTCGTTCATCTATCTGTACTAGTAGTCAAGTTATGTGCGTTCGCTAACATCAAAAGTAAAACAAGTGCCACTTGCGGTTACCGGAAATCGCTGAAAAGTTAATATAGAACTACAATTTTGATATAATACTTGTATATGAAATTTCTTGAACCTAGCTGTAACTGTACGCAAGTTATCGTGTTCACAGACACACACACACACACACACACACACACGGACAGAATAGCAAATCCCAGTTTTTACGACTCCGTTACGCATAGAACGCTTTGATAAATCTGCATTTATTATTTTTGCCCGATTAAAATAAGTCCCCTAAACTGCGTATATGATGAAGTACTGAGTGTGATGAGGGGGGGGGGGGGGTTATATATATTCTCTATAAGTTCTGGTCTATGTATCTATATTCTGAATACTACTATTAACACTGCAACTATTAAACTTGTGAAGGAGGACGGGAACACTTTTATTTTTCCGTAGACAGTAATTAATTATATTAACAGCTCCGTTCCTGAAATAACATTAACTTTATTATCACACACTTATAGATCTGTTACACAATATCAAAATACGTCCGTCTTCTACTATGGCTAACCCCCAACTAACTTCACTACTGCGGTCTACGTCATCGGTACATTGTCGCGTCATACTCACGTTATACTCACGCCACAATATTTTATTGAACACGCGCACAATATTCTCGCACCAAATCGTCTACCGTCAAGTTCGCACCGTCCTTAGTAACCTCTACTAGTCTAGTCTAATTCCATATGTCTACGCTATGACACTGAGGTGTATAACGATGAAAACTGACAAAATTCCATGTGAATTTTTTGCACGATTACAATACCTCCTCTTTACTCTGTTTACGAGAAAGAAAAAATTGCAAGTTTATTGTGCACGAAACGAAATTTGCACAAAATTCATGTTACACATACAGACCAATACGCAAAAGTGTAAAGTACTCAAGCAGATAATTGTGCATAGATTAGCAGTAGGCCTATAAATCGAAAACCAAAACTTGCAAACATAGAAAAATCGCTCACAAAAATGTGCCCATATAAAAAATTTCGCTAACCGAAACATCCATAGGGAAGTAATGTTATACGATAACAGTTTCATAAAATTTGGGGCGGGGTTTACATCAAACAAGTTTGTGTGTTATGTGATTAGTATATAATTTTCTGTGGGCTTTTTTTCTTACTAATAAGAAGGGAGTTGTAGTATTTCTTACGGCACAGCGGTTGGGAGGAGTGCGGAACATACATGGTGACAACAGTTAGGGAGACCAAAGTAAAATCAACTTCTGCAGAAGAAATATGCTTTTCCATTTAATGATGATTAAGAGTTAAAAAGTCTTTTAAATTTAAATTGACAAATCCCAACAGGTGTGTGTGTGTGGGGGGGGGGGGCGGAGGTTGTGATCCTATGACGTAACCTTAATCATATACGCATTTCAATCCGGCGAAAATTCAAAATTCAGATTTTTAAAAATTTCGGCGTCTTAGCGTAATAGAGTCGGAAAAACTGGGCTTTGCAATTCTATCCGTGTGTCTCTCTGTATGTGTGTGTGTCTGTCTGTCTGTGAACACGATAACTTGAATACCGTTTCAGTTATGTTGAAGAAATTTCATGCATACGTATTATATCCAATTTTGCATCAATTTTTGAACGATTTCCGCTAAAAGGAAGTGGAATTTACTCAACGTCTGTTTTCTCGAAAGCCCATAACTTGAGTACCGTTTAAGTTAGGTGAACGAAAGTTCACATATAAGTAATACATTGTATACATTGTATCTCAAATTTTGAAGGATTTCTGATAAATGGAAATTGTATTTTACTCTATTTCCATGTGAAGACAAAACTTGAGCACTGTTTCTTGTACTTAGATGAAATTTCGTTTATATACATGTAAGATCTTATACTTGGATTACTTTATTTTTTGTGTGACTTGCAATAAAGAAAAGATCTACTTTACCAGTGTCCCCTCCCTCTCCACCGGAGAAAAAAGTCGGGAAGAAACACTGGCTCTAAAATACTGGTAACTTGAGTAGGGCCTAGTGTTTTAGTTATTTAGACGAAATTTTAAACGTAGGTGTAAGATCTTGTTTTCTTCGATTCTCTCATTTTTAAAATGATTTCCGGCAAACGAAAGTATTACTTTGCAATATTTCCGATTTCTAAAAAACAGATTACTTCTACCCGACCGATTTCTTTAAAACTTTTCACGTAGGTCAAGACCCGATGTCAATGCACGGTCACATAAAATATGATTTAATTAGGTATTAAATTTTTTTTTTTTTAAATAATATTTTGATATAAAGTACTAATTTTTCTATCTGTTATGCACACTTTTTTTACTTTCATTTGGTGCACATATGCATTTTGTACTCACTATTACATTTTTTTAAAGCGGGAGTGATCTTTCTAAACTTTCCCGTTCTTAAATAACACTATGGGGATGGAAACTCGGGATAGAGACATGATTTTTAATCACTTTTTAAATACTTAAAATATAAAAACAAATAGAATAGAATCTCATGGGAAAAAAATGAGCACAAATGAATAGCAAACCATGTGTATAATAGTGTGAACATGGTGAGGGGTGGAAGCAGGCGTTGTAATAGTGTGGTATAATAGTGTGGAACATTAGTACTTTATAAAGAAAACCTTGATTAATTATTAAATTAAAGAGTTAATTAATCATCTAATTAAGTAACCTTTTACTTCACAAAACATTTACTTCAAGTTTTTAACTACGTGAGAAGTTTTAAATAAATCGGTCCAGTGGAAGTTTTCAAAATTTTTCTCGCGATTTTCCGACCATGACGGACTAAAAACAAAGGAATCAAGTTAAGAATAAATAATACTGAGGTGTAAAACGGTGAAAGCTGTCATGTGATCTTTGTGCACGATTACAATACTTCTTCTATAGGCCTACTCTGCATCTATCGACAATAATCTGTTAAAATTAGAGAATCCATTTATTATTCCAGATGTAAGATGTATTGACAGTGAACGAGGTTATCGTTGTGGACCTTGTCCGCCTGGGTACATTGGAGATGGAACAAGGAGGGGTTGCCGTCAACAAATGACCTCAGCATGCGCAGCTAAACCCTGTTTCCCAGGGGTCCAGTGTCAAGACGTTCCACACGGATTTAGATGCGGCCCTTGTCCAACTGGCCTAACAGGAAATGGTTCTTTATGCGAGGATTTAAATGAGGTGTGTTTTAGCACACATTTTTCAGGGCCTAGTAGTTTTTAAATATACGTTTAAATAAAAAGTCAAATCTTCACCTAAAAAAGCCTGGAAATACCATGCCATGGTTGGGGAAATGTAGCGTGTAGTCAAAGTAAACAGAAGGTAATATGACTGTTTGATTAAGACTTTCTAAAAACCGAATAATCATCAACGATTTATAATGGGCACATTTCAATATAATCATAAAACAACCTAGAAATAGAGTAGAATTGTGCTCTGTAAAAAAAGATATTATTTAGGTTTGCTCTACCCGCTTCCCAAACAGTGAACCCTTTGAAATGCTGTTTGTCCATGTTTGCTACGGTGTTTATAGGTAGGTTCCAGATCAAAAAGGTATACCGTGTTAATCGATCCTGAAACAACTATTTCAGTTTTAGGTCACAATCTAAGACGCTGTAAAACTGTTAAAAAAAATCCCGACACTCTAACACTAAGATTATATATATATATATATATATATATATATATATATATATATATATATATATATATATATATATATATATATATATGCGTGTGTGTAATTCTTAGTGTGAAATAAGTCAACCATGTGACAAAATGGCATCTTGCGAGAACCTAGTGCCTGGTTTTAGGTGCGGTCCTTGCCCCCCAGGATACACAAGCTCACTAGTGCAAGGTATTGGGTTAGATACCGCCAGAAGTTTAAAACAGGTAAATATAAATTTACATACAAATTAGTGTTACATTGTTATGAATCTAGAGAATTCGTTAATTGACATTTAAACTAATAATTTCTTTCGCATGGTATATCATAACCCTCCCAACTTCCTAAATGGAAAAGATTTATTTTGATGTATTTCATTTTGTTAATTAAATAGCCTAACCGATTCAAGTGATGAATTATATTTTTAGGTATGTGAAGATGTGAACGAGTGTGAGAATGGTAACAACGGTGGATGTGTAGAAAACTCACAGTGCATTAATACACCGGTATGTAATTTTATTTAAATATGATTTAAAGGTCAAATACTGGCCGTCCCGGCCAGGCCCTGCTCTGGCTTCTGTGAAAAACCTTTCTGTTAAAGACCATCACCTGTGTGTTTAGTAATCATCATAAACCCGGCATTGCCCACCCAAACCACAACCAACCAAAACCAAAACAACAAAACGCAAACATAACGCTAACACAATTACAAATACAAACGAAAACAAAAACCTAACAACAAACCCAACCACAACCACAAACACCAATACAAACACAAAGAAAAAACAAACAAAAAAGCAAACGAAAACAAAAACCTAACAACAAACCCAACCACAACCACAATCACTAATACCAACCAATAACAACACCAAAAAAAACGAAAAAGCAAACGAAAACAAACCAAATGCAAACGCAAAACCAACCAAAAACACAAATACAAACCCAAAGAAAAAAACACAAACAAAAACGAAAAAAGAAAGAACAAAAACGAACCAAATCAAACCGCAACCACTAACGCAAACCCAACCTAAACACAAAGAAAACACTAACGCGAACATAAACGCAAAGTGGTCACAGTCTAGCCCGGGGCGGAATCGCCTGTTTTAGCTTAATAAACGACTATAGTACCCCAACTTATTCATAGTCTTTTTGCACTCACTTAAACGAACGCGCCTGTTTCAATTTAATGAACAATTATAATACTCCTAGCTTATCCGTAAAATACCTACAACATTTGCACTTGATCAATCCCCGCTAATTATGTATTTATTTTTTTTCCAAACACCAAACAAAGTAATAAAAAGTAAATTCTTGTCCACTAATGCAATGGTTTTATAAAGGGAAGTAATTGTGTTTTCCTAATTTATCGAAGGGAAGTAAGTGCTATAGGACTAAATAAAGACATAATTAGAATTTTTGTAAAAGATGATATTTTTTTTAAACTTGTGTTTAATGAACATGCCGAAAATTATTACTTTCAGTTTGTTTGATAAATGAAAATTATTTCCCAAAACTTTCAATATTAATTTTTTAACTCATAAATTTAGACCATAAGGACTTTAATTATCTAACACTTAAATCCATCGAAGATCCACGACAAACATGTGTTACATATAGAATTGAGCTTTATATATTAGATTAAATAAACCGGGAGTGATCTCCCCTAAACTTTCTCGAATACTCTTATATAACACTACGGTGGATGGCACCTCGGGATATAGACATGATTTTAATCAATTTTTAATTACTTAAACTTAGAATAGAATCTCGTAGAAGAAAGAATTGCGCATCAAGTAATCGCCTAACAAAATGTTTATAATAGTGCGGAATATTATTAGTACTTTATAAATTCACAAGCTTTTTTCGAGAAATCAGAAATAGCGTAACTTACTACTTCCGGTTAACAGTAATTACTCAAAAGGTAAAAGAAGGCGGAAAATTAGATCTTTTACTTACATTTGAAATTTCATTTATCTATCTAAAACTGTATTCAAGATAGGCTTTTGAAAAAATAAGCTCCACTTCCGGCTACCGAAAATCGTTGCAAAGTTGACACAGAACTAAAAATTTGATATAATACTTATATATATACATTTTCATTAACCTAGCTATAGGGCTGGTAAGTAGGTTGCCAACCAGTTCTATGGCTCATGCAGGTTTTATTGAGCCGTAGAACTGGTTGGTGACCTACTTACCAGCCCAATAACGGTACCCAAGTTATCGTGTTCACAGACACACATATACACACAATCATACACACATACACATAAAACGTCGAGTGTTTTTTTTTTCATTCAACATTTGAATCCGGTAAAAACACTAAATTTTGAGGTATTTCGGGGGGGGGGGGGGGTCTTAACTTTAGTATTTTTGACGGTCCCACTATTTGAAAATTCATAAGAAATAAGTATGAAGATCTGCACTTAAAATTTTTAGCTAAGTACCCCAAAATATGGTAGAAGATTATGAATTCATTGTTTATTGGGCTTAAAATGTAATATTTTATGAATGGTGGAAATCCTACGAAGAGGTTAATTTTTCGATATGGCCGCCGTTGTCATAGTTATCAAAATACAAATACATATATAAAGCTCTATAGAAAAAAAATTGTTTGCTCTCTAGTATTAAAGAATTTTATTTTTATTTTAACCGGAGCCTACCCCATTAAGTGAAATTTAATGTCAGAGTGCATTGTCTTCATGTTCTGACCCAATGCCAACGTTGAACCGAATCAGTTAGAAGTGCCCGAAATTTCGCTCGATCTAGACAGAATGAGGACAACCTAAAGTTTTCAATAAAAGCTTTTATGCAGTAATGCACTAAAAAGTAAAAAATAAATTATACACTACTATTTAAATAACTATAAAGAAAAGCGTGGGTTACTTTAGTATCTATTGGATACCTTTACTAATGTTTAGTAAAGTCGGGTTTTGAACCACGTGTCAAGTTTCATAGAAATAAGCAGGTTCGAAGTGGGTGAAATTTCGCTCGCCAGTTTCGATCCATGACAGACAAAAGAAAGAAAGCCAGCTTGTAATAAAAGCTTGTAAAAATATATTTACTTTAAAAAGAGACTTAAATATTTTGTACAATAAATTAAAAACGAACAGTTAGTATAATATTTTTAAAAGGATATTTTTCTTTTATTAAAAAAAAATTAAAATATTTAATTAAATATGCATACGGAACTTAAGTACCGAGTGCCGTTTTTTCACATAATTTTGATAAAATTTCATATATATGTATTTTATCAAAATCGTAGATCCGTATCAACTTTTGAGCGATTTCCGATAACCGGAAGTGGTACTTTTTCTACTTTGAATTTTTCAAAAGACTATAACTTGAGTACTATTTAGGATAGATAAATGAAATTTCACATGTAAGTAAAAGATCTAATTCTCTACCTTCTTTCAAATTTTGAGTAATTTCCGTTGACCGGAAGTACTAATTTACGCTATTTCCTATTTCTAAAAAAAACGCGTGTAAATTTATAAAGTACTAATTATATTGCGCACTATTATGCACATTTTGTTTTGGCGTTCGCTTGGTGCGCAATTCTTTTTTCTATGAGATTATATTCTAGTTTTAAAAGTTTAAGTAATTAAAAATCATGTCTATATTCCAAGTTATATAAGAATATTCGAGAAAGTTTTGGGGAGATCACTCCCGGTTTATTGCTAATGTGTTTGTGTAAGAGTGCGTCAAGAATTTCTAAAAATAAATTTTAGATGTATACAATGAACTTTTCTTATTTGTAGGGCTCCAAGTTGTGTGGAGCTTGTCTTAAGGGATATATCGGAAGTCAAGAAATGGGTTGCTCCAGTGACGTGAACGTTTGTCCTGATGGTACTAAGTGTAGTATCAATGCTAAGTGCGTTAGGAAAAGGGGAATAAGAGGTTATTCGTGCCAGGTAAGTAATCGACTGTTAACGACATCACAGATAACAAAAACTATTAAACTGATTTTATCTGACGTCACTTTTAACAAGATCTAAGTAAATTATTGTTCAAGAAGATCTAAGTAGTTACCTCATAATGAGTCATAACGCTTTTGTCTCGCTCAAACCTTTAATAACTACATTGTATTTTCCGCAATTAAAACTGCTAATAAAATTGAATCGGTATAATGAAAGGGTAAATTTTAATCCCGTATACTTAATTATGCCTAATTTTTATTATTGTTTAAATTATACACATACTACATTATTCGAATAAAAACATTACCGAACTAATTTTTTAGAGGCAGTATGTCGGAGATTCAACTTTTCCCTTTATTTACAAGTTTAGAATTACTTGCAGAAATGCCCATTGGCAACGACCAATATAAATATAAACACAAACACAACATCAAACATGAACATAACCATAAGTCAACCTTCACCACAACTTCAACTTTAAACATAAACACAAACATGAACATAAAAATAAACAGGGAGTAATCTCCCCTAAACTTTCTCGAATATTCTTATATAAAATAACAGGGGATGGGAACTCGGGCTATAGACATGATTTTTAATCCATTTTAAATACTTACAGTTTTAAAAATAGAATAAAATCTCGTAGACAAATTAATTGCACACCAAGTGAACGCCAAATAAAAAAGCGCATAATAGTGCGCAATATTATTAGTACTTTTAAAATTTACATGAGTTTTTTGAGAAATCGGAAGTAGCGTAAATTACTACTTCCGGTCAACGGAAATTACTCAAAATTTAATAGAAGGTAGAGAATTAGATCTTTTACTTACATGTGAAATTTCATTTATCTATCTAAAATAGTACTCAAGTTATAGGCTTTTGAAAAATTCAAAGTAGGAAAAGTACCACTTCCGGTTATCGGAAATCGCTCAAAAGTTGATACGGATCTACGATTTTGATAAAATACTTATATATGAAATTTCATCAACCTAGCTGTAACGGTACTCAAGTTATCGTGTTTACACACGGACAGACAGACAGACAGACACACAGACATACGGACAAGATTGCAAAATTATGTTTTTCCGTATCAGTGAGGTGTAAAACGTCGAGATTTGTAAAAATCTCGATTATTTTTTTTTTGCACGATTACAAGACTTTCTCTATACTTCGTATATACGAGAAAGTAATAATGCTCAACAATAAACATAAACCCTGAAAGAAGTAGAGAGAAGGGTTAGATCATGTAGAAAAGGACGGATGAGTATTAGATTTATAGAGGAGAGAGTGAGGGTGGGGGATTAGATCATAATTAAGAGGAGAAGAGGGAAGGGGTTGAAATTCTGTTTGAAAGGAGTTAAGGAGTATTTTAATAAATTAGGCTGTAAGCTATATTTTATGTCATTATTACCAATGACTTCATTAACTTAGTATATCCTTTTCGGCATTCGATTTTTAACTATATTTTAAGTCTCTATTATCAATGACGTCATTAACTTCGTATATCCTTTTCGGCATTCAATTTTTTATTATATTTTTACTTTCTCGTATATACGAAGTATAGAGAAAGTATTGTAATCGTGCACAAAAATAACATGAAATTTTGACAGTTTTCACCGTTTTACTCTTCAGTCCTTCATCACATCCGGAGTATAGAGGACTTATTTTAATCAGGCAAAAATTATAAATACAAATATATTAACATTTTGGCGTTTTATGCGTTATCGAGTCGTAAAAACTGGACTTTGCAATTCTGTCCGTTGTTTGTGTGTGTCTGTCTGTTTCAGATCTATTTCAGATAGATAAATGAAATTTCACATGTAAGTAAAAGATCTAAACTCTCTACCTTCTGTCAAATTTTGAGTAATTTCCGTTGATTGGAAGTACTAATTTACGCTATTTCCGATTTCTCAAAAAACGAATGTAAATTAATTAGTATTCCGCACTATTATGCACGTTTTTTTGGCGTTCACATGTGTGCAATTCATTTTTCTACGAGATTTTATTCTATTTTAAAAAGTTTAAGTATTTAAAATGGATTAAAGTTCATGTCTATATCCCGAGTTCCCATCCCCTGATTTTTAATAAAAGAATATTCGAGAAAGTTTAGGGGAGATCGCTCCCGATTTATTTTACTCTGCAATCATTGAAGTCATTCTTTGTGTTTATAGACGCTAAATTTAGACCTCTATATTACTTAATCTCGTAACCGAGACCTACCCTTAGCTAATGCACATTAATACTCAATATAGTCTTAAATTTTACACCTAAATTTTGCCGCAAAAAGCCACATTTTTATATTGTAGATAAACAGACTAAGGCTAAACCTAAATCTACAACCAAGACCTGGTTTCTACATTTAGACGCTAAACCTAGATCTATACATTACAGACCAATATCAATTTTCTAAACTTAGATCAATACAATACAGACCAATATCAATTTTCTAAACCTAGATCTATACAATACAGACCAATATCAATTTTCTAAACTTAGATCTATACAATACAGACCAATATCAATTTTCTAAACTTAGATCAATACAATACAGACCAATATCAATTTTCTAAACCTAGATCTATACAATACAGACCAATATCAATTTTCTAAACTTAGATCTATACAATACAGACCAATATCAATTTTCTAAACTTAGATCTATATAATACAGACCAATATCAATTTTCTAAACTTAGATCTATACAATACAGACCAATATCAATTTTCTAAACCTAGATCTATACAATACAGACCAATATCAATTTTCTAAACCGAAATTTTAACCACTTCAAGCTAGACCGGCACCCATTGCTCACACTTAGTCGTTTCACCTAGAACTAAATAAGCAGCGGAACCTTAGTTTATTTTAATAAGCGTTTACTTTACTTGTTTATATTTTAAATCATTTTATGACAATTTGTCTTATTTTAATATTTTTAAAATTTATTACAATGGTATTTATTCTGCTTCGGAGTTATTATGGTATTCTAATTTGCCATTTGTTTCTTGCACATAAATTTCTAATATTAGACAATACATTAGGCGGTAATGTTAGTGTCTATAATATCCACTAGCAGCATTTACCCGGCACTGCATGAATTTTGGGAAATATAATTTTCAATTAAATATCTATATGTAAGTATGGACACTTAAAATATGTACATAAAATTAACGTTAACCACAAATGCAAGCTTATACCTAAACCCAATTATAAACAGACACTATTCCTACCCAAACCCACATCCATATAACTATCCCTATAATTATTTAAATCTCTACCTCTATCCCCATCCTTATCTTTATCCTTATACTAATGCCTAATTTTTATTGCTATCCCTATCATAAACACATCCTTTTTCCTATCTCTGTCCCATTTCATTTTCCCTTTCGCGATCCCTTATATTTAACTGTAGCTATCCTTATCCTTATCATTATCCCTATTTTAAAACTATCAATTTCCCTATTTCTGTCCATATTCCATTTTATTTTCCATATAGTTAGCCCTTTAGATTCCCCTACTTATTTCCCTATACAATTTCATTTTCTCCTATCGCTGTCCCTTTCCCATAGCTATTACTGAAACATACCTGTTATTATGCTTTTGGTGTAGTTTTTTTTTTTTTTTTTTTTTTTTTTTTTTTTTTTTTTTTTTTTTTTTTTAGAAAATAAGAAATAATCTACTTGAGCCCAAATTTAATTTCAGAAGGATAAATACTAAACAAAAATAAACACAGGCTTTATTTAATGTGTCGCACCTTCTAACAGTGTTGAATGCAGCGCACCAATAGTAAAAACTCATCCAAGTAAATGACGGAAAGAAGGGGTCACCTATATGGCCTATACAAATATTTAAAAAATTTAAAACAATTTTGATGTGCATGCAGTTTAACCAGAAAGTGCGCGACGACCTTCCTTTTGTTATAATCTTCAAGTGTGCGGAAATGAATATAATCTTCAAGTGTACGGAAATGAATATAATCTTCAAGTGTGCGGAAAAGAATATAATCTTCAAGTATGCGGAAATGAATATAATCTTCAAGTGTACGGAAATGAATATAATCTTCAAGTGTGCGGAAATGAATATAATCTTCAAGTGTGCGAAAATGAATATAATCTTCAAGTGTGCGGAAATGAATATAATCGGTGCGCGCGTTTCGATTTCTATCCCGGACAATGGAACACCCGCCGTACGTACGTACAAAAGGACTTTGCAAACCAATTTCACAATTAACACTAATATTAGACTAAAAATGAAACTTGTTAACCCACATTTCAATACATTTATTTACATTAATTTGACGTCACATTGGTTTACATGTATTAAAACAAAGAAAACAATATAAATAAGACACTACCCGACTTTCATATTCAAGGAAATATCACTTGAAATTCTACTACAAGCCAAAAGACCAAAAAAAAAAATACAAACAAATCAAGCTTACATTTCAACTGAGGAATTAGTCACCTTGGTTACTAGCATTAATTAACTGTTTTGATATAGAACAATCTATACTATAAGCGGGCTGTGTCTGTCCTTCCGTCCGTCATCGCTATAGATTTAGGGACTATTAAGGTAAACTACGCACCATGCTGTGCTTTTCAGTGCACCGCAGTGTCTTATTATAAGTAAAAGAGTTGGGTTTGCTTATATAATGACATAGAGCTATTTTATAATTTTCACTGTTTGTACAATTTTGCATAACGTAAAGAGAATATTAAATACACGCACATTGCTAAAACATATTAAAAAGATCAATGTCAAATATCGTTTTCGTTAATATTCCTAGAAAAAGTGGATACATTTTAATAACATAATAACTGTAGTTTAGAAAAATCTAATTAAACTGTTTAGTAATTTTGCCAAGGGAGGTATTTTAAAAATAAATTGAACTCACGCTAAAAATGTGAATGCAAAATCTGCAAGACGGAATAATTGTTGGAATAATATAATTAGGAAAATGTGAATGCAAATTATGCAGACGTGTAAGAGTACATTATTGTTGGAATATTATAATTAGCATTGATTGATAAAAGGCTATCTTTTATTTATTTTATTCACTGAATGTAATGTTTACTACTTATACTTTTTTATCAACTATTAAGCACTATTATAGACGCGTCATCACGTTCATTTGGTACGCAATGGTTTTAGTTATGAAACTCTATTGTAATTTTTTAAAATTTAAAGTACTGGGAAAAAAAATGCGTGAATTGATAAAGTGATATAATATGGTAGGTAAAACACGGATATTTTAAATACTGCTGGGGGTTTTATAGGAGAGGCGTAGAGAGGGGGGGGGGGACAAATGTCCCCGGTTGCCGACCTAAGGGGGCGCCAAAGTGGGTTGGAACAATTTTGCGGGGAGGGGGGGGTGCGGGGGGTGGTGGAAATCGAAAGTTTGAGGGCGGTGGGAGGGTGCAAATCGAAAGTTTGAGGGGGGTGCGAATCAACAGATTGAGCGGGGGGAATTTCAAATCAAAAGTGGTGAAATCAAAAGTTAATGGGAGGGGGGGGGGGGGGGGGGGAGTGCAAATCGTAAGTTTTTCCCCGGGCGCCGGCAAGAGTCGCTACGCCTCTGTTTTATAATCATTCACTGTGTCAGACGCGTCCGGCGGCGCTCGGAAAGGGCGCGATTTGGCGCTACGGGCTAGACTGTGAGCAATATGCCTTTATGATTGCATTTAAATTGTGTTTATGTTATGAGTGTTGTGTTCGTTTTTTCGTTTGTGTTTTTGCGTTCGTTTGTGTTGTGTTTAGTTTTGTTCTGTTCCCAAGTTGGTACATTTAAAAAAGATTTACCGTGGCGGAGCACGGGATGCAGCTAGTATATTATAGAGAATCTATGAGAATCGCACCTACCTTACTCACACAGGTAAATGTCATTCTCCCTTGTTCTACCTTCACTACTTGCACTGATATCTAGTCCACTCAGAATCACACATGTAACAGTCACCATCCCTAGTTCTAACTCCACTAATTCAAACACAGTTAAATCCATTCTATGAATACACAGTAGTACGTACTCTTCCTTCCTTCCTTATACGGAAACCGGCACAGGAGTTGGGCTCCCATTAGCCAGGCAGGCCTCAGTGTAGCAAACCCCGACCACGAGAGTTTCGTATACATCGGTCGCTACTTCCGTTGGCTCTCACCGGGCTTTCCTTCCCCACCTTCCCCTACCGCCTGTTACCCAGCTTGATCGTGGGGGGGGGGGGGGGGGCGGGCGTTCGGCCAGATCAAAAACCTCTAGTTGCTGTTGGCTACCACTAGCCATTCCGCACCCATTAGGGGGGTCATGAGCTTGGTCCGACTAGTGGCACTCTTTCGAAGCCACGTGAAGGCCGCAGCTTAAAGTCAAAATATCTGGTTAGGGTCGAAAACAAACCCTTTTTGGTTCACGGCAGTCTTGCACCTCCCCCCCCCCCCCCCACGCTATTATGTAGGGGACTTGGGAGTCCGACGTACCAGGCTCTTCGGTACGTACTCTAAACGATCTAGTTTGTCACACAGCAGCAGGACGATTTCAAGCCACAGGAACAAGGCATCAGGCCACGGGTACAAACACCTGAACGGATAGGGTTCAAATTTTGATACTATGTTTAGATTCGTATTATGTAAGTGTTATTAAATTTCGAAATGTTTAAAGTATATGCTTGATTTTATTATTTGAGTTAAAAAATTAGGAATGCTGTGGCGTAGCGATGTTGGGTGTTACCCGGTGCGGTACTTAATGGTGTCCCCCCCCCCCCCCGTAAAAAAAATTATTATATATATATATATATATATATATATATATATATATATATATATATATATATATATATTGGTGATATATATTAATTGGTGATTGGCTGTTATGTAGAGAGCTAAGGGCCTAAGCATAAACAGTCTGAGTAATTTCATCTCATGCGAACATTGGTGGAGTATTCGCAAACTTATTACTCGCAAAGTTATTAGAACTGCAAAGGCTTCCTTAATAGTATAAATCAAATATTATATAAAATTTACTTTCGCAATTAATTTTTACATTTTTCGTACAATACATAACTTCATTTAAAAAGAAATACCTATTTAAACAAATGCTATACTTTTTTATTTATTTATTTTAAATAGCAAAACAATTATTTAAAAATTATTACTTTAAAAAGCTACCTCCCTTGTACAAATACCAAATGACGTAGTGTTTGTTTATTTTTTCACAAACAATTGTTTATATTAGGTAATAGGGCATCTGGACATCTGGACATCTTACGACCCTAAGGGGCTTTTCAACGGGAATATAGTTTTTTTTTGTTACCCCCCCCCCCCCCCAGCATCGGTCTGCGACCTCACAAAACATTAGGGGGATCGTTCTTCAATTTGTTTATATATATATATATATATATATATATATATATATATATATATATATATATATATATATATATATATATATATATATATATATATATATATATATATATATATATATATATATATATTGTAAGGAGAATTTCAATCGCGGTCATTTTTTAGCCCTCATGGAGGGCTTTGAGTCATACTGACAGTTTTTCCATACGGCCTAGCCATTTACCTAGGTTCATGCAAAACATTAGATAGATGTACAGACAGTAAGTGCCCTAAAATCTGTGTTGAAATTACCCTCTATTTTTCCCATAAATTACAAAGATTATATAGCGAAATACGACTGGTCAGTTTTGACCACTCTGCAGAAATTTCCCGGATATGTCGAGTTTTTTTGTTGACAACCCTAGGTGTCTACAACCTCAAAAAATATCAAGGGGGGTCGTTCGGCAATTTTTTTTCGTAATATAGCTATATAATGCGCCGGTCAGTCGAGGTCAGTTTTGACCCTCTCTTCGTGGACTTTGCAGCCAACCGGCACCGGTTCCCATGTTCTATTGCCCCAAATTTGAAGCGCCAGAGGTGCCAGGAAGTGACCACAACGTTGAGTTAATGTAACCCCCCCCCCCCCCCCCCCGGGGGGCGATTGCTTTAAACTGTGCTAAGATATAATACTAACGATTTTTATCTATTGTCGGTTATAGATCCAGCTTGATGTAGAATTTTTTCTCTATCATTAGCAAGTTTACGTCTTGGTGTCGCCCCTAGACACCATTGTCGGGATTTGTCAAATTTGCTCTAAAAAGACTATTTAATACTCTAATTAATCACTTGATTAAGTGGAGTTAATCATTTTGCTGTATATATTTTGCTATTTTATACCTTGGTATCATCCCCCCCATTGTTCCGAACATCATCATTCTGTAAACGTCAGTCGGTCCGGAATCCCAAAAGACGAAATTTTGCACTCTTGTTGTCGTTTGAAGAGGTTCAGGAATTGTTATCTCTGCAACGTTCTGCGGATTTGGGTATGGCAGCTGCTTGCGTTTTCTCTCTTTCTATTGCACGTTGTGAAGATACGTATGCCGACAAATGAGGTGCTACTTCCATCGTGAATTCCTTCTCTGGCTTGTACAATCTGCGTTGGTTTTTCTACTCCTTCCACTGCCCGTTTTCGTATAGCCGAAACAACTTTCGCTGCTTCGTTTTGAGCCGGATCAGGAGCGTGAATGTGCTCCGATGATGACAGAACAACATCGTTCAGCATTTTCATCCGTCCTCGGCAGCCATCTTTCTTGCAGCATCTCCATGTCGTACTTCCATCAGCATTTGCTCTCTCCTTTCGATATCTGTAGCCTTCGACCAATATAATAGCCTTTCCTTTCTGTGATTCGATTTTCTTCAAGTTACTTGGGTTAGAAATATTTTCAAACTGCATTCATAACATATTAACCATAATATATAAATAAACACGTCGTTTTATCGTGCCGCCGATTGTTTAATTAAAACAAGTGTTAACCATGTCATATTCGTTTAGCGTACAACATGTGTTTTTTTTAATTGGCTGCGCTCTTATGTCGGCGCTCTTTTGTCTGCGCTCTTTTGTTGGCGCTCTTATGTCGGCGCTCTTTTATCTGCGCTCTTATGTCGGGTCACCGTGGTTGAGGTTGTTGTGGGGGTTGGTTTATGTTAACGTTTTTTTTTTGTATTTGTGTTCATGTTTTGAGGTTGTAGTGAGGGTTAGAGTTTATGTTTTTGTTTTTGTTGTTGTTATTTTAGACATAAAAGTGAGGGGAGTGGAGAGGGTTTGTGTTTGTGGTGAGATTGGTTTATGCTTTTGTTTATTTTTATGTTCGTGGATAAGAGTGTGTTGTGGGTTAGGGTTCATGATTGTGTTAATGTTGTTGTTTTTCTTACGTCAAAAGAGCAGGAGGGGAGAGGGTTCATGAATATGTTAGTATAATATTTGTTTATTTTTGTGGTTGTGGTTGGTTGCGGATAGGATTAGGTTTAGGGTGGAGTTTGGGGTTATACATATTTCTCAAATGTCGTTATTTTATTATACATTAATTAGAAATTTATTATATTCCCTAGTATATGATCTTTCAAAATACACAAGTCACGGTCTTATACAGATACGTTTTTCAAAAAAGCCAGTGCACCTCCCTACTTTATTGTGTACGGAATATAAAGGATGTATTGTAATTGTGAAAAAATCTAAAACGAGTTTTTGAAAATATTGATATTTAACAACCTCTAGAGCCGGAAAAACCGTTTCTCATTGTGAAGTTGAGTACCGTTTCAGTTACGTTGACCAAAATTTCAAATATAAGTAAGTATGTGGCCCCTCAAATCTTGAAATATTAATTTAAGCGTATATCCATTGTCTGATAGAGCTAAAATTGAACACAGTGATAGATCTTAAACATATAATTTAATTTAATCATAACTATATTTTGTTTGTTGATCCGCAAATCTTGGAATGTTAGTATCACCTACTACTCAATGCCCGTTTTATTTGAACATTGACACAGCGGATTTACTTGGAAGACAATGCAAGAATATCTATTTTTTAATTAAATTAGATAGAAATTTAATAATTATATTCAATAACGATATACCGGAAACGAAACATTTAATTGATAACGGATTTTCATCCATAATCAACTTTTTAACTGGATCCGGAAATTTAACTTGAAATAAAACACCTAATAGCCTTTACCTTAATCCTGATACTAACGCTTACTATATTTATTCCTTTTCGGTATTTTTTTATATATCTACATTCACTTCTAAAATTAGACAATTACATGTCCAGTACCCGGAGGTGATACTTACTCTACTTTCAGTTTTTCAAAATTCAATAGCTTGAGTGAACGTTTTTCGTAAACCGGAAGAATAAAATCTTATATTTGAATTATTTCCAATTTTTGAGTCACATTCGAAAACCGGAAGTGGTACTTTATTTCTGGTTTATAAAGTATCGAAAACTTGAGTACCGTGTCAATAAGGTCGACGAAATTTTAAACTTAGATCTAAGTTATTGTTCTCTTGATGCTATCAAATTTGAATGATTTCCAGTAAACGGAAGTATTACTTAACTTTTCTTCAAAATGTTTCAAGCAGTTCTAGGCTCGATGACAATTTATTGTGACATAAAATTTGGCTGAATTTGATGTTTAATTAACTTTTTAAAAATTAATCAATGTTTCCTTTATAAAGTACTAATTTGCCACTCTATTATAAAGACACTGTTAATGTTAATTTGGTGCGCAATTCTTTTTTTCGATGCGATTCTATTCTATTTTTAAAAATGTAATATTTTGTGAGCCTTATTCAGCAACTACTACGGCAGCCGGTGTGAAAAAAACTTGTGGATGACATCACGAAAGATATAAATCTTACGTGAGAAAGCGTTTCTGCAGTTTGTTCGGACAAATCTCCAGTCATTGTGGGTCAAAAGTTGTACTGATGGTGCGCTCGTGAGAGCCATTGCACCACACATCAGTGTTACAAAAACACTGATTGAAAAACTGGTACAAGTATTAAACTTGTAGAGGAATGCGTGAACTACGTGCTAAATAGTGCTCAAGCGTACCGTACCTTCATTGAGCTGTGTAAAGAAATGGGCTGTGAATTTGAACCAGTTTCCATACCACTTCTTAAGAACAACAACGCTCTTAACGTTTTGATGTCAACAAATGTTAACAATGGAGATTTTCATACCTTTCGATGCAAACATATCTTTGCGAACAATTTTTTCGAAGATGCTGGACATAAAAACGAAGAAAAGGAACATACTTTGTCTTGCGAAAATAAATGACATGAGGGTGGCATTTGCCAAGGTGAAGCTGCGTATTTCTGAACGGATGTCTGAAAGGCAACACTGATTTGAATTAAATATTCATTAAATTTTTGTTTTTGTGTGAAAATTATATTTTAATGATTTTGATCTTTGAACACAGTGATGGTGATGTACGGTTCATTTTATGCACCAATAAAATATACACCAATGTTTTGAGTTCATAAGTGAATGCGCATATAAAGCTGGTGGGGTTAGGTACCTCAAAAAAGTTTAAGAACCACTGCACTAAAGTTTATTCCATTCCGCGAGTTTTACATCTAATTGTAAAGAAATACTTTAAATTACCGCAAAATGCAGGGGAATAGCCTATGCCACTACCGTTGAAAAATAATTTCAGCTATTTTTACAGTCCAACAAGAATAAAAATGACACATAATTAGAGGTCTTAAGATGTATTTTTTATGGTACTAAAATGATCACTGTACGAGACATTTTTCAAAAAGAAAACATGAAAGGAAAAGCTTTTACATTTTGACAGACGGGGTCAAAAGCTGCGTTTTTCACCTGTGTGACTTATCTGACGTTTGTTACACGCAAAAGCATACGCTAGCAGATCTACTTTTCTCTGTTGTAGTGCACTATAGGGTTTGCTGGCAATGGACATTTGTGCTCACGGGACACTGATCTGGATGGACTGCCTGATGTTGAACTTACATGCGATGACCGAAAATGTAGAAAGGTAAATATGTACTTAACATAAGTTATCTTTTCAAGAGGCTACACAAGAAGTCAACTAAAAGTGCGAGATACTTTAAACTTTTTTTAAACAGGATAATTGTGTTGAGGTTCCTAACAGTGGACAAGAGGATGCTGACCGTGATGGGATAGGTGACGCCTGCGATTTTGATATGGACAATGATGGTATTCTTAACAACCCTGTAAGTAACCTTAATAAATCTTTTTTTTCTGTCTTCAATTTATTGCACAAATACCGTTTTAGAGTGTCTGGCACAAAATTAGACAAGTTGACGACTATGTTCGCAGACACCATTCGGACCTTGTTACGGAACACTATTCTCACTGGAACAGGGCATTTCCCCCCCCCTCCATCGTGAATTCTCCCCCGGACATTCCCCACCCCCGACATTACCCCCCGTAGTAATTACCACCCTGTCAATTACACCCCTGTCAAGTCCCCCCCCCCCCGCCCAACAGGACGTTACCCCCCCCCCCCCCGGACAGTGTTAGGGCTAGGGTTAGGGCTAGGGTTAGGGTTAGGCTTAAAACAATGTCTAGCATTGGTTTTGGTTTTGTGTTAAGTTTTAGGCTAAGGTGGATGCTTAGGTTTTGGTCTTTTTCTTAAGGTTAGGATTAAAGTAGTATATAGGTATAGAATTCTAGTTAGAGTTAGGATTCTAACTTGAGAGAGGGGGAGGGGGAATTATCCCGGGGGGGGGGGGGTTATTGACAGGGGGTACATGCTCGGGGGGGGGGGGGGGTAAATACGGGTGGGGGGGGGGGGAACGTCCGTGGAGTAATTTCCGTGTGTGTGTGGGGGGGGGTAATGTCCTGCTGCCATTCTCACCGTTAGATTAGGTCTATAGTTACACATTACCTTTATTAAAATATACACCTTTTTGCCTTTTTACTTTCTCTTATAGGCCTATAGAGAATAGATGAAGTATTATAATCGTGCTGAATATTACCAGATATTTTACTGTTCTCGCCGTTTAACCTCTCTACTTTATACGGAACAAATAGTATGCAATCAGAGGCGTAGGAATAACACACACAGCAGATGTTCAGACGCTTAAGTGAACAGACAATGTGACAAAAAAGCTCCTCACACGTGCCTGGCGCTGAGAGGCGCCGATAGTAAGCCAAGAAGTAGGCTGTAGATCTATCTGCGATGAGTTTTAAAAAAAATGTATCATGGTACATAACATGACAGTTTTAAATTCGTAGTTTCAGTAGTGTGTTTGCTGTTGTTGTTATTTGTGTGTGTATGTGTGTGTGTGAGTGTGTGTGTGTGTGTATGTTGCGGAACTTCTTTTCAATTTTAGTATATAAATCTCCGAAAAAGGCGCCACTATCCTTAAAATGGTCATACGCTACTGTATACAATTTAACCTTGCCAAAAAATAGAGATTTGGAAAAAGTTTGACGTTATACATCCTTCTGAAACGGAAAAGCTTGTTTTTGCAAATTTGTCTGTATGTCTGTGATTGTGTCTGTTAACACGATAACTTGAATACCGGTTCAGTTATGTTGACGAAATTTCGAATGTAAGTTTTTTTTAATAGCCAATAATTAGAGCGACGTTTAAGCTAGGTAGACAAATTTCGACACATTATGTATTAAATTGTGTGACCATAATTCTATCAACTTCTGAAGATTTTACCGGATACGGAACTTTACTCTATTTCCGTGTGAACACTATAAATTCACTACTGGGTTTTTTTCAGTTAGGTAGAGAAATTTTGTATATAAGTATAGGATATTATACTTGGATTATTTTCAATTTTTGAGTGTTCTCGGATAACCGGATGTGGTTTATTACGCAATTTCCGGCTTCTAAAATACCGCTAAAGTAAGTACCGTTTCATTTAGATATTGAAAGTTTATACAGAGATAAGATCTTATTATGTTGAATCTGTCACATTTTGAGTGATTTCCGGAAACCGGAAGTAGTACTCAACAGTATTTCCAATTTCTCAAAAAATGTCACTTCTACTAGATCGATTTTTTAAATTATTTTCATATAGGTTAAGACTCAACGACAATGAACTGTGACACAAAATGAGACTTATTTATATGTTTAATAATCGTTTAAAAATTAATCAATATTTTCTTTATAAAGTACCAATATTTTTCGCGCTATTATGCACATATTGTACGCGTTCATTTGGTGCGCAATTCTTTTTTTTTGCGTATTACAAAAAACAAAACAAAAAAAAATTCATTAAAAAAACGTTTTAATAACAAGCTTTTATGTACTAATGCACTAAAATGTAGAAAATAAATTATACACTACTATTTAAATTACTATAAAGAAAAGCGTGGGTCACTTTAGTACTTTAGTACCTATTGGATACCTTTACTAATATTTGAGAAGAGACCCACGCTTTTCTTTATAGTAATTTAAATAGTAGTGTATAATTTATTTTCTACTTTTTAGTGCATTAGTACATAAAAGCTTGTTATTAAAACGTTTTTTTATGAATTTTTTTTCAGTACTTTACATGTTTTATTTACAATAGTGTTACATGACTAAAAACCATTGCGCGTCTATTGAACGTGATGGCGCAGCTATTGAACCTGATGGCGCAGCTATTGAACGTGATGACTCGTGTGTTGTGGTTGGATAGACATGCCTACTAATTCGGTCCAAATTTTAATTAATTCATAAAAAAATTAATTAAGCACCCAATTAAGTCAAATTTAGTATCAGATTGCATTGTCTTCATGTCTTGACCCACGTGCCAACTGTGAATCATATCGGTCAAGTAGAACTGTCCGAATTTTCACTCCTGCGTTTCGATCTAGACTGACGACAGACTGACGCCTGACGACAGAGGAAGTGAGTTAAATAAAAGCTTGTTAAAAAAAACCACCAAAAAACTATATCATTATTGCATTGGAAGTGGCAATTCCATTAGTGATATATAAGAATATTGGAGAAATTTAAGGAAAAATCACTTCCGCTTTATTTATTTCGTCTGATTTGATAGTGTTTTAGAAACTTTTATTAAATTTCCTTCTATGTCTGTCTGCGATATGAAATTCGACTTTCGGTTTAACAGTCGAACAGTGTACAATTCAACCACGCCTCCCCATGAAATAAATAACTACTTTACACTAATTAAAATCAACTTTTGTCTATTATGTTTTTTGGCTTTTATTTTATATTTTACCGAAGCACGGAGATATATCTTGTATCTATTGCATCAAAGTCAAAAGTTGTGCAGGCTATAACGCTTGAACCGATTTAAATATTTTTTGCCGTACTTGTGGACTATCAGAAGGGGCGGGGGGGGGTATGATTTAAGAATAAAAACAATTAGTTCAAGCCCCTAGCCCTTAATTAGATTAGATATAATGTGTTCAAAATTAATGTCATTTGAAATATAAACTAATACATATAGGACTATATACAGATCTATATCTATCTATCTATATTTATGTCTATATATATATATATATATATATATATATATATATATATATATATATATATATATATATATATATATATATATATATATATATATATATATATATATATATATGCCGAGCGCTCTATATGATACCATCCTCAAAACATAGCATTAATTAAATAAAAGGTTTTAGGTGCTTGTGTTTGTGTGTGTATGTGTGCGTGCGTGCGACACAGATGTGTATAAATTATATGCTGTAATTAACTATTATTTTGACTGCAGCCTATAGGAATTACAAGTCCAACAAACCCAAGATATATTACAATTTTAGAGTTGTTTTCTAAAGCCAAAGAGAAAAACTAAAAGCTTCTATGATTTTAATAATTTTTTTAAAGGATAACTGCCCGCTTGTTCCAAACCCTGAACAAAAAGACACAGAACGAGAACCTGACAAAAAAGGAGATGCCTGTGATAACTGTCCGACAGTGCCCAACCCTGATCAAACTGATACAGACGGCGATGGAATGGGAGATAACTGTGATCCTGATAAAGATAACGATGGTACAGTGCTAAAGCTACAAAAATTACACACAAACTCGTAATCAACAAACTGAAAAATATAATAATACACTAAAAATTAACAAGACAAAAATTACTTTCTTTAAATATATAATAGTACACTACCTGTAAATAACTATAAAGAAAAGCGTGGGTCACTATATTATCTGTTGTATATCTTGACTAAAACGTAAGTAAAGTATTTGTCCAGAATTTTTATAATTAAAGGGGTGTTTCTACAAATATATATAACAATAAATGATTTATAATCTTTAAATAAATTTCTGTTAACATTCTGAGAAAATGTTTCTCTATATAAATACGTATTTTACAGTTCCACACTTAGTGAAGATTCTCTGATCAAGCGAAACAAACAAAAAATAAAACGGGAGGAATCTCCCCTAAACTTTCTCGCATATTCTTATATAACACTACGGGGGATGGCAACTAGGGATATAGACATAATGTTTAATCCATTTTTAACTCCTTAAACTTTTTAAAAATAGAATAGAATCTCGTAGAAAAAAGAACTGCTCACAAAGTGAACGCCAAAAGCTCTGTGTATAATAGTGCTGAACATTATTAGTATTTACAAATTCACATTCGTTTATTGAGAAATCAGAAATAGGTTAAATTACTACTTCCGGTCAACGGAAATTAGTCAAATTTGACAAAAGGCAGAAAATTGATCTTTTACTTACATTTGAAATTTCATTTATCTATTTAAAATAGTACTCAAGTTATATACTTTTGAAAAATTGAAAGTAGAATAAGTTCCACTTCCGGTTATCGGAAATGGCTGAAAAGTTGTTACAGAACTACAAATTTAATATAATACTTATCTTTGAAATTTCATCAATCTAGCTATAACGGTACTCAAGTTATCGTGTTTACAGACACTCATATACACACACACACACACACACATACACACAGACATACGGACAAGATTGCAAAATTATCTTTTTCCAACTAAGGGAGGTGTAAAACGTCGAGATTTGCAAAAATCTCCATTTTCTTTTTTTTTTTTTTTTTTTTTTTTTGCACGATTACAATACTTTCTCTATACTTCGTATACTAAAAAGTAAAAACACAAGAAGCAAGCAAAAATTAATAATACAAACGTGTTACTTCTAATAGTAAATAGATTATACAATTAAAGAAAGTCATTTATTTTCTCTTTTTTTTTTGGCGTATTATTACATAAAAACTTGAAATTAAAAGATTTTTAACTGCATTAAAAAGTATTAAAAGAATTAATAAAAAGCATTTCTATTAAACGATTGCATTATTAAAAAACGGCGAAATCCTTTTACATCGGTATAAAAGTACTTCGCCGACGCCCGGGACGAACTTTCAATTTTTGTGCCCCCGCCCCCATATATATATATATATATATATATATATATATATATATATATATATATATATATATAAACGGCAATGTATTTTGTCCGTCAGTCATCGTTATAGGTTCTAGAACCATAAAAGTAAACAACAACCCATGCCATGCTTATTACGTGAATCGCATGGTCTTATCATAAGAAATGGAGTAGGGTGTATTTGTGCAAAGACTTAATTTTTTTTTTATCGTCGTTAACAAAAGAACTTGAAGAATTTTTTTTTTAATTTTGCGTTTGCGTTTTTGTTGGCGTTGCGTTAGTGTTTGTGATTTCTTTTGTGGATGTGTTTGGTTTTTCTATTCCCAAGCTGGTACATTTAAAAAAGATTCACCTTGTCGGAGCACGGGTATGCAGCTAGTATATATATATATATATATATATATATATATATATATATATATATATATATATATATATATATATATATATATATATATATATATATAATTCTCTTCTGAGAGCCGTTAGAAAACAAGCTGCAAGCGCCTCCTTGCAGTCCCCTCTCTTTCTCTCTATCACTATCACTACCACCCCCACCCCACCCCCACATTGTCTGGTGAGCTGTGGTTCACGCTGTGTACATTTTACAATCATATAGACGGGTTTGGTGACGGCTATTAGGGGCAGATAATTTAGTTTGAAACGATTTTAAACTTAGTGGAGGTAACTAAGAGGAGGCTGCTTTCACGTGGGGGGGGGGGGTGGGGGGGTTAGTGTTTTTAAGCAAATATTTTCAGTGGCAGCATTTGTACTGTCGAATTCACAAATTATAAATTACTGAAAATTAGAAAAAAATAAATAAATAGCGGCGTATGATACGCAGCGGGTCGGCTCGTATATATATAATTTATATTTATGTGCGCACGTGTACGTGTGCGAGCGTCAGTCCAGAACAGGTTTAATAATTACGGTGTATGATTTTTGTTCGCTAAAAAAGTCCTCGACTTCAATTAAATTCCCCTTGAGATGCGTTATCCTTATAAAGAAACAAATATTAACTATTGAAAAAAAAATATGCCTGATCTGAGTTTAAAGGGTAGATTTTAGCAGGCGCTAATTTGTTTAGGTTACTCTTTTATGTTCTATCTTTGGAACAATCTTTGTTATGATATGTTGCACAGCTGGATTATAAGTTTGTTGGAATTAGGTTACATAAGTGATACACAATAGTAAATTCTCAGAAACATTTATTGTACACATTGGAATGCGACATGGGTATTTCGTTGACTGGTTGATTGTTTAATAATACAAGCTAGAGGAAACAAGCTGGAAACCAACGGACATAACAGCTCGAAGTTTTGGATTTATCAGATGTGTGCTGCCTTTTCACACACAGTCAACAACAAATTCAGAACTAATTTTACTGGTTGAAGAAGCAGTAATCACCGGTTTAATGGTAGTGGCACCTCCTTTGACGTTCTGATTAGAATCAGCAGCTACGAAATGTTTTTTAATTATCTAAACCGCCGTGGAATTCTAACGCGTTGTCATTGTCATTCAAGATCGGATGCGGACGATAGAACTATTAAGAAGGGTTCGTTGAAACGCATATGACATTTGTTGGGTTCGGTCCTCCAAAAATAATAAAAACCAAGGCTTTAGACCAGGGAGTCTCCAAACTACGGCACGCGGACCGGATGCGGCCCGCGAGGTCCTCTCATCCGGCCCGCGGAGATCTTTTTGTCCAAGGAAAAGATTTTTGTTGGATGGTGGCTGAGGAAGTTTGCCAAGAAAATTCAAAACAATTTGAAAATGTATCTTTGGGTGCAACTACCATTGCCCGCCGTGGTGCAGACATTGGTGAAAACATCGTGACTCAAATAGCGAAAAATGCAAGCAAGTTACGCCATTTTTCAATTGCAATGGATGAGTCACTGGACAGCTGTTTCACCTCTCAACTGCTTGTGTTCATTAGAGGTGTGAATGAAGACATGAACATAACACAAGAGCTGGCTTCTCTACATAGCATGTATGCCACTTTAACCGGAGAGGGAATATTCAACGAGTTTTTAAAAATGCTGATTATAACTTGGACTGGACTAACCTCAGCTGAATGTTGATGGAGGAAAGTACATAAGTGGCATAAAGAAAGGCTTGGTTGGACAAGCGAATAAGAAAAACATTTTACAACCAGTGTTCCTGCACTGTATTATTCACCAGCAAGCTTTGTTTGCTAAATATATGGGCATTAGCAGTGAACTGATTACTGTAGTGAAGATGTTGAATTTAATAAAGCCACATGGACTCAACCATAGATAGTTCAGAGACATGTTGAAAGATACATATTATACAACAGTGAGATGGCTAAATTGTGGAAAGTTCTGAGCAGAGTATTTAAGTTAAGCAGGGAAATAGATACCTTACTGGAAAGTAAATTGCAAGCCACAACCATTAATGTCTGATGAAGTGTGGGTATAGAAATTGACCTTTGCCGCAGTCATAACTAGTCATTTAAATTTACTGAACCTAAAACTACAAGGAAAGTAAAATCTAGTTTCTATTCTATGCACCCACATAACGGCCTTCAGATCCAAAAGGGTCTTGTTTTTAGAACACATACAGGCTAACAACTTGACGCTCTTTCAGCATTTGCATATGAGATCATCAAGGACCTCCAGCTGCAGTTTCGCCAACTCGAAGAACTTCCTAGACGAAACTCTGGCCCCCGACCTGATATTTTATAGTTAATGCGGCCCTCGGGCTGAAAAGTTTGGAGACCCCTGCTTTAGACGGAAGTTAGAGAAGGTGCAAGCTTATTTGGTCCACTTTTGATCATTCTTTAGAACAATTTTGATACTAGTTATTTCAGTTATAAATTATCAGTCGTCGTCTTGTACCAGTTTTACCTCGTTTAGTAGATCTAGTGGCCTTAACTATATGAAAATTGCAGTATTAAGAGTTGTTATGAAAAAAGCAATTTAAAAATGATGATTCGATATGTCATTGTGCTTTAGCAACAAACAATGGGGTCAATGTATTAGCATAACAGCAGTTTTTTAATTGATTTTCTATTGGCTATTTAGTGCGTTGTATAACGGTTTAACTTAGTTTAAGCGACTGAATTAAGGTCTTAAAGGTGTAAAGTAGAATATATATATATATATATATATATATATATATATATATATATATATATATTTATTTATTTATTTATTTATATATACACATGTTTATATATATATATATATATATATATATATATATATATATATATATATATATATATATATATATATATATATATATTTGTATATATATACATGTGTATATATACACATGTGTATATATATGTATATATATACACATGCATATATATATGTATATATATACATATTAATATATATACACATACATATATATACATGTAATTATATATATACATATATAATATGGGTAACGCCATTAAAAAACAAAAATAATTGATTATAAAAATAATACTATTAAAGGCATTTTAAATGAAGACGACAATTGCCCGTTGGTTGCTAACAATGAGCAAAGTGATACAGATGCTGACGGTGTTGGTGACGCATGTGATAACTGTCCAGTATTAACCAATGTAGATCAGGTACGTATGCCTATCCCTCTTTTATTCTAAGAACGTCATTTTTAAATGGTCTATTGTTAGTTCAAGAATTTTACATTAAAGAAATGTCTAATTGTTTTCTATTGTAGTTGGATGTTGACCATGACCTAATCGGAGACAAGTGCGATACAAATGAAGACACGTTAGTACGGTTTTAAAATGAAGATTACTTGCGTCTAAATAAACCCCTAATTATGATTTTAGTATGTTTTGACGATAAAAATTAAAAAAAAACAACAACATTATTATCATTGCTTTTCAAACATTTTTATAACATACAGATATGCCTGTTTTTAAATTGGGTATGATGTTTTACACCTGCTAACTTGTGTAAATGTTGCATATAATCGAACTGTGATTCATAAGTCCCAATAAGTTTTTAAAATCCCGTGTGTTTAGGAAACCTTCAAGTCTTTCTATATTAAAATGGGTTTGAATATACAGAAAAGTATTGGAGGTTTTATTTAACATAGCTTAAATTCTAAGATAAACATTTTAAAATTTATTTAAAAAGCTCTCATATTCGTTGTCAGTGACAGCGATGGTGTTCAAGACAATTATGACAATTGTCCGGAGGTAGCTAACGCTGACCAAAAGGACACAGACAACGACAAGAATGGTAGGTTGCCTAAAAGTGTTCATTCTTTAAAAAAAAAAACAAGGGTTATCATACCCTAGTATTTTTTGCTATTTTCAAAGCAATCCGTTTTTAATTCAAAGCAGGTTGACCTTGCATTTTCTAATTATCAAATATCAAAAAGGTGATGCTTGTGATGATGATGATGACAATGATGGGATTCCTGATATCGATGATAACTGTGTGTATCTACATAACCCTGATCAGGCTGATACCGATGGTTAGTCAGGCAGATCATTTACTTTATGGCTGTAGTTAAACGCAAATGCTCTCTCGTATTGGTTATTTAAGTTTGTTATACTTAGTTTTAAATAATAACACGTTACTTTTTCTATGAACAACACACATTCACAGATGTATAACTCATCTCTCACATCTGTGATATGAGATTTGCACTTAAAAATAATAATTTTATTCCTTTCTCAGATATTAGGTTTATATTTTTTCATAAAAAATGAGTAAAAAAATGCAATTTATCAATAGCTGATGGTAAAGGTGATGTGTGCGAAAGAGATAATGATGGAGATGGCTTTGACGATCCTGTTGATGTTTGCCCAGATAATGGAAAAATATACGCTACAGACTTCCGCGCCTTCCAAACCGTAATTTTAGATCCCGAGGGGGATTCTCAAATTGACCCGAACTGGATTGTACTCAATGATGTATGTATATTTGGAAGTAACTGTTTCATAGTATTTGATAATACTCCAAAATGCTCTTGTGAATACTATTTTAAAACTTTTTTTACTAAGGGAGCTGAGATTGTCCAGACAATGAACAGTGACCCGGGTTTGGCTGTCAGTGAGTATTTTTTTAAATAAACCGGGAGTGATCTCCCCTAAACTTTCTCGAATATTCTTATATAACACTACGGGGGATGGCAACTCGGGATATAGACATGACTTTTAATCAATTTTGAATTACTTAAACTTTTTAAAATACAATAGAATCTCATACAAAAAAGAATTGCATACGAAGTGAACGCCAAACACTATGTATATAATAGTGCGGAATATTATTAGTACTTTATCAATTCACATGCGTTTTTGAGGAATCGGAAATAGCGTAAATTAGTACTTCCGGTCAATGGAAATTACTCAAAATTTGACAGAAGGCAGAGAATTACATCTTTTGCTTATTTTTGAAATTTCTTTTATCTATCTGAAATAGTAGTCAAGTTATAGGCTTTTATAAAACATAAAGTAGAATAAGTTCCACTTCCGGTTACCGGAAATCGCTGCAAAATTGAAAAAGAACTACACATTTGATATAATACTTGTATTTAAAATTTCGTCAACCTAGCTATAACGGCACTCAAGTTATCCTGTTTACAGACATACAGACAGAATTGCAAAGCCGACTTTTTCCGACTCGATTACGCTTAGAACGCTGAAATTTTGATAAATCTGCATTTATTATTTTTGCCCGATTAAAATAAGTCCCCTATACTCCGTTAATGATTCGCACTTTTTTCTAGACTACATTGCTCATCATCAGTGTTTCTTCCTGTCAAACAGCAAACGACTCTTGCTGTGGGAGCTTACAGCCCCCTAGCACCCTTGCTATATTGATAATCCCAAGCGCACGCCAGTGATTAGACATGACTCATTTTCACGAAGACGAATGTGCTATTTACATTAGATCGAAATACAGAACAATAAAAGATAAATATTTACTTCAGGTTACAATGCCTTTTCTGGTGTTGACTTCAGCGGCACTTTCTTTGTAAACACAGAAGTTGATGATGACTACGCGGGATTTGTTTTTTCTTACCAGGATAGCTCCAAATTTTACGCAGTCATGTGGAAAAAACAATCGCAAACATATTGGCAAGCTTCACCGTTTAGGTAAGGTAATTTAATAATATAACATTTTATTTTTAAAATGCGAAAGGACCAATTTAAGGACAGTGGATCCTTATTTTCTTAGATTAAATTCAAATAAAACTCAAAACAACATTAAAAAAAATAATTTAAAAAACAAAAACAAAAAAAAACAATTAAAATAACAATTTAAAAAAAACAATAACCCAACTGTTTCATACTGTCATGTTATGTAAATTTATTTTTAAATGATTTACATAGAATATACTTCTTGGCACTTCTTAGCATACTATTATAAGCGCGTTATCATGTTCATTAGGTGCGCATTGTTTTTATTCATGCAACTAAAAACTATATATATATATATATATATATATATATATATATATATATATATATATATATATATATATATATATATATATATATATATATATATATGGCTCATTTTTCACCTAAACCTGGGTAAATGAATCAGCCTTATGGATAAACTATCGATCAGCCTCTGCTCGCACGTGAAGGGCTAAAAAGTGACCGCGAGTGAAATTCTCCTTATATTAGCTATATATCGAAAAACAGTTCCCGCGTAGGAACTGTTGGAGATGTACACCGGCCTCATTGGGTTTGGAAAAAAATGGTGCTATCCTCGAGAAAATCCCGGAACAATGTTTTAACTTACCAGAGGACATATTTCCTTATATAATTATAGTACTGTATTTGTAAAAATAAATAAATACAAATATATGGACGTACAAACCCAATCATAACTCATGAGGTCGTAGAAGTACCCGCGGTGGTTACTATTAAATAGGCGTTATCTTCGGAAAAATTCCGGAAGGGCTTTAAAACTGACCGGTCGAAATTCCCTATTTAAACATAGTTAATTTGGTGAAAAAACGATGACTATTTTCAAAACAATGTTTAGGACTTTGGCTCAGTACATCTCGCTCATTTTTTCCATAAACCTGGGTAAATGAATCGGCCTTATGGATAAACTATCGGTCAGCCTCTGCTCACACGGCGAGGGCTAAAAAGTGACTGCGAATGAAATTATCCTTCTATTAGCTATATATCGGTAAAATACTTTTGCCGAACGACTACCCCTGGGTGGTAATAAAAAAAAATTTGCTCGTTGAAAAAAAAACCTGAGGGCTGTTAGATTTGCTCAATGCAGTATTTTCTTATAAAATCATAGCACATTTTTTTTGTAAAAGTAAACCGGGACTGATCTCCCCTAACTTGCTCGAATATTCTTCTATAACACTACGGGAGATGGCACATCACGATATACCCATGATTTTTAATCCATTTTTAATTACTTAAACTTTTTAAAATAGAATAAAAACTCGTACAAAAAATAATTTCACGCAAAGAGAACGAAAAACAGTACGTGTATCATAGTGCGAAATATTATTAGTACTTTATAAATTTCGGGATAAAGACATGATTTTTAATCAATTTTTAATTACTTAAACTTTTAAAAATAGAATAGTTTCTCGTAGAAAAAAAAAGATTGCGCACCAAGTAAACGCCAAACAAAATATGTATAATACTGCGAAATATTATTAGTACTTTATTAATTCACATTCTTTTTTTTTTTTAGAAATCGGAAATCGCGTAAATTACTACTTCCGGTCAACGGAAATTACTTAAAATTGAAAAGAAAGCAGAGAATTAGATCTTTTACTCATATGTGAAATTTCTTTTATCTGTCTGAAACAGTAATCAAGATATAGGCTTTTGAAGAATTGAAAGTAGAATAAGTCCCACTTCCATTTACCGGAAATTGCTGAAAAGTTGATACATAACTACAAATTTGATATAATACTTATATATGAAATTTCATCATCCTAGCTGTAACGGTACTCAAGTTATAGTGTTCACAGACACACATACACACACGCAGACATACGGACAGAATTGCAAAATCCAGTTTTTCCGACTCGATTACGCATAAACGCCTAAATTTGGATAAATCTAGATTTATTATTTTTGCTCGATTAAAATGAGTCACCTATAATTAGTATGTGATGAAGTACTGAGGTGTAAAAAGATGAAAACTGTCAAAATTTCATGTTATTTTTGTGCACGATTACAATACTTCATCCAAAAACTGTATAAGAGAAAGTAATAAACCGGGATCGATCTGCCCTAAACTTTCTCCAATATTCTTTTATGAAACAAGTTAATTAAAAAGTCTAGTGACATTTAAGCGCAATTTCCTTATGTTATCTAAAAATAGCTCTATCGTAGCGTAAATCAAGAGCAGGGTTAGTAAAACCATTGGTTAAAATACATGTTTTATTTACAATAGAGTTACATGACTAAAAACCATTGCGCGCCTAGCTACTGAACGTGATGACGCAGCCATTGAACGTGATGGTGCAGCTATTGAACGTGATGACGCGTGTGGTGTGGTTGGATAAAATGCCTACTAATTCGGTCCAAATTTTAATTAATTCAACAAAATGTTTTTGACCAAACGAAAGGATATTTTTGAAAACTTTCTTCGACAATATTGTTTTAAATTATGGCAGGAATCGATTGGTATATGTTTCAAGTCGCTAAGTGGTCTGGTTGCCGAGATATGGGCCAAAAACTGCATTTTTTCGAGGTTTTTTGGCTTTTCCGGGAAATCCATGAAAGAAACCCGGAATTTTTATGGCCTATGTTCATCCTCGTAACTTGCTTAACATAATTGCTTTTGGAATTAGTTATTGATATTGCTTCGTTGAGGAGGAGATACGACTTAAAGCTGCGGACACACATTCATACATCCATTCATCCATCCAGAAATGACGGGTTAATAAACGCAATTCTCCAGAATGGAAATTGCGCTAAAAACAGGGGAAGGGAACTCGGGATATAGACATGAAATTTAATCCATTTTACTCGGGCAGATGAGGCTCGTTAGCTGGGGACAGCCACTCTTCTATGAGAGACAACTCCAAAATTAAACAACTGCTGCCTTGTAGTTTGTTCTTGGTTGGACAAAGGCTATGGAAGCAAATCCAAAAAGAAAAGCAGGCTGAAATCGGAGTCAATGGCCTCAATGGCGCATAACCAGTTGACACGTAACGCTTAATTGTGTTGGAGGCGTGGTCGAGTCGGCAAAAAGCTCATGGTTGATAAATTCGAACAAAGTCTCGAGTTCAAACCCACTGGCAGATAAATCTCGATCCCCTTCAACACTAATAATTAAGAACGAAGAAGAAGAAGAAGAAGAATCCATTTTAAATACTTAAACTTTTTAAAATAGAATAAAATCTCGTAGATAAAAGAATTGCAAACCTGTGAACGCCAAATAAAACGTGCATAATAGTGCGGAATGTTATTAGTTTTAATTTACATTCGTTTTTTTTTTTAGAAATCGGAAATAGCGTAAATTAGTACTTCCAATCAACGGAAATTACTCAAAATTTGAAAGAATGTAGAGAATTAGATCTTTTACTTATATGTGAAATTTCATTTATCTATCTGAAATAGTACTCAAGTTATAGGCTTTTGAAAAATTCAAAGTAGGAAAAGTACCACTTCCGGTTATCGGAAATCGCTCAAAAGTTGATACGGATCTACGATTTTGATAAAATACTTATATATGAAATTTCATCAACCTAGCTGTAACGGTACTCAAGTTATCGTGTTTACACACGGACAGACAGACAGACAGACACACAGACACACAGACACACAGACATACGGACAAGATTGCAAAATTATGTTTTTGCGTTTCAGTGAGGCGTAAAACGTCGAGATTTGTAAAAATCTCGATTTTTTTTTTTTGCACGATTACAAGACTTTCTCTATACTTCGTATATACGAGAAAGTAATAACATGAAATTTGACAGTTTTCACCGTCTTTACTCCTCAGTCCTTCATCACATCCGGAGTATAGAGGACTTTTGTGACGATGTGTGACGAGGGGGAGGGGGGGGGGTAGAGACAGTGTGAGGTCACGTTGTCTTAATTCCACGAATTGATTAACATGCATTTTTTTTTAGAAAAATAAACTTACTAAATACTAAATAATTTTTTACATTGGTTGCGATACTTCTAAGCTGCCAAAAGATTGTGAAATATATCGTTCTTCTAATTAAATTTCCCTATAATTTGACGATGTATGTTGTGTAGTAGACTGCCGTATTTGCAAATTTGTCAATAGTGCTATATGAATAAAGGTCGGAAGCATATCAACTAGTGAGGGTAAGGCAGGGGTATCAATGTAATGCTTGCTATTCTTTGAAGAGTAGGGCAGTCATAATAAAACTTTATGTTCACACTTAGGGCTGCGACTCTTGCCCTTGATGACACGCCTTGTCTCCCTTACATCATGGTGTTCATGCCGGTAGCTCATGCTTGTTGAACGATCTAGAGGAAAAATAATTGTACGATCAGTTCCAAGGTCGAGATCACGTGAGTTTTGTAGGTGCGGCCAAAAAAAAAAGCGGATGTGTGTAGGGTCAGCTTGTGATGCGTGTTTATTCGATCAACCCAAATAGTCCTACACGTGTCTCGCTGAATCAACTTTGTCTGTGTGAGGCTTTTCAATTGAAAGGTAGATCTAATAATCTCATATATTCTGCTTAAAAATCGACTGTTAATAATGGATAAAAATAAAATGTTCCAGTGTATTTTTGATGCCTACATGCTGGCATATCCTAAAAAGAGTTAAAAGATTTGCTAAGAAGAAGTCGTTGAAAAGTGGACTCAACTAAAAAGCGAATCAGATCTGCACTTGAAAGCGGAGGTCTGGCTGCAGGAGCTAAAAGCAATTGCTGCCGCTAAAAAAGGCTCACTTTTGACGTTTTGGGTCAAACAAACATCTGTATCTTCGCCTACAAATAAGAAAACACCCTATGATTTGACAAAAGAAATTCCTAATACTAATAAGTCACTGAAGTCAGATGAAAAAGTGAACGATGCTCATGAAGTTAGTGATTTCAAACCATCTACCAGCAAACTATTAACATCTAAGCAGGCCAGTCCAGATAAACTTAGAGATTGAGATTCTGAATTCTGATCTAGTCGGCTTGTATGAGCGACAAACTCGCGGAATGTTAACGCAAGAAAAGAGCATGGAGCTTAAAGAAAAGAAACAGAAAAAGAGTGATTTTGAAAAAAAGCTAAAGAGGAAGATATCTGATCAAATAAGATCTCAGAAAGCTCGAAATGAAAAGAAAAGAAAACTGAATGCTTTGTTTGAAGAGAATCCGGGGCTACGCGCCACTTTGAATGTTAGATCTAATTCTGGCAGGCCAAGGATTGAAGAAGATCAATCTTCTTTATTGGAAACTATCATAAACATTGCTATGCATGGATCAGCATCACACGAGAGGAGGCAGAACGAAGTCTACAGGACTAGAAGAGTTAGCTTCCATACTTGGGCCGAATGAGGTATGCTTTATAAGTCAAGATGACAAGTCCCACTTTCCGCTTGGGTTGTCAGCATCTAAAAAACAGAGTCCATTGCTCATGCACATGGAATACAGGGTGAGCTTGCCTGACCATGACAATCCTAGGTATCAAAAGGTGATCAAAGTTGCGGTACACCACTTTCTCAATCAGAACTATGATGGTTTGTTCATTGCTACCAATGCACCAGGAATAAGTGCATTTAATAGGGTTGAAAGAAAAATGGCGCCACTTAGCAATGAGCTCACATGATTAGTTTTACCCCATGACCACTACGGCAGTCATTTGGATGAAAGAGGAGTCACAATAGACACAGATTTAGAGAAGAAGAATTTTCAGTTTGCCAGAAACACTTTAGCAGAAATATGGTCACACTTGACAGTGGATACATTTCCTAAAGTGGCAGCATACATAGATCCAGAAGATTCTGAACGCCTTGAAACTTCTCTGCTCTCAAAGGATCAGCGTTGGCACGATATTCATGTGAGAACTAGCCAGTATTTGACTCAGATCGTTAAATGCATGGATGGTAAATGTTGTTCAAAGACAAGAAGCTCGTATTTCAGCTTAATAACTGAACGATTTCTTCCTCCACCTTTACCAGTCGCCCAAACAAGCTGTGGACTAACAATACCTGAGCGTTCAACAGATGGCCCTTCACATGAATTTCCATCTCTCTTTGCTGCTCAAAGTATAAAAGTGGATGAAATCCTCCCCCGCTCTTCAAATCCTTATCGCACAATCCCTTATGATTTGTATCGTCCGTCTGTTCAATCCGTGATCAGCGACAGGGTTTGTAAGAAGTGTCATTCATACTTCTCTTCAACCACAAACAGGAATCATCAATTGTGCCATTATAGCGCATCAGGCCTCTGAGAGTTACTGCACGCCGCCAATGTGAACTGATGGTTATAATTGCCAATGAAATTAATGGTGAGAGTGTAGATTGGATAGAAGAGGAAGACCTTGATGTAAAGGGAATTCCCATTCCATACAGAAAAAAAATCAATTCGGTCCTTGTGTATTCAATGAAGGAAGATTTTAATTCTCCATTTGAGAATGAATTAGCTTAAATATCACTTTTAATTGAGGATTGCCATATTAATACTGTTGTAAGTAGTTTTTGTTTAATACTTCTGTTAATGATCGTACTAAGATTTAGAAATATGAATGTATATATATATGGTCGGTTAAGTTATAAGTATAACCTGTTACTTATATTATTATTTAATCGTTATTAATGAAATTTCTATAAAATTTGCTTAGATTTAGGTCAGTGTGAGAGTATTTCTGGTCCTATTTCAACATCCTCTCCGCTAACGGCAAAACACGCAATTTAATAATCTAGTGGTTAGTTTTTACTATTAAAAATCTATGACATTTATATTGCTTTGTGAAAGATGACATCCGTTAAGTCCATCATATAGGCTACAATGAAATATACCAGGAAAATTAAAGGTCTGGGCATAGTGCTAACAGGTTAAATAATTTGCATATTATCCTAAATATATTGTTATTCTCACATGTGTCGTCATGTCTGCAAGAAATACCTACATTAACATTAAGTATTTTTTTTAAAATAATCCTTTCAGGTTTAACATTACCTCACTGTATTACTGTTTACCTGCTGGTGCCACGAATGGGTCCTGCACGCTCATTATTAATGCTGTGTCAATGAGGGGTAATTTTAAAGGGATGAAAACCCAACAAATTTAAAACATAAGATAAAATATAAATTAGGGGGGGGGGTGGAGTGTGACGTCATTTTAGGGGGGGTCTGACTTTTTGTGACGATGTGTGACGTAGAGGGGTGGAGGGGGTAAAAAAATGGCCAGAAAGGCGTGACGTCATTTATGGACGACTCCTTACCCCAATCCACTTAACAAGCCATGTTTTTTTTTCTTTACGGAAACCACCGGCTCATGCTCCCTAGCCAGGCAGCCCTCAACACGACAAACTTCGACTAACTGGCTTGGCGTGATTACTGTATCGGTCGCTTCTGTCCTTTGGTTCTCATCAGGCTTATCTTCCACCCCACTGAACGCAGGGTTAACCGTAAGAAGTTCATAACTAAAAAAAAACTGCGTCAAATTAATGAATACTGACAGATAGGAAGATGCATTCCCTATAAAATAACATTCCCCATTTAACCATATTCAAAAAAGTTGGCACTAGGGCAATGGCAAGCATTGAATTGTTGCCACGGGGCTGGTCACTGCACAACTGTGGGGCTGGAACTAGTTCCCAAGCGGTTATCAGCAGTGTTTCTTCCAGACTTTTAACCTCCGGGGGTGCAATTGAAATTTCCGGGGGGGGGGGGGGGGCGGACACTGTCAAAAGTATATATTTTCTATATAAATTCCGTTTCGTTCGGGGGGGGGGGGGCGGTAGACTTTCTTCGGGGGGGGGGGGCGGGGGGGGTGCACCCCCCCTCTCCCCCTCGAAGAGATTCCTGGAAGAAACTCTGGTTGTCAGCTGTCCATATACTTTCTACCTCACCTATTCTCACTGTTCTCTGATAAGTGTTTTGTTTCTTTATATTTTTAATGCGTTTTGAAAATAAGATAATTTAATTATTAAGATTAGTGCATGGAACTGGAGAGCCGCAACTTGACCTCCAAAGAGCCGCATGCGGCTCGCGAGCCGCAGGTTGCCCACCCCTGCTCTAGGTTAAACATAAAGAGTATTCTAAAATTAAACATCACAACACCACTATGGGGGAAATGGCATAGGCTGCTTTTATAAAGAAACGCTAGCAACATTCCAAGGAAACAAGCATCATTGGGGAAGACACACAAAAAATATACGACATCCTAATCAAACAACAAGCGACACCCTTATACAAGAGAATTAGTTGTGTCAGGGAACACAATATAATAGACATAAAGATACATTTAGAAACCTACATAATAAACGCATTCCACCAAAAGAAAGGGAAGTAGCATACAGACTGATTTTAATACAACTCCAGTTTCACGACACACAAAGTCAAATCAAATAACATGTCAAAAGTGAAAACAAAATATGCAAGAAACTAAGAAACACATTTATTTAGATTGTATATTAATACAGAAAGCAAAGCAAACACTTGCGAAAATATTTTAAAAACCACCAATCAAACAGCCACAACAAATAAAGCAATTTAATTAACACGACTAGACAAAGTTAAAAGAAATATTGCAAGCAAAGCTAAGACATAGACTAAGAACTCTCACTTTACTAAAAAAAAAAGGTATTAATTTTAATTAAGACAGTCTCGGGCCAAACATCATTCGATCAGCCCTCGAGTAAATTAAGGTTAGAACAGTCTTCTGTTTCTCAGGTTTTAAAAATGCACAATCAGAATAGTAGAAAGAGACACACAACTCACCCCCACCCCCCACACACACACACTCCCCCCACCCCCACACAACCGGACTGGCGAATAAATCAGGGTAGTGGTAGCGTACCCTCATCGCCAGAGGTAAATTTTGTGTCATTGGAAATTTTGGAATGATAGATCAGTAAGAGTATTATATATAGAGACCATTCTCCCACGGTCGTTTCTATTTCTGTCCATGGGTGGCTACAATGTGAACTTTTGACTTCGCAGTTGAAGATGGAGCACTGTAAACTAAGCAGTCAAAAGAAACCGAGTTGCACACCTTTTTTAGTCTAGTTCTCATGCAATTTTATTTTCTCCATTTAATTACTATATATACAATTGATGTTCATGTCTTTGAAGCTGTGTAAAACCATCAACTAAATTATTATTACTATTTTAAATGTTTAAAACATTTTTTTTAATGTGGGAGGACTGCTATAGATATAGATATTTGAAAGGGAAGAATGTTTGCTTTGATGTGTCTCATTGTAATCAACGTAACTTTTCCGGTTGCTTAAAATGTGTATCATTTTAATTTTCTGTAATCCCAAATTTATTTCAGCTCTTCTTAAAAGCCCAAACCCCACTCAGCCCACCACGCCGATGAGGGGGGAAAAAATCCCTTCAATTATCATTTAATTACACATTTGAATTTTCAGGGTTTTTTTTTTTAATTGTAATTAGACTTTTGTATTAGATGTTTGTATAAGTAAACCATCTTAAATGAATGAAAGTAGGTTACAAGTAAGAAAGACGTATAACTATTGTAAATCTGTACCAGTTCTCACAAGCCGATGATGAAAACTATAATTGACGCTGTCAATTACATGTCTGAGGGGGAAAAAAGCACTCTACATAACAGCCAATCACCAATTAATTAATCATTCAAAATCTCAAAAGTTTTTTGAAAACCTAAGCGAAGCTAGGCAGTATGCCTAGTGTATATATATATATATATATATATATATATATATATATATATATATATATATATATATATATATTTATGTATAACTATATACATAATTATAATAAAAACCAAAACTACAACAGAAACCCCAACCACATCACTATAACTATCATTATTACTATCATTATTTGTCTGGGCGATGTATAGGCAGGGGCCGATTAAGCTTCAACGGGGCCCATGGCTGAAACCTTTTCCGGGGCACCCCTCAACCATACAAATATATATAAATATATATATATATATATATATATATATATATATATATATATATATATATATATATATATATATAGTTTATATAATAACATGTCACAAAAATACAGGTTGAATGGAATAAAGTAAAGGTTAACAGAAGTTATAGCATAGACAAAAAATGTTACATTTAATGTAATGTTAAATTACATTGAGAAATGAGAGCATTTAAAATAACCATTGTTTATTTACTATTGCAAAATAAATTATGAATACATACATTTATTACATTTCTTTTTACTTAGAACTAAAGACCAAGTAATTTTTATAGGGAACATTTTCGAGCTTTCCTGATAGCAAACTCTTCTATTAGTTCTGTATAATTCAGTGAGCTTACAATGTCATTTTCTATGCTCATAAGTGAGAGCATACTAAGTCTCTGCTGTCCCATAGTGCTTCTAAGATTGCTTTTAATCTTTTTCAGTTTGGAAAATGAGCGCTCTCCACAGATAAATTCGAAGAGCAATGTGTACATTTGGAAACCTCTGAATGCACTTGAACAGAGTTTCTTCCAGGCATCTCTTCGGGGGGGCTTTGCCCCCCCCCCCCCCCCCGAAAATTTTTTACCACCCCCCGAACCGAATAAAATTTATATAATTTATATAGAAAATATATACTTTTAACAGTGTCCGCCCCCTCGAAGAAAGTTTACCGCCCCCCCCCCCCCCCGAAAATTTCAAGTGCCCCCCCCCCCCCGGAGAAAAAAGTCTGGAAGAAACACTGCACTTGAATCTATTGATAATAAATTATTTTGAAGATATGCACTTAAAATTTTTAGCTGAGTACCCCAAAATATGGAAGAAGATTATGAATTCATTATTTATTGGGCATAAAATATAATATTTTATGAATGGTGGAAAACCTACGAGGGGATTAATTTTTCAAAATGGCCGCCGTTGTCATAGTAACCAAGATTTTTCCACCATTTTTTTTAGTGGAAATGCATATGCGGATGTATTTTAATAAAGCTGTAAAGAAATAACTGTTTTCTAACGAGTATTAAAAAAAGTTTTTTTTACGGGAGCCTCCCCTCTAAAAAAAATTTTCTTTTCAAGACGAAAACATTGACTACGGCTAAATTCCAAGGAATTCAAAACTCAAATGTTTTAATGGATGAAATTTAGGGGCGGGGAGACAGTTGGGGGACATGTCGGGTGTGTGAGGGGGGGGAGGGGGGTAGATGTCATGCCCTGCAACAGAGTCTCATCCGGTTTTGTATTACCGTGAGGGACAGCGGTAACGCCTTTATTTATAGGCTTCTTCTCCCTTGCCCTGTTCGGCAATTCCTGTAGGGAAATTAATACGGGTGAGAGTGTGCCTTGAACAAGAGATGTTTAGCATTTTTTAAATCTCTAAGCCACTCGTTCAAAAGGTCAATACAAAAAAAATTCTTCTACATCGGTCCGTGTCTAACCATCCACTTCGCTATATCAGTCCGTCCCTACAACTGGGACGTTTTTTTCCCAAATTTAACACCCATGTAGCACATACTCTCAAAACAAATCGTCTACCGTCAAGTTTACACCGTCCTTATTAGTCTCTACAAGTCTAGTCTTATTTTTATCTATCTACACTATGCCAATACGCAAACAGCCCCTCATACAAATACCCCCACTCCCACCCTCCCTCAGCCTCGACACTATGCGTTTTTAAAAGGTTTTCTATCGGTAACGAAGTCAGGTCGAGGGACTGCTGTTTAAATAAGGCAAAAGTAAACATCAAAGCAGTGTTTCTTCCAGACTTTTTTCTCCGGGAGGGGGGACACTTGAAATTTTCAGAGGGGTGATAGACTTTTTTTTGGGGGGGGGGGGGGGCGGACACTGTTAAAAGTATATATTTTCTATATAAATTTCATTTCGTTCGGGGGGGGGGGGGGGCGGTAGACTTTCTTGGGGGGGGGTGCACCCCCCTCCCCCCTTCCCCCCCCCCCCCCCCCCGAAGAGGTGCCTGAAAGAAACTCTGCATTAAAGATCAGAGAGTATCTGGTGGATCGCGCTTGTCTCGGCACATTCACTGATGAAGCTATTATTTAAGTGATGCTTGTTAATACTTTGTTAAATTTTAACTTCTGACATTAAAAAAATAATTTAACTAAGCTATTAAAAAATCAATGATAAAGTAATATTTGCTATAGTTGAGAAATCAAAATTTGGGGGCCCCTAAAATTCGGGGACCCCTGGCTGCAGCCCTTTCAGCACCCCCCTTAATCCGCCACTGTGTATAGGGGGTGAAGTACCAGGGATCATTGGGCTGGGGCGATGTATAGGGGATGATATACCAGGGGTCATATATTATATATATATATATATATATATATATATATATATATATATATATATATATATATATATATATATATATATATAATGTATGGGGGCATCTTTCCTTGGGTTGGCCACGGGCATCAACGAAGCTCTGCACACCACTGGACCTAACACAGTTCAATGATTAGACTTCCACGTTATTTTTCAGATTCGTCCGATGAACTAAACCACACTTCACTTAGTATCGTAGTCTAATTTTTTTTCTGATTGCTTAGTTCAAATATTTTTGTCTTTTCTGACAGAGGGTACTTTGAAAATTATTTACAACATATTGTTCTAATATTTTTAGAATAGCTGAAAAATTGTATCTGTTAAATGTAAAAGGTCACGTGATCGTACATTGTGTCGCCAGTGTCAACAATATATGGGTATAGTTTAAAGTAGAAAACCCCGAAATTTCATGGATGAGGTGGGTTTTAGTGATGATTTTAAACTAAATAGTACATGATGTGTAGCTTGAAATAATTTACATTGCCAAAAGAATCGATTTCCTAGTGTGTTCTTTAATTTCAATTTTAGCTAGATGTCATGTCAATGCGTCTAACACTTGCCTGGAATAGGGGTAAGGGAGGGGGGGGCAAGCGAGATCTTTACTACAGTTGTAACAATGTCCATATATATATTAATGATCAGCTCACGAGTGCAGTTGTATTTACACTTTGCAGTCAGCATGGAAATAAACCCTTATTAGATTCCTTTAAAAGAATATAGCCCTTGTCTACGAAAAAAAAAACCTTAATATGTCCTCTAAATTATATTGACCGTTTATGGTGGCTATTCATTCCATATTTACAGGTTATAGTTGTGAAGAACGACTGTTAAGACACAAATGGTGAGAATGCAAGACTACCATGGTTATTAATTTAGTCTACGTTGTTGTATTTAATAAGCATGTGTATTTTTGGTGTAGCCCTACCATATCGCAATAATTGCTGAACCAGCTATGTATAAATACATATCTATAGCATAAAGATACATCGACTGAGGCATTCTAAATAAATGTTCTTACTTTTAAATGTACTATACTGGTTCTAGAGATTAATAATTATTTCAACAAAAATAGTTTCTTTATGTGACCCTAGCAGTGTTCCAGCCACCAATTGGATTGCATATAAATTAGTCACAGACACAAAGACTGTTTACCTGTTAAGAGCTATGGCTATTCTTTATTTCTATGTATCCATGATCTACAGATGCATTTTCGACAGATTATGAGCCCTTGCACTCTTCTGATCAAACGTGTTTCAAAACGTACTTGTTATAGGCATTCATGTTACTTAAATTCAAATAAGCGTTGTTCCACTACATTTTGATAAAGTTACCAAGTATGTTCTTTAATCAGACATTTTTGGTGATGTTTTAAAAATATACAAAATTTGTGTTTTTACAAGCTTTTATTTAATTACTCGTCAGTCTGTCGTCAGTCGTCAGTCTAGATAGAAACGCAGGACTGAAAATTCGGACAGTTCTACTTGACCGATACGATTCACAGTTGGCACGTGGGTCAAGACATGAAGACAATGCAATCTGAAACTAAATTTGACTTAATTGGATGCCTAATTATTTTTTTATTAATTAATTAAAATTTGGACCGAATCAATAGGCATGTCTATCCAACCACACCACACGCGTCATCACGTTCAATAGCTGCGCCATCAGGTTTAATAGCTGCGCCATCACGTTCAATAGACGCGCAATGGTTTTTAGTCATGTAACACTATTGTAAATAAAACATGTAAAGTACTGAAAAAAAATTCATTAAAAAACGTTTTAATAACAAGCTTTTATTACTAATGCACTAAAAAGTAGAAAATAAATTATACACTACTATTTAACCCTTAAATGCATACCGGTACAAATCTGCAACATACCAGTTACCTTCCCTTAAAATATTAGCCTAAACATGTTTTATTCTGTGCATCACGTTGTTTGACTGCTACAATGTTAACCTACAGCTTGCGCATGTCTAAGTGACCTAGATTTGTTTTACCGCCAAGCCGATCTCAAATTTGTGCATGATCACAAGGTTTTTTATATCAGCATTTTTGGTTGGCGTTTCAAAGTTCATCAAAGTCAAATAAACTGGTTTTGGAATTTCAAAAAATATGTTTCTGACAACCTAAGGTATGTATTACATATTGTATGTGTTGTTTTGAAAATCAATTCATAATTTATTTTAAAATCTTCACAAAACTTTGGTTGCAGTGCTGCAACGTTATGCAAACTGACCTACTTTTGCACTATTTTTTTTTACTTTATACATCAGCATTGGTGATTATATGGTACCTTGTTTTTCTTCTAGTTTCAGCATAATCATTAAGAAATCAATGTGAATCAAGGTGAAGAATAATATGAAGTAGATGCTCTTGGTGATCCAGAGTATCTTCCTGTATCTCCTGGACCAGTGTGGACCCTAGATATCCTGGACCAGTGTAAACCCTAGATATCCTTGACCAGTGTGGACCTTAGATATCCTGGACCAGTGTGGACCCTAGATATCCTGGACCAGTGTGGATCCTAGATATCCTGGACCAGTGTGGACACTAGATATCCTGGACCAGTGTGGATCCTAGATATCCTGGAACAGTGTGGACCCTAGATATCCTGGACCAGTGTGGACCCTACATATCCTGGACCAGTGTGGACCCTAGATATCCTGGACCAGTGTGGACCCTAGATATCCTGGACCAGTGTAAACCCTAGATATCCTGGACCAGTGTGGACCCTGAATCTCCTGGACCAGTGTGGACCCTATATATCCTGGACCAGTGTGGACCCTGGATATCCTGGATCAGTGTGGACCCTGGATAAGTGTGGACCCTGGATCTCCTGGACCAGTGTGGACCCTAGATATCCTGGACCAGTGTGGACCCTAGATATCCTGGACCAGTGTGGACCCTAGATATCCTGGACCAGTGTGGACCCTAGATATCCTGGACCAGTGTAAACCCTAGATATCCTGGACCAGTATGGACCCTAGATATCCTGGACCAGTGTGGACCCTAGATATCCTGGACCAGTGTGGACCCTGAATCTCTTGGACCAGTGTGGACCCTAGATATCCTGGACCAGTGTGGACCCTGGATATCCTGGACCAGTGTGGACCCTAGATATCCTGGACCAGTGTGGACCCTACATATCCTGGACCAGTGTGGACCCTAGATATCCTGGACCAGTGTGGACCCTAGATATCCTGGACCAGTGTAAACCCTAGATATCCTGGACCAGTGTGGACCCTGAATCTCCTGGACCAGTGTGGACCCTAGATATCCTGGACCAGTGTGGACCCTGGATATCCTGGATCAGTGTGGACCCTGGATAAGTGTGGACCCTGGATCTCCTGGACCAGTGTGGACCCTAGATATCCTGGACCAGTGTGGACCCTAGATATCCTGGACCAGTGTGGACCCTAGATATCCTGGATCAGTGTGGACCCTAGATCTCCTGGACCAGTGTGGACCCTTGATATCCTGGACCAGTGTGGACCCTAGATATCCTGGATCAGTGTGGACCCTGGATATCCTGGACCAGTGTGGACCCTGGATCTCCTGGACCAGTGTGGACCCTAGATATCCTGGACCAGTGTGGACCCTGGATCTACAAGACCAGTGTGGACCCTGGATATCCTTGACCAGTGTGGACCCTGGATCTCATGGACCAGTGTGGACCCTGGATAAGTGTGGACCCTGGATATCTAGGACCTGTGTGGACCCTGGATATCTAGGACCAGAATGGACCCTGGATCTCCTGGACCTGTGTGGACACTAAGTCTCGTGGAATAGTGCAATGACAGGTGCATATTCACATCAAGCTCAAACAGTTTGCCACAAGTGCAACATATATCTTCGTTGTAACAAGACCAACAACTGGCTTAAAAAGTATCACCTTACTACATAATGTTGCAGACATGCAACATTTCGGATTTTAATTAAACAACATGTTTAAACTAAAAATATTTTTTTACTTGACTATACTCTTCATATACCCACCAAAACAATATAAATATATTTTTTTCAATCATTATTAAAAAGTCATGCATTTAATGGTTAAATTACTATAAAGAAAAGCGTGGGTCTCTTCTCAAATATTAGTAAAGGTATCCAATAGGTACTAAAGTACTAAAGTGACCCACGCTTTTCTTTATAGTAATTTAAATAGTAGTGTATAATTTATTTTCTACTTTTTAGTGCAGTAGTAATAAAAGCTTGTTATTAAAACGTTTTTTAATGATTTTTTTTTACTTCCCTTTTTATTTTTTTCAAAAAGTGAGAAAAGCCAATTTGAATGCAATTAATTTAAAAGATGTACTTATTTTTGAGGTTTGAAAAAAAATTTAGTTTGTTCTCTCTGTATGTGTGTTTATGCTAAGTACATAAGATTGTGTTTGTGAAATATCATCAGATCACTTTAATTCCCTTACACTTACTCCTTACATTCTTAATGCCAAGCTTTATCCCTAAACTTTAGGGAACCCAACCTAACTCCACCGAACATATTTGGAATACTACTGCACAATTTATTTTTTACTTTCGTCACTGTTTTTCTCTACGATACAACTTTCATCCAATCGCCATGAAACTTTGGGAATTTGTTGAGAATACTCCTGTAGAGGTTTCTGCGGGGAAAAAATAAAATTCGCAGCGGTGGAGCCCCGGCAGGGCGCGATTCAATTCTTCTCTATAAACGGTATATAAACAATAGAAGTAGGATCCTGTTCAACACCGTTTATGCGAGTGCCATGAAACTTTGGGGAGAAATGAGAATACTCTTGAGAAGATTTCTGAGAAAATAAAATTTCAAATTCCTAGGGCTAGCGCGCAGGGCGCGATTTGTGTTTTTTTTTTCTTCTCAATATACAGTATATAAAGATAAAAATCTATTGCGGTTTGACACCGTTCATTCGGGTTGCAATTTTTGGCGCGATAGTCTTTACCGTGAGCACTATGGCACCTACGTTCGTTTTAAACAGTGCGAAAGACTATGAATAACATGGGGCGTTTTGTCGTTCACTAATTTGAATCAGACGTGTTCGTCGGCGCCCGTCAGGTTGCTATTTGGCGCCCCGGGATATCCCGGTAACGCTATGACGCATACGTTCGTTTTAAAGATTGAGGTTAGAATATGGATGAGAAGTATTATTTTTGTTGTTCACTAAACTTAATCAGGCACGTTCGACCGCGCCCTGCAGGCTGCGATTTGCCCAGGGCTATCCTGGGACTTTTTTTTTTAAACCCGCGGCAGCGCGCAGGGACGGTCGCGCTTGTTTATAATTAAATGTCAGCAAAGCCGACAAAAAAAAACGGATTGATTTTGGGAAAAACAAATAAAAATATTATCACCGAATGTTTATATATATATATATATATATATATATATATATATATATATATATATATATATATATATATATATATATATATACCTGTTGTCGTTTCTAACCCCTGAATGTATTTCTTTTAAAACAATGTAAAAAACAGAGCTGTGGCTGAACCAGGTATTCAACTGAAACTGGTCAACTCCACGACAGGTCCAGGTCAAATAATGAGAAATGCATTATGGCACACTGGAGACACAAGCAATCAGGTATAACGTTTTAATTGTGTATAAACCCGGTGCAGTGGCGTTGCTAGGTCGAGTGTCACCTATATATATATATGTCATACATATATATATATATATATATATATATATATATATATATATATATATATATATATATATATATATATATATATATATATATGTATATAATATGTACATACCTCTATGTATATATAGAAGTTCTTTACCTCTTATGAGTATTCTATATTTGTAATTAAATTACTATTATTTTACATATTCCATTGCAAATATACTGCTTTAAGTATTTTAATGCGTGAATTAATTGTTTCTAAACCGTTTGGCAACGCATTTCATGGCTGACAAAAAGCCTCAAAATGTGTAACTGTGACAAGCCAACCAGTTCTATTTACTTATTGATATTGCTCTCTATTTATTGTCGATTGACATGTAGATGTGTACATTTTCAATGTAGTTTCATCACAATCCACTTTGGTAGACGGTGTATTTGGTTACCCCTCCCCGCGCCAGAAGTCGATTGACATATCAATTATTACAATTCTCAACAAAACCTTTTTTCTCGGCAAATGCTACAGCGTTTACTTTGTGTCATCCCCAAACATTATCCGGTGTTAGCTGTAAACTGTACACAAATAATACTAACGACGTTTACATATAATCGTTTACTAATACTGGATGTGGCAATGTTTCTTTATCGTTAGCAGGTTTACGTCATAGTGTCACCCTCCTCCCACTCTTGTCGGGATTTGTCAATTTTGCTATTAAAAGACTATTTAATCATTCATTGAACTGGAACGATCATTGTTTTTCTCTCTATATATATTGTGCTTTTTTTTGCCTTGGTGTTGCCCCTCCCACCCCCTCTAAATGGTGTCACCCGATGCGGTCCGCACCCCGCGTCCCCCACCCCCTCGCTACGCCTCTGATCCTGTGTAAAAGAATTTCAGAGAAGTATTTTTGTCTCACCTTTATCCTAAATTTAACTGTTAGGCACGTAATAAAAATTGAAAATTTTATTTTTTGTCGATATAACGTTTGAAATGGTAATTACTTCTAACTTGTTTTTAATTTAGTTTTTTTTTTTTTTGTAAACAAATGAATAGGTAAAATTATTATGGAAAGATCCTAGAAACGTCGGTTGGAAAGAAAAAACTGCTTACAGATGGGAATTGATTCATCGACCTACTAGGGGACTAATCAGGTTGTAAATATCAAATGTGAAAGATAACTAAATGGCCTAATAATTTAAGTGATAACCTGAACATAAAATTCGTCTTTAAATATTTAGGTTAATGTATATTTTGTTACATGGTTTTATATTTTGAATGTTTTTTCTTCTTCAAGAATATTATTGTTTGAAAACATGAATCTCGTGGCAGACTCTAAAAATATCTATGACAACACATTAAAAGGTGGCCGCCTTGGAGTATTCTGTTTTAGTCAGGAAATGATAATATGGTCAAATTTGGTGTACAGGTGTAATGGTAAGAACCAATATTCTTCAGCTATTCAGACCCTGTTTAATTATCTTGAGATAATAAGATGAAGATTGAAATGTTCTTTTGCAGAATTCATTCCTCCCGGTCTTTTGGAATCTAATGAGACAGAATACACAAATGATTATGAATATTAAATAAAAGTAATGACCCACTCAGAAAAACAAACCGTATGTATCAGAGGAACCAGGTTATGTCGACGATGTACAAGTTTGCCAAAACACATCAAGATAACCGATGATGAACACAACTGGAAACCAATACAGCAGCAATTCATGAACATGAGCATGAATATTCTTTAAAAATATGATTAGTATTATTAAACGAGTATGTACATGCGCGTGTTTGTTTGATGTTTGTTTTTTTTAGTTTTTTTTTACACAGCATTTATCATTTAATCAAGTTATTAGCGTGCTACAATATAAAATATACATTGGTCTAAATATTTGGTAACAAAAGGCTAAAAATAATAACTCGCTTTTTTTTTTTAAAAATAATGCACTGAAAAGTGAAAATATTAATTTTCAGTAAAAAAACAAAAGCGTGGGTCGCAATAATATAATGTATTAATTAAATAAAGAGTTTCCTGTAGACCTCGTGGGGGGGGGGCGCCCCTTCGAAGTCTACCCCCCCCCCCCCCCCAGCAGAATGGAATTTATATAGAAAATATATACTTTTACGAGTGTCCGTCGTCGTCGTCGTTCCCCCCCCCCCGAAATTTCAAGTGCCCTCCCGAAAAAATAAAGTCTGGAACTGGAAGAAGCACCAATTTTCCTCTATATTATTATACACACGCTGATTGCCTTCAATGTTGCTTGTAAGTTTCGGTCTCCCTTGTTTAAAATGAAATGTCGTTAGCCATGAAGAGATTAAAATTTTCCAAGTAAATTAATTGTTTAGAACGTGGTATCTATTGACAACAACAACAAAAAGAAAAAAAAACATGGCTGCTAGCCAGTAGCGTACGCAGGGGGGAGCAGGGGGAGCGGTCGATCCCCCTCTGGCCATTTTCAGCAAAGTGGCGCCTTTTTGGGAACTTTTAAAACTCAAAGTTTTAAACAATGATATTTGTTAAAAAATATTTTTGGTCGGCACATCTATGTAAATCACAAGATTTCTTTTCATGCAGCAATTAAGCATTATTGTACTAGTCTAGTAGTGTCTACGTTTACAACACGTATTAACAGCTGCATCAGTTTGCCATTCTAAAAATAACCATTGCGATGCATTCCAATGTTTAAAAAACCTCTACGAGTAGTACCACTTGGCAAGAGGAGTGTTAAGTTTAAGGCAAATGTATAATGTATTTGCTCACGAATAATTGAATTAGAAAATGTTATACATAAAACTTCACACATAATTACTTTATATATACAGTTTGAATCGTGTGATTAATTTTTTAAAAGATTACAATACAGAAACAAATACAACTGATGTGGCACCTCTATTTAAATTTACTTATGGGCGAACTGCGTAGCGGTGGGGAAATTTTGAAAAGTTCAACACGTCATCACGACGAAGTAGTAGTATTCTTACAGTTTGGGTGATAATGATTACGATTACAAATTATATGAAACAGTTACAACCCCCCTTCCCCATGGACCCCTCTGTAAAAAAAAATATTGTCATAATACCACTGCTACTTATTTAAATCTATTTCTGTAATATATATTTGTGTAATATATATTTGTGTAATATATATATGTATGTTTAGAACAGTCATCTAAAAACTGACGCTATTTTCACTCTGAGTTGGTTATCTCCCCCCCCCCCCCCACACACACATACACCTCACCACCACAATTGTGTAGAGCGACATTAATGTCACATGGATTGGATACGCTGGATTGGATAGTTGACCTAAAGTGAACGGACAGTGGTGAATGAAGTTGAACACCCCCCCCCCCCCAACCCACCCCGAACTGATCTGTTAAGTACATGTAGAAAAACGCTTAATGATGTACCAAAGTACCATGTCGCCAGGAAATTAGCTTTTTAAACGTAAAACTCTGTGAATATTGTTTTTGCAATTATTAGTAAAGAGATGTGTGATCAATACAGTGATCTAACCCATACCTATCACTATGTTAAAAACTGATCTTTAAAGAACACAATGAAGCAGTAGTTAATTAAAAATATATGTTCTGAACTAAAAGACCGATATTTAGTTAACTGTAGGCTGATATTCCGAATAATGTCTATTAAATCAAAAAGCGTGGTTTTATACCAACTCTGATTTTAAGAACTTTCATTATGGTGTAATACTTTAGCATTTATGATGACGATATATTAAATTATGATTATAGACAAAAACATTTTTTAAACACGAATAGTGTTAAACAATTGCATTATATTCTAAAATAATTATTTATTTGTGTAATAGATTGACGATAGAAGCATGTGATTGTATATAAAACGTTTATTGGCCTCAACTACATGATGGTAACGAGAGTGAGCGGAAGTCACGAGACACAAATATATATATACATATAAGGGACATCACTCAAGATAACAGTATAAATATAATACAAATACAAGAAGAGTGAGTTCCCTTGACTTCACAAGTCTCACTATATTACAATTTGTTTTGACATTTATAATTAGATGTGTAGATATATAGTTATTTATATTAAGAGAGTGATTATTTCCCCTATTTCACTTGTCTCAAATATTTTCCCAGGAATTATTATGTAAGAATTTCTTTGTACAAGAATTACAAAACAGATTGTGTTAGGTTCATTGTTTTTGGTTGTAGTGTGTGTATATTTGGGTTTTTTTTTTGTTTAGATTGATACCACTTTTGTTTTGTCGGCCTACATTGTGTGTTTTTCTTATTTCTTCAGAGTGCTACTTTCAATTTATTTTACATCATAGCGCAGTAATGACATGCAGCTAGTAATTATATATATATATATATATATATATATATATATATATATATATATATATATATATATATATATATATATATATATATATATATATATATATATGTAATACACGTATATAGTACGTGTTAAAAATTCGGCGCCTTTTTTGGCTCTTTTCGCTCCCCCTAAAACGAAAACCTGGATACGCCTCTGCTGCTAGCTGTCTATAGTATAGACATCGCTTCAAGATTTTAAAATACCAAGAGTAACAATGGTAATTTTTTTTTAAACTAATAATAAAATAAAATTAAGTGCTGGTAAGCCTAGGCTATTAATATTATGTTAATATTGCAACTCCATTTAAGAAAACTTGTTACGGATCCGAATTAAATAATAACAAACTGTAGGCTTCTCACTTTGGTCTTTAAAAAATCACAATTTAACTTATAATATATTTTTCTTTAAGCTAGCCTACATCTTGTAGTCTATCATTTTAACATTGTTTACGATTTTTAAATAACAAGAGTGGAAGTAAATAAATATGGCTTAAATATGAATATATTTTTGTATATTCTACTAAAATACTAAAGATAATTAGAATATTGAACAACAGTTAAGGGTTAAATCAATAAAAATGTCATGAAATTAAGGTTTAACAACGATGTTCCAGATACTAAATTTGCTATTAAAATCAGCGGCAATCTTAAGAAAATATTTTGAGTCATTTCCCTTTAATTTCTATATGTATGGAAATGTATTGATGTTTGCTAAAACGATTGTCTTGAGTTTAAATACAAAGCATGCGTTTTTTCTTTTACTTCTGCCCTTTAAACAATTTAATTGCCTGACAATAAACACCAGTTCTAATTATCATTATGAGATGTAATTTTTATATATTAAGAAACTCCCTATTTTTATATCTAATGTTTATTTAAATATTAGTTTGAGTTAATTGTTATTGTTTGTGTTATTGTTTGTTTGCTATTTTCATTTCATTTGTTCATGCTTTTTAGCGCAATTTCCATTCTGGAGAATTGCGTTTATTAACCCGTCATTTCTGGATGGGTGAATGGATGGATGTGTGTCCGCAGCTTTAAGTCGTATCTCCTCCTCAACGAAACAATATCGAGGACTAGCTCCAAAGCAATTATATTAAGCAAGTTACGAGGATGAACATAGGCCATAAAAATTCCGGGTTTCTTTCATGGATTTCCCGGAAAAGCTAAAAAACCTCGAAAAAAAATGCAGTTTTTTGCCCATATCTCGGCAACCAGACCACTTAGCGACTTGAAACATGTACCAATCGATTCCTGCCATAATTTAGAACAATATTGCCGAAGAAAGTTTTCAAAAATATCCTTTCGTTCGTCACAAAAAAAATGTTTGAATTAATTAAAATTTGGACCGAATTAGTAGGCATTTTTATCCAACCACACCACACGCATTGCACGTTCAATAGCTGCGCCATCACGTTCAATGGCTGCGACATCACGTTCGGTAGCTAGGCGCGCAATGGTTTTTAGTCATGTAACTCTATTGTAAATAAAACATGTAAAATACTGAAAAAAAAATTAATAAAAAACGTTTTAATAACTAACCAATGGTTTTACTAACCCTGCTCTTGATTTACGCTACGACAGAGCTATTTTTAGATAACATAAGGAAATTGCGCTTAAATGTCACTAGACTTTTTAATTAACTTGTTTCCTTTAATTAGTGATTTAATCATAAATAACGTCACGTTTTTTTACCTCTCTTCACCTTAACCACCCCCTTCCCCCCCCCCCCCTATTTTCGCCGTCACGAAATAGTTGTAATGTCGAAAATTACCTTTTTGCCCTGCCTGTTTAAAAGTCAAGCCATAATTCTAACAAAAAAGACATTTTTTCAGCATTTTTGTATTAGGCGAAATACATAACGTTTCGCGTTTCTTACCCCTCCCCTTTCCCGCGTAAAACGTCGTCTCAAATCCAGTTACTCCACCCTTTAAGTGCGTGATGTCATTTAAGGTATATTTCAAGTCCTAACCTCCAATATACATTTTGAACAACCTTTGTAGTTAAAATGTTGATACCAAATACCCAAAATGAGTTATATGTGGTTGTCCATAAACGATGTCACATATGTTATGCTAATGTGACGTCAACTTACGCAGGACCGCAATTTATGACCTATAATGAAGGGGTGATCGGGGGGGGGGGGGGGGGATTCGTCACGTCAATTATGGAAGACTTCTATAAAGCTGTGCTCAATGAAAATGAGGAACATGAAGCGTTTGTTTTCATGCATACCTTTGCTCATAACGAATGATCATAACTATTGCAAGCCTGTTGTCCTAAGCGGTGTTAAACTACCTCAGCACATCATCCCCACCAAAAAGGGCCTGGCGCTAAATGCCTACCGACGAAAATAGGCCGCACTACATTGACTCCAAATGAAATAACTTCTGACAATAAGGCTCAAACCAAGTTTCTCCTGGCAACGATATTCGACAAGAGTCCAAGACAATTATTGGCTTGCGGGTACAATTGAACAAAACAGTAAGTTTCGCGACATGGGGCATAACAAAAGATCAACTCTTAATACGACAGCAGCTAATGTAAAGCCAGAGCTCAGTATAAGCTTGATTTTTATATAGAAATAGTGTTAGCAGTGGACAGCCTCTAAGACGGTGCGTTAGGACTACGGTCGTCGGCAAAACGCCAGAGTCCGACGATATCCGAACATCAATTTTATCTTTTATGAAGTGTGGAGCACCTTTAAGAGCTGAGCTTGGGGGGGGGGGGGGGGCTGTTGACACCACCACTAGCGCCGCTTATGTCACCATATTAATCATAAGTTTTGCGTGGAGCTTAAAGGACAAACGAAGTTTATAGGTGGGACCGAGAGCCTACATGCATTTACGCTGTGTCACGGGCATTTTAGAGCAGCAGGTTGCAGAAATTAAAAGCACGTGAATTTGTATAGTAGAGGGAGCACAGCATGCCACTGTAATAAATTAACCACCAATATAATTTACCGAACTATTCGTAAGGCTAAACGTCGCTAGAGTCTCAACGCCATAGAGCCTGTTTTGATTTTTTTTTTAATTACGCGGTATCTCTTTCTTTAACATTAACCTAATGACAAGTGACGTCACGCGCGCCGCGAACTCGGTGACGTTGTGCTTAGTGGGGGATGAAACGGCGGGGTTTAGAAAAATGACGTTTTTTTTTTTTTTAAACAGACGAATAAGTGATAGATATCACTATATAGTGGGTGTTTTTTGTTTTTGTAATAATGGATGGTGGGGAGGTATAAACATCGACAACTGAACAAATCACAAACTGATGAAAGCAGAAGGCAAAGAAAAAAAAAAACATGGGGTATTGAATGTAGCTAATTAAAATTTAAACCTATTTTTATTAACACAATAATCTTAATTCAGAAAAAGTGTAGGCCTAAGACTAATGTCTACAGACAAAATAAACAACTAGGCTTAAATGGATCACCCATAATTGACGTCATACTTTTCCCAATGAATTCCCTTTCCCCCAATCGTCACTAAAAGCAAGATGATGATTTAATATCATATCGCAGTTCTACTAGATCTATACCCGAACCCTAAATCACAATTTCTAACGAAAACGAATATATTCTTCATCATTTAAAAAATAATTATTTTACCCCGTCCCATATTTTGAGTTCAACGTCATTTATGAGGAATATGGACGACCTAATAATTGACAAGTTCATCAGTACAAAAGGGTTTAATAAATGTTGGACCTCCCAAAAGTTTTTGAGATCTTGGATGTACATACATACATAGCCTTCATTTCAATTGAAATTAAGGATAAGAAGACGGCCCTCTGTGACTCTGTCCTACTTATATTAAACAAGACAGCTATATATATTAAACAACAAAGTCAACACAATATACATACGAATAGACATTTGTATCAAGGGAAAATACTCTAAATTTTATTTGGAAAGATGGCCGCGGTTTTTATCTACTAATATTTATCTCAAACACCTTGTTTAAAGTTAGTTTCATGATATTTTAAATTGTTTTGGTCACTGATTGTTATTTTAAATCAATTATCTCTTATATTTTGTAAAATTTGACTTAAATATACTTATCTAAACAAATAAAATCATCAGTTACCTCTACCGCACATTACTGCTGAAGCCGAATTGATTAAGCTAAAAGGATAGATTACCATTTGGACTACCTAATGGAGACAAGCGAGTTGACGAGATTCCTTCCATAGTGTTGTTGACATGGAATAAAAACGTGCTTTTTAGATTTAGACCGTAAAAAAAAATAAAAAATAAAAACTTAAGCCTAAAATTAATTTAGAAATTTTATATTTTTAGAATAAATGCTATTAAAGTTGCAAATCCAGAGAACTTGAAAATAATTTGTTGAGTTTAAGGCTACATCTCTATTTATTTTCATCAAGCCTAAGTTATAACCGGATGTTTCACTTTCGTAAGACAAATATTGATTGGCTGTACAGTAACTTAGTGATCGATAACTATTTGTTTACAAAACTTTGCAGATCCAGTTTTTAAATAACAATGCAAATTTAAAACCCCATGACCTAGTTTTCTATTTTTAGCTTACAATGTGTACAATAAAATTTATGTCGGCCTATCCAATAGCAGGATGCCATTGTTTATGTCGCCATTACACGTGAAAACCAAATTGTTTTTGCTTTTTTTTTTAAATTTTTATTTAGTTACCGAAAATATTAAAAACATCAAATACGTCCAATCTTTAGTAAAGTCCGAAAAAAACCAGACAGACAGGATTTTATAACCATATTAATTGTAACTACGCCGTGCAAGATTTTTAAATTAATTTATACACCTCTCAATTACCTTTGAGACTTTTCTCGCTTGTGTCCATTGAAATGGTACTTAGTACTTACATTATATGTATTTTAGGAACCAGAAATCAATGGACACCAGCGAGAAAAGTCTCAAAGGTATTTGAGTGGTGCATAAATTAATTTAAAAATCAGGCACGGCGTAGTTAGAATTAATATGGTTATAAAATCCTATCTGTATGGTTTTTTTCGGACTTTACTAAAGATTGGGTGTATTTGATGTTTTTAAAAAGTTTCGGTAACTAAATAAAAATTTAAAAAAAAAGCAAAAACAATTTGGTTTTCACGTGTAATGGCGACATAAACAATGGCCGCCATAAATTTTATTGTACACATTGTAAGCTAAAAATAGAAATAAACCGGTAGTGATCTCCCCTAAACTTTCTCGAATATTCTTATATAAAACAACAGGGGATGGTAACTGGGGATATAGTTATGATCTTTAATCCATTTTAAATACTGAAACTTTTAAAAATAGAATAGAATCTCAGTAAAAAACAATTGCGCACCAAGCGAACGCCTAATAAAGGTGTGTATAATAGTGCGCAATAGTATTAGTACTTTATAAATTTACATTAGTTTTTTGAGAAATCGGAAGTAGCGTAAAGTACTACTTCCGGTCAACGGAAATTACTCAAAATTTAACAGAAGGTAGAGAATTAGATCTTTTACTTACATGTGAAATTTCATTTATCTGTCTGAAATAGTACTCAAGTTATAGGCTTTTGAAAAATTCAAAGTAGAAAAAGTACCACTTCCGGTTATCCGAAATCGCTCAAAAGTTGATACGGATCTACGATTTTGATATAATACTTGTATATGAAATTTCATCAACCTAGCTGTAACGGTACTCAAGTTATCGTGTTTACACACGGACACACACACACACACACACACACACACGGACACACAGACATACGGACAAGATTGCAAAATTATGTTTTTCCGTATCAGTGAGATGTAAAACGTCGAGATTTGCAAAAATCTCGATTTTTTTTTTTTTTGCACGATTACAAGACTTTCTCTATACTTCGTATATACGAGAAAGTAAAAATAGGTCATGGTGTTTAAATTTGCATAGTTATTTAAAAACTTGATCTGCAAAGTTTTGTAAACAAAATAACTATAAAGTGGGGCTGTAAGAAATCGATCACGGAGTTCCTTTACAGCCAATCACTGTTTGTCTTACGAGAGTGAAACATCGGGTTATAACTTAGGCTTGATGAAAATAAATAGAAATGTAGCCTTAAACTCAACAAATTATTTTCAAGTTCTCTGGATCTGCAACTTGTATAGCATTGATTCTAAAAATATTACATTTTTGAATTAATTTTAGGCTTAAGTTTTTAATAAAATTTTATCTTTTATTAGTTTTATGGTCCTAAATCTAAATAAACCGGGAGTGATCTCCCCTAAACTTTCTCGAATATTCTTATATAAAATAACAGGGGATGGGAACTCGGGCTATAGACATGATTTTTAATCCATTTTAAATACTTAAAGTTTTAAAAATAGAATAAAATCTCGTAGACAAATTAATTGCACACCAAGTGAACGCGAAATAAAAAAGCGCATAATAGTGCGCAATATTATTATTACTTTTAAAATTTACATTAGTTTTTTGAGAAATCGGAAGTAGCGTAAAGTACTACTTCCGGTCAACGGAAATGACTCAAAATTTAATAGAAGGTAGAGAATTAGATCTTTTACTTACGTATGAAATTTCATTTATCTATCTGAAATAGTACTCAAGTTATAGGCTTTTGAAAAATTCAAAGTAGGAAAAGTACCACTTCCGGTTATCGGAAATCGCTCAAAAGTTGATACGGATCTACGATTTTGATTAAATACTTATATATGAAATTTCATCAACCTAGCTGTAACGGTACTCAAGTTATCGTGTTTACACACGGACACACACACACACACACACACAGAGACACACAGACATACGGACAAGATTGCAAAATTATGTTTTTCCGTATCAGTGAGATGCAAAACGTCGAGATTTGCAAAATCTCGATTATTTTTTTTGCACGATTACAAGACTTTCTCTATACTTCGTATATACGAGAAAGTAAAAAGCACATTTTTATTCCATGTCAACAACATTACGGAAGGAATCTCGTCAACTCGCTGGTGTCCATTAAAGTACAACTTCCGGTTATCGTAGGTCAATCAAAAATATTTTTTAAAGTGATCCATTTATAAAATCTTATAATTATACTGGCTGCATACCCGTGCTCCGCCACGGTAAATCTTTTTTTAAATGTACCAACTTGGAAAAAGAACAAAACTAAACTCAACACAAACACAACACAAAAGAAAACGCAAAGACAAAAACAACACAAATACAAAAGAAAACACATACACAAAAGCTGCATACCCGTGCTCCGCCACGGCAAATCTTTTTTAAATGTACCAACTTGGGAACAGAACAAAACACAACATAAACACAACACAAACAAAACACAACACAAACACAACAGAAACACAACACAACATCTGCAAGATAGAATAATAATTAGTAAACAGTACGTTCAGTGTATAAAATAAATAGAAGGCAGTATTTAAAATATCCGTGTTTTACCCACCATATAGCACTTTATCAATTCATACTTTTTTTTCAGTCCTTTACATTTAAAAAAATTCACAATAGAGTTTCGTGACTTAAACCATTGCGCACCTAATGCACGTGATGACACGTGTATAATGTTGCGGAAAAGTAGGTTAACTATTATCATTAGTAAGCAGTACGTTCAGATAATAAAATAAATAAAAGATAGCCTTTTATCAATCCATGCTAATTATAATATTCCAACAATAATGTCCTCTTACACGTCTACAGAATGTGCATTCTGCTAATTATATTATTCCAACAATAATTCCCTCTTGGAGATTTTTGCATTCACATTTTTAGCGCAATTTCCATTCTGGAGAATTGCGTTTATTAACCCGTCATTTCTGGATGTATGAATGAATGAATGAATGGATGAATGGATGGATGGATGGATGGATGGGTGGATGGATGGGTGGGTGGGTGGGTGGGTGGGTGGGTGGATGGATGGATGGATGGATGGATGGATGGATGGATGGATGGATGGATGGATGGATGGATGGATGGATGGATGGATGGATGGATGTGTGTCCGCAGCTTTAAGTCGTAACTCCTCCTCAACGAAGCAATATCGAGGACTAGTTCCAAAAGCAATTATGTTAAACAAGTTACGATGATGAACATAGGCCATAAAAATTCCGGGTTTCTTTCGTGGATTTCCCGGAAAAGCCAAAAAACCTCGAAGAAATGCAGTTTTTTGCCCATATCTCGGCAACCAGACCACTTAGCGACTTGAAACATGTACCAATCGATTCCTGCCATAATTTAGAGCAATTTTGCCGAGGAAAGTTTTAAAAAATATACTTTCGTTCGGTCACAAAAAAATTTTTGAATTAATTAAAATTTGGACCGAATTAGTAGGCATTTTTATCCAACCACACCACACGCGTCATCACGTTCAATAGCTGCGCCATCACGTTCAATGGCTGCGTCATCACGTTCAGTAGCTAGCCGTGCAATGGTTTTTAGTCATGTAACTCTATTGTAAATAAAACATGTAAAATACTGAAAAAAAAATTAATAAAAAACGTTTTAATAACTAACCATTGGTTTTACTAACCCTGCTCTTGATTTACGCTACGACAGAGCTATTTTTAGATAACATAAGGAAATTGCGCTAAAATTGTCACTAGACTTTTTAATTACTTGTTTTTTAATTAGCGTGAGTTGAATTTATTTTTAAATTACCTCCCTTGGCAAAATTACAAAATAGCCAGGAATCTAAACAAAAATGATATTTGACATTGATCCGTTTGATATGTTTTAGAAATGTGCGTGTATTTAATATTTTCTTTACGTTATGCGAAAGAGTAAAAACAGTGGCAACTATAAAATAAATTTAAGTCGTAATATAAACAAACACTGCGATGCAAGTAAAAAGCACGACACGTGGTGTATTTACTTTTATGGTTCCATAATCTATAGCGATGACGGAAGGAATGAAGGACTGACACACTACCAGCAGCGTTATAATGGGTTATATTATAGATATGAAATTTCTTCTTAAATGAAACAGTTTACATAAAAAATACAGTTAAATACCGCTTACTGTTACCGGAAATCGTTCAAAATTTGGAAAAAAAAATGCGCGAACACTGTTATATATTTGTGTGTGAAATGAAAAACAAAAAGTAAAGAAATGCTAATGAAAATACGTTGGTATTCCAAGATAGGACACACAAAAAAGTCAAATTATGGGGAATTTGCAAAATAATTTATACACGTTAGCCTTTGTACTAGATGGCTCAATCCATGCTAATTATTATATTCTAACAATAATGTCCTCTCACACGCCCGCAGAATTTGCATTCACATTTTTTTTATTAGCGTGAGTTGAATTTCTTTTTAAATTATATCACCTGGCAAAATTATACAAGATTTTAATTAATTTTTTTTACCCTACTGCTATCTATTTTTTTCTAAGCGAAAGTATTATTTGACATTGATCTGTTTCGTTTAATACCTTTTGGCAATGTGCGTTTATTTAATATTTTATTTACGTTATGCAAAAGAAAAAAAAAGATGACAACTATACACAATTTTTTAGTCGTTATATAAATAAATTCTATCCATTTATGTATAATAAGTCACTGCGATGCAAGTAAAATCATATATCATACGCCGCTATTTAGTTGTTATTTTTTCTACTTTTCAGTTATTCATAATTTGTGAATTCGACACTACCAACGCTGCCACTGAAAATATTTCTTTAAAACACTATAAGTAGCTCGTTAAGGACGATAACCCCCCTACTCCCCCCCCCTTCTCCGTTAAAGTAAACTCCACTTAGTTACCCCCCCCCCCCCCCCCTACGTTTAAAATCGTTTCAAACTAAATTATCTGCCCCTAATAGTCGTCACTAAACCCGGCTCTATTTGTAAACATTTAGAGTGAACCACAGCACACCAGACCATGTAGGGGTGGGGGTGGTAGGGAGCGCGTTTACAGCTTGTTTTCTAAGAGAATTATATATATATATATATATATATATATATATATATATATATATATATATATATATATATATATATATATATATATATATATATATATATACAGAGGATAGATTCGAGATCTAGAATCTAGATAACTATTAAAGTTTTAATTTAATTGCACTTCGAATACATTATTTATTAATAAGGAAACTCAAGGAACTACAACATTATAGAAATCGCAATACTGAAACATAATTAAAAGCACAAAAAACTATGAAATGCGCACGCTGTTTTGAAGTTAAAATCCTGGGCACTAATCAGTGTAGTGTGTAGCCACCAAGTGTTGTGAGTGGATTTACACGACTAAACCTTTCAGAGTTTGCTTATAACTCCAAATTAAAATGCTGCAGCGAGGGGAGTAAAAACACCAAAATATTTTTAATGAGGTGGTCAATAGTACGCATTTAAAAATGAGGGGCCGAAGGGTGGGGTAATTTAAATAACGAAGTTTTCTAGTGTCATAATACATCAGCGTTGCAAAAATGAATTGAGTCATTGAAGTGTAAACAATGCCTGCGCTTGGATCATATTCATCGGGGCACGGGTTTAACTACACTACCGAATGAAAGCGCTGCGTACGGCCCCTGGCACCTTAAATCTAACGTATGAGCATTGGTGATCAAGGGATAGTCCTGGGCGCCAAATCGCACCCAACTAGAGGGTCGGCGGTCGCGCCTGATTCAGTTTAGCAAACAAATATAACGCCCCATCTTATCCATAGTCTATCGCAGAGGCATAGCGAGGGGAGGGGCTGGGGGTGCGGACAGCACCGGGTGACACCATTTAGTGGGGGGGGGTGACACCAAATCGAAAAATAGCAAATTATATACAGAAAAATGATTATTTCACTTAATTAAATGATTAATTAGAGTGGATTAAATAGTCTTTTAAGAGCAAAGTGGACGAATCCCGACACGGGTGGAGTGGGGGGGGGGGGGGCGAGGGTACACCACGTCGTAAACCTGCTAATGATAAAGAAAACATGCAACATCCAGCTGTATTTATAACCGAATATAGATACAAGTCTTTAGTATTATCTGAGCATAGTTTAAAGCAATCACCGTGGGAGTGACGGGGAAGGGGGGTGAGTTACATCAATTCAACGTTGCAATATATATGCATGAGGAAAAATGTAATAACCTGTATGTTAATGTAAAAAATTATATATATATATATATATATATATATATATATATATATATATATATATATATATATATATATATATATATATATATATATATATATATATATATTCTTACGGGGGGGGAGAGTGACACCATTAGGTGCCGCACCGGGTGACACCCGACCTCTCTACGCCACGATTGTAGGGAAAAAAGTCACAGGAAAAAAAGTCACAGGAAAAAAGTCACAGGTAAAAAGTCACAAATATATATTTGCATGATATTTGTTAATACTTTTGTGTATTAAATATTTAGAGAGTGCAAATTAACTTAGGATTAATTAAATGCAATGTAATGTGTGTAGGCTGTATACGAATAGTAATTATTATAATTCATTTAAAAATATTTAGTATGAAGTATGTAGATTATAATTATGTTAAACTTAAGATTAGTAGCATTTAATATAATGCTCCAAAGTCCACTATTTTCATCGTGTTTTTTTTTAAATACCAACATTAAATTACCGTGAAATGGTAAGTTCATCTGACTTGCTACCCTCAACTCATGGCAACAATAGTTATGTTTAGTTCAACCATCTTTACTGCCCACATTTATCACGCTCATTACACAACAAAACTTAGGATCAAAACAGAAAGCCGACAAGGTTCAAAGGCTGACATTGACGCAAAACGTCAACAACACAAAATATGTTCGGACAATGCCTACTGAGGAGATGCCGACCAGAGAATATCCTACGGCAAAATTTGCCTAATTTCTTTTATAATTAACTTTTCTACCGTGTATTTAACTAAATGCGTAACACAAGTTGAGATTGTTGTGTAAATTATCTTAGAGTATTTTCACTTACAATTGTTATAAACCATCATGCTTTTAACTTCTATAAATAATGTATTCTATTAAAAAATACAACCCACAACAATTAACATACAAAATTTGACAATTCTTAACAAATAAATCAAAATATTTCTAAAAACATTTGTGTGACTTTTTTCTGTGACTTTATTTCTGTGACTTTTTTCCGATAAAATTTTTCCACTGTGACTTTTTTCTGTGACTTTTTTTCCTAGCAAAAACTGTGACTTTTTTCTGTGTTTTTTTTTCTGTTTTTTTTTTCCTGTGACTTTTTTTCCGTTCACCTACGCAACTGGTCTATCGCACAGTTTAAAACAAAAGTATGTGTCATAGCGTTCACGGAAAAAAAGCCCCGGGCCCAAAATCGTACTCTGCCGGGGCGCCGCCCATGCGGAATTGAAAATTTTCCCCGCAGAAGGCTCCCACTTATTCTCAACAACTTTCCAAAGTTTCGTGGCGATCTGATGAAAGGTGTAGTTATGCATAAAAGACAAACAGCCAGACAGACCGATATTGCTTTATAGACAGAGACAGACAGACCCCCCCCCCCCGGCGAAATGGAGAAAATAGTCTGGATGTTCTGTCTTATTCTTATGTCGAAAAAAAAATTAATTCTGAAACAGTTAAGGAATACGCGGGGCCTAAGGCCAACCATCCGCGCGGCGCCTGGTTTTTTCCACTATATAGCATGTATTATATATATATATATATATATATATATATATATATATATATATATATATATATATATATATATACATACATACATACATATACATATACATATATATATATATATATATATATATATATATATATATATATATATATATATATATATATATATATATATATATATATATGTGTATGTGTATATATATATATATATATATATATATATATATATATATATATATATATATATATATATATATATATATATATATACAAACGCAAAATACGAACATAGGATACTCATTGTTGGCCTCTTCGGGTTTTGAAAAAAAAGTTTTTTTTTTCAATGAAAACAAATTACATCAACTTGTCATGTGTGTAAGCGCATTAGTCTATTTGGAAAATCAGTTTTATTTTATTTTTGCTATAAGACCTATTCAACGTCGGTCAAAAGTATATAAACCGTGAAAGCTTTGTATAAGTAATGGTGTGTCGTGTTATGTTTATTTTTATTTTTTTCGTATTTATATAATTAATTTTAAATACATTTCCTTTTTATACAATGTCATTCTTTAGTAAGTACTTTATAAAAAATAATAATAAGAAGTAATTGTTTTTTAATTTGATTAGTACACATCTATTAAAAGGATCGTATGAGCACCCCCATTGACAATTTAAAGAAGGGAAATAAGTCATGAAAGTGGTTTGAACGTTTGGTTGTCTTTGATACGTTTTATTATAGGAGAAAGAGGACTCGGCTTTCACAGTGCTTTAAAAACAAGGGGGGGAAATAATATACAAGAGCGTGGGGTGGTGTCTATAGAATTAAGATAATCCAACCGCAGCTACGGGGATCTTTTTTTACAAAACAACCATCAAGTCAAAAATGCAAGAAAATTTTTAAAAAATTAAATATAAAAAATTATTATGGTCGGCGGTGGGCCACTAAATGACGTGCCCCCCCCCCCCCCCCCCCCCGCATTGCGGGGTCTGGCGGCACTGTAGTTCCGCCCCTGTATATATATATATATATATATATATATATATATATATATATATATATATATATATATATATATATAATATACATGCACACATAATTACACACAGTAACACGTCACACAATCCAAATGAAATACACAACACCGGACGTGCATCTGTGGGTGACTGTGCGATACTTTTGGGTAGGGAGCGAGACAGAAAATGTTACAGACAGAAGATGTGAATAGAGAAGATTAAACCATTGGAGGCAGAAAGGCCGAGAGATATAGAATGGGTTGAACGCAGAGACGTGTTAGTAGATTAAGATACGAAGTGATATAGTTTGTGGACCTGTGAAAGTGGAGGTCTGTTGAGATTCACCTGATTATCTGAACTGTGGTAATTCATGAAGAAATATAGTGTGGTAGTATTGAACCTGTAGACAGACAGACAGACAGACAGATGAAAATAACGAGTAGGGACTGGAAGCTGAACGAATGGTATGATAGGGGCACGAGCTTGACCAGAGAGGTGAGATGGACGCATAGGAAGACGAGATTAAACGCTTATATGCGGCACCTATTGTGGCTGTGAAGAAAAAGTCAGGGGACTGCCGAAACCTGAATACTATCACATGAAAAAGTCAGAGGACTACAGAAAACTGAGTACTATCACAAGAAAAGTCAGAGGACTACAGAAAACTAAATACTATCACAAGAAAAAGTCAGAGGACTACAGAAAACTGAATACTATCACAAGAAAAAGTCAGAGGACTACAGAAAACTGAGTACTATCACAAGAAAAGTCAGAGGACTACAGAAAACTGAATACTATCACAAGAAAAAGTCAGAGGACTACAGAAAACTAAATACTATCACAAGAAAAAGTCAGACGACTACAGAAAACTGAATACTATCACAAGAAAAAGTCAGAGGACTACAGAAAACTGAATACTATCACAAGAAAAAGTCAGAGGACTACAGAAAACTAAATACTATCACAAGAAAAAGTCAGAGGACTACAGAAAACTGAATACTATCACAAGAAAAAGTCAGAGGACTACAGAAAACTGAGTACTATCACAAGAAAAAATGCATTCTTCTTGCCGCTCGTCGATGATTGATGAATGCGTTGATGCAAATTTTTTTCTCCACAAAAGATATAGCTAGCGGCTACCACCAAGTGGCCATGCTCCCCGACGACCAACACAAAAGTTTATTTTTACTTAAATGTTCAAAGCTTTCAATTTATTATCAATTATTGTCAATTTGATTTTTAAAATGTGTCAGGTTGTAAGGTCATCAGAACTGAAAACTAAAAAGCTAATTACTAACTGTATTAGGCTATCAGGTCCTTTCATGGGATAACAAACATGATAGAAACATATCTCAATCAAGCTGCAGAAAGTGTTGATAAGTTTTCATTTGATAACATGTGGAGGATTTTCTGAGCTGCCCATTACTTTTACTAATTATCTTGCTAATTTCTGTTTTGCAAATGATGACTTTTAATTCAGTTATTAAGTTATTATGACAAAAAAAATTCATAAAAAACGTTTTAATAACAAACTTTGTAATAATGCACTAAAAAGTAGAAAACAAATAATTTTCTTTTAATATATAATAAACTATTTAAATAACTATAAAAAAAGAGTGGGTTACTTTATTATCTATTGGATACCTTTACTAATATTTAGGAAGAGACCCACACTTTACTTTATAGTTCTTTAAATAGTAGTGTATTATTATGTATTTAAAGAAAATCATTTTAAATTTTTTAAAATTTCCCATAGAGTTGCATGACTAAAAACTATCGCAAGGCTAATGAACATGATAAAGCGCATATAATAGCGTGGAATAGTTGGACAAGACTGTCTACTAATTTTGACAAATTTTAATTAATTCATAAAAAATTATTAGGCATTCAATTAAGTCAAATTTAATGTCAGATTGCATTGTCTTAATGCTTTGACCGACTTTCCAACTTTGAAACAAATCTTTTAGTTATAAATGCCTAAAATTTCACTAGAGTATTTTTATCTATATGACAACAGACTGATGACAGAGGAAACAAGTTAAATAAAAGCCTGTAAAAAAACCTATCTTTGTTAAAATCAAGTGCTTTTTAGAGCTGCAGTCTAGAAGTGCACATCAACCTTATATTTACAAATGCAAACAGCATTTAAATTATATTTAATCAAAGAAAGTATAACCCAGATATTAAAAATTGAGGTAAGCTGTATCACACACAAAATTAGAAAAGGGCATTAATTTAAAAAATACTGTTTCTTGTAAAATTAAATGGCACTTGTAAGAGAAATAGTTTTTATTTTCAAATTAAATTGCATGGCTTATCAATATTGCGTGTCATATTCATGGCCTATGAATATCATCTGTAGATTGTATAATTTTCCTTATTCTCTCAGCATCCACTGCCACATCAGTATTGTTAGGGTCGATATGCAAAGCACATTCATAGTCCCTCAAGCCTATTATATTAAAAAAAAAACTGCATAAATTACTGTGCAATAAAAAAGTATTCATTTTAGGCTTATCAAGAGGGAGAACTAGAGTTGGGGATAGGATTTAGTTTGGTGTTAAGTTTCTGCTTGTGTTAGGGTCATGTAAAAGCTAGGTAAGCAGTTTAATTTTATAATTATAAATGGTTTAAGAATGAAAGCAACACAGACTGATAATAACATTCAGAGGAATAAGTGCATTTCAAATCTGGTGGTCAATAGGGCAAATGAAGTAGAGTTCACCTGTTTCTGTCATCTCAGCATTTATAGAAATAGTTTTGTCCATTCTATGCTCGGACGCCTTTTACTTTGCCTAACCATAGGTCAATTACCCGCCAGAACTGGACGGACTCAAGACGAGCCCATCACCCTAACTTGAGACTTTCAGACGAGCAGTCATGTGCTCAGAAGGAGAAAGCATAAAATTATTTTCCTTTTAGACATAATATTGAAATATGGGGATCAGGAATGGTTTTATTGTTTCTTCTGTAAATGCACAATATATCATGTATGCTAAAAATTTAACATGCTTAATCATACCACTCTGCAAATATCTTTGTAACATTGTTGTGAGTCTACATTTAATGTATATACTACTAAAACTCAGCTATGTTGTCAAGTTTGTATATTTATTTGCTTGTTTGTTGCTTCCACTTGATCAGAGCATCTGCACTATGTGTAGAGCTTTTAAAATATGTATTTGAGTTGCAAAGTTGCTTTATAAGAGTCCCCAAGTGTAAAAAAAAGTGTCACAAAGTATATGTTTAGGGATGAATTAGACAGAGAGACAAAGACACACACACAGAGGCCCACACAAGCACATCAACAGAAACACAGATTTGTGTATGTGTGTAGATATATGGGTGTGTCAAACAGTTGTAAATAAGAAAATCTGTGTTACCTTCAACATACATTTCCAAATGACAAAATGCTGTTCCACGCCTTATAAGCGCCTTGCAACGACTTGCAGCATTCTGAGGCACAGGAGGAAATAGCAGGTCCATAGCCTACAAAAGATATTCATGTTATTCATAGCAAATCTTTTGGCATGGCAGTAGTTTTAATTAAGTCTCAATGTAATTACCTTAGAACAATCCTCAATGCATTTAAAAAAATTTCTCATTTTTAAATGACAAGCTGCCCTGTTTGAATAAAGTCTAGCCTAGTGTTAAGGAAGTTAAAAATTGTAAAGATTTGTTTCTTGACTCTAATTTTATCAAAGTATCAATAAGTTTTGTCATTTCTTAAGCAAGTTGATATAAAGAAAATATTTAGGTAAAATCTTTATGTTCACAACATCTGAGAGTAATCAAACTGAAATGCATTATCTTTTCCTCTCATTCTTCTTTCACAAATTCTAATGCTGCAGATCAGAAATATAGCTAATATTTCTGCAGGTGCAAGCAGACAATATCAATGTTTCTTCTTCCTTGTGCATGAGAAGGCATCTACAATAGCCTATTATAAACTGCAAAATCAATCGCGAATCCCATTCAATGGCAATACTCTACATTTCTCCCACTTGTTAATAAAGTTTTCCAGAGGCATGGACAGGGAGTCTACTTCAAATTTCAGTCAGCCTATACAAAAGGAACAGAAAAAATAACTACCAGTAAAATAGAGCTTTAAAAATATGTGATGTATTGACTGCAAAAGGTGAACAATGATGAACATTAACTTTTTACTTTCTTGTAATCGTGCACAAAAATCACATAAAATTTTGACAGTTTTCATCATTTTACACCTCAGTACTTCATCATATACGGACGAATGCATGTTTGATGACGCGGATGAAAGAGAGTGAAGTTTTGCCATAGGAACGGGTTGTTGTGGTATGCAAGCTAGACAGTTCGGACTAGGGAGAATGTGAAAGATACTTCGTGTAATGTCGATAGTTTTATGTTTATACGAGAATAGTAGTTGAATAATTATTGACCAAGAAAATAATAGGCATTGTGTAAAGTGATTATCGCCTGTATCGTGGTGATGGGAATGCAGATGGTAGTGGTACGCTTTAAATGGTAGTAGATCTCGTGATCAAACACGACACTCTCACAGCAGCCCTAACAGTCATGTATAAATGTGTCATCCAGCCCATATGGTCTTTGTGCTAAATTTCTCTTTTGCACATTTTTCGTTGTGTTTTTTTCTGGTTGCGCATTTTTCTGTTTCTGTTTGCGCTTTTTTCTGTTTGCGCTTTTTTCTGTGTGCGCTTTTTTCTGTTTGCGCTTTTTTCTGTTTGCGCTTTTTTCTGTATGCGCTTTTTTCTCTTTGCGCTTTTTTTCCGTGTGTGCTTTTTTCTGTTTGCGCTTTTTTCTGTTTGCGCTTTTTTCTGTTTGCGCTTTTTTCTCTTTGCGCTTTTTTCTGTGTGCGCCTTTTTCTCTTTGCGCTTTTTTCCGTGTGCGCTTTTTTCCGTTGCGCTTTTTGTTTTGCGCTTTTTTCCGTTGCGCTTTTTTCCGTTGCGGTTCTTTCTGGGAACCCGGCTTGACCATGGGGTGGGACAGAGAGTAACAACAATTTGTAATTTATGGCGCACAGGACCAGATTGAGAATGGTGTACAGGGGAGGATGACTGGTACCTTGACAGTAGGGCATGACTTGTCGACCTTCAGTAATATTCCAAGATTCCATGGGTAGCCAACATAATATACAGACCCCCAAAAAAAAAACAAGCGGAGAGTACAAGCAGAAAGAAATAGCAAGACATAAGACTCTGGTTCTGGTACCAAGTATAAACCCAGACCTTGATATGAAGGAACTAGAAATGACATATTTTCTGTAGAAGAGAACTGACTACAGTGAGTAAGAGTTTTACTTAACTGTCATTGGTAGCTGATTCATTGTGAATGTTGTGTATGTATGTATGTTGTTAGGTTGCAAGGGTATTAGAGTGAGAGACAAGGTGATGATTGTGATGTTAACCTTTTTTTCAAATTTTTGGTTTTATTACAGACTTTGGAGGTCTGTTGGGTTTTTGTTTTGATTTAGTTTTGAAAATATACTACATTGTACAAGATCTATTTTGCAACAATAAAGAAATTGAACCAACCACAATGTAGAAGACAACATTGTTGCTTCATTGGCTACACATAATATGTCAAAATGTTTAGTCCTGTTTGAGAAAGCTCATAATTTTATACTTCTGTGGACAGAGCTGTAGAACAGATCAAGCATGTGTGTTCAGAAACATGTAAACATACAGTTGATTCAAATTTCCTTGTTACAACTGGAAGCCATATTGTCCCATTCATAGGTGTCAACAGCTTTTATCTAGAGGGTTACCCAGTTTAGCATTTTATAATTCCAAGTGCAATACATTTCACACAATGGCAGCCCATTTGAGGCTTCCTATGCAACACCAAGTCTTGTACAGCAATTCATTAAACTAAAATATTATTCTGCCTAGTTTTAAATTACTTTACTTTTCCATTAAATACTGACAAGCAAGGTGCTTGAACAAATTATTTTTTAAACAGAGCATGCCAATTTTAGTATTAACTAGACTATCCGTAATTTTTGAATAACCATGGGTTTTGGGGGTCATCCATAAATGACGTCACGTTTGAAGCTTTTTATCTTTCCCCTTCCCTCCCCACTGTCACACATCGTCACAAAAAGTCAGACCCCACATTCAAAAAGACATCACACCTAATCCATAAATGACGTCACGTTTGAAGCTTTTTATCTTTCCCCTTCCCTCCCCACTGTCACACATCGTCACAAAAAGTCAGACCCCACATTCAAAAAGACATCACACCTAAGGCAATGTGTTATTGTTGTTTAAAAACAACAATTTTGTCTGAGCATGGGTCTGATCACACTATCCCTTCATATGCTGAGGACACAGAAACAGGTGAACTCTACTTCACCTAACCCGTTTCCCACCAAGTAGTGCAGATTCTCTCAAGTAACAAAACAAAGGATACGCTGCCAATTTAGGAGTCAAATGAATAGCATGTGTGTAGACATTGGCAGCAGACTTAAAATCCCCTGCAGCAAAAAATGAGCTGAAAAATATTTAAATGCTTTTGAAAAATTAAGTATAATCACTTTAACATATAGAAACAACTATGATTTTTACTATTTTTAAGAGAAAGGTGAACTAATATGAATATTATAAGAAATTAATTTTGTTGATAAAAAATAATGCATTATATTAACCTGCAAACAAAACACAGTAAATTATACAGAAGTGTAAAAAAAAAAGCAGATTTTTTTGTTCCTATGTGACATTAAAAAGAAATAATGTGAGGACACAATAATTTTACAGCATTTTAAAATAAAGCAATTTTAAAGAGTTATCGGGGTCGGCGAGGTCGAGTCGGTAAAGCTCATGGTTGCTAAACCGAAAAGTCTCGAGTTCGAACCCTCGGGCAGATGAGGCTCGTTAGCTGGGGACAGCCACTCTTCTAGGAGAGACAACTCCAAAATTAAACAACTGCTGCCTTGTAGATTGTTCTTGGTTGGACAAAGGCTATGGAAGCAAATCCAAAAAGAAAAGCAGGCTGAAATCGGAGTCAATGGCCTCAATGGCGCATAACCAGTTGACACGTAACGCTTAATTGTGTTGGAGGCGTGATCGAGTCGGCAAAAAGCTCATGGTTGATAAATTCGAACAAAGTCTCGAGTTCAACCCCACTGGCAGATAAATCTCGATTCCCTTCAACACAAATAATTAAGAACGAAGAAGAAGAAGAAGAAAGAGTTATCCGTGATGTTGGCCCCAAAACACTAATGCTCACTAAGCCACTCTGTAACAAGAACAGAGTTTGTGGTTTTGTTTAAAAGTCTGATGAATCTGGTTTATATTTTCTCCTTTTAGTTTTTCTTTTCTAGGATTTTAGTTCTTCGTTTTTTTCTATATTTTATAATATATCTGTGCTCTATATATTCTGAAGGATCACTTTTTTTGTTATTTAGTTTCTCTCATTATGCCATATACTTTGTGGTTATTTGCAATAGTCTCTTATTTTAATTAATAGAAGGATTTTGATTCAAGGTGATTAATATTAGACTCTATTCCATCAAGTGAGCACTGCTTTTCTACTGTAATTGAAACTTTGGCACTTTTACCTTCAATAATTTATACTGCTTTCTTACTGTAATAAGTAGTAAAGTATCCTTTGTGGTTAGATCTATGCCCAGCCACCTTTACTTTCCCTAACACAAGATAGATACCCTTCACAGCTGGGTGGTCTGAGGAAAGTCTTACAGACTCAAGCCTAGGATTAGAACTTAAGATTACAGTCATGCGCTATACCGCCTACATCCAACCATGCCGTCCCAAAACAAGTATACAGATAGTGTTACAAGAATAATATTTTATCCATAACAAACTAAATTGCTTACTTTGGTAAAATGAAACTAAACATTCTTTTACGCCAAATTTACAAGGCTTTTTATCTAATCTACTGAAAACTATTAAAAGGGTTAAGGAACTATATTAAACTAAAATATGTTGTCAGAGCAAAGTCACTGATAACATCATCAAATAATAAAATGTTTACTTTATTTTTATCCTTTTCAGTTGAGTTCTTTCTCCAGAGCAATGTGCAACCATCTAACTAAGAAATAATCTTAAAACACTTTCTACATTAGGGAATTAAATATTAGCCTATACATATAACCTGATGTCCTGGATACAGGCATAAGTGCTGGACTTCTACAAGGTTCAGGTCCACATTATCATATGACATTTAGCACAAAAACTCTTTTAAAAAACCATTCCTCTGTAGCTTTTCAATGCACCAATAGGTTTATTATAGAATCGATCCTAGCAGCTTACCAAGATAGACTTCTAACTTATTATCAGACAGGTATTTTGGTTAGCTAGGCTAACCACTTAATAATAGGCATGAAAAGCTGGTTCCAAATATTTGTTGCCAGAAATCATATTTTTCAACCAAAATTGAATATTTTTATAACATTTGTGTAGTTAGTACAAAATCTGGTTTTATTGCAGTTTTATTGAGGCTAGAAATACTCCAAAAAAAAAAATACTAGTAATATAGTAATTTAGCAAACACTTTTATTTTTAATTTTGATTAGGAGAGTCAGGGTGTTGTGGTGATAGAGGATGTGGTAAAATCTTAGTTTAGCGTCGTAAATTCGACCAAAACTAGTAATGTGGGAGAGAGTGAATTAATGAATATGTCATTAAATATGAGTATATTTTCGTATATTTTGATAAAATATTATAGATAATTGAATAATAGATCACCATTTATGATTAAATCAATTTAAATATCCTGAAATTAATTTTTATCAACCCTGTTCGAGATAGTAAATTTTAAATTCGACCAAAACTAGTAATGTGGGAGAGAGTGAATTAATGAATATGTCATTAAATATGAGTATATTTTCGTATATTTTGATAAAATATTATAGATAATTGAATAATAGATCACCATTTATGATTAAATCAATTTAAATATCCTGAAATTAATTTTTATCAACCCTGTTCGAGATAGTAAATTTGCTATTAAAAACAGCAGCCATCTTAAGAAATTGTTATTGAGAGTAGCTTCCCTTTCATTTCTATTCGTATGAAAATGTATTTAAATATGATCGTCTTGTTGTATAGTCCGTATTACAAAGCATTTTTTTTTTAAAAATGTGAATTTCCTAACAAACAACTTTATTAATTCTAGAAGCATTGTGAGATGCTACTTGTATCCATGTATTAAATAACGTTTTTTTTTTACTAATGTTTATTTGATCTTACTATTACTATATAGTTTGAGTTTTTTTCTTATTGTTTGAATGTTCACTATTTTCATTTCAGGTTTTTCTTTTCATCAATTAGTAATTCTATCATAACTTATGACATTTTTTTTTACTTCTCTTTACCTTAATTAAACCCCAACCTCCGTCATATTTTTGTCGTCAATGTCACAACAAGTCATAATGTAAAAATTACGCTTCACTCTGCCTTATCTAAGTCTAAGATCTCTAACCATAATTTTGACAGCATTAAATGTTTGTCATCATTTAGATCTATATATACAGAGAGACAAAATGTATTATCCACCAGCTTCCCTCGTAAAACATCATCTAAAACAATGAGCCGCTCCACCCCTTAAGTGCGTGTTGTCATTATGGTCGATCGCAAGTCTCCACCTGCCAGACACATTTTGGTTATCCTTTGTTGTCAATATCAAGTACCCAAGTGAGTGATATGGGGTTGTCCATAAATGATGTCACATATGATTTGCTACGGGAGTGAGTGAAGATTTGTGACGTCAACTCAGGCGGCTTTGCAATTTATGACGTGTCGGTCTCATGAAAGGAGGTGAACGGGGAAAAATACCTAGGTGGTTGATGGAGAACCTCTATAATGCTTTGTTCAATCAAAATAACGATAAATAAGCATTAGTATACGTATAACTTGCTTAAAACGAATCATTAAAAATGTTGCAAGCCTGCTAGTTTAAGACATATGGCAAAACGGCCGCAACACATTATCCCCGTCAAAAAGGCTTGCCGCCAAATGCCTGCCGACGAATAAGCCGCATCTAATGCGGGGCGTTAGGAATACGGCCATTAGCATGGGCTGCGTTAGAGCACCAGTAGGCTATCGCGCTTTGTAAGACAGTAGCGTAGCGAGGGGGGGGGGCGGGGGGGGGGACATATGTCCCCGGGCGCCGAACTTAGGGGGCGCCTAAATGGGTTGGAAAAATAAATTGAAAGGTTGAGGGGGGTGCAAATCGAAAGTTTGAGGGGGGGGGGTGCAAATCGAAATCTCGAGGGGGGTGCAAATCGAAAAGTTTGTCCCCGGGCGCCGGGAAGGGTCGCTACGCCTCTGTTGTAAGATGACGTAAATACTTAAATTCAATTTCGCTAAACTGCGCGAAAATTTAGTAATGTTCCATCGTTTGAGGAAATTTATTTTCTTGGACTTAAATTGAAATATCATGTTGACTGTCTGGCTCTTAATTTCCGAATATCACGTTTAATGTATCAAGATTCAGAACTATAATTTACTTTAATGTAAGTGTCATCTGATCATTTATTGTGCTTTTTAAAAAGCGCAGAGCAGCTTCAAAATCGGACCGCCATCCTGTTTTCACCAAGCTACTTTTGGAGCTTAATATGTGTAGTCTAGTTCTATACGGTGAGAGCTTAATACATTTTTAAAGGGCCGAAAGTCTCAAGACAGCAAGCTTGCAGAAATAACCAAGTATGTTTAAATGGACGAGTGATAGATGTGTTAGGGGCTGTTAAATTGAACACCAATATATGTAATCAAATTAAACGTCGCCTAAGTGTCAAAGCGGCAGTGCTTGTTTATTTTTTCTATAAAATAAACCTAACGGTCGGCGGTACCGGTACATGACGTCACGCGCGAGCGTTAACTCGATGGCGATGTGCTATTATTATATTAAAGTGAGGGAATGAAAAGGTGGGGTTCAAGAAATGCGACTCAGCATGCTTTTTACATTTCTTGACCCTTCTTAATAGTTCTATCGTCCCCACTGAGAAAATGGATCACCAATGAATGACGCGTCATACTTCTACAGCTGGTCTTTCTCCCACAACCATCCCCGTTTTTCACGAAAAAAAACCCTGACCCGTCTCCAAAATCACATCGCTGAGTTGTACTTAACCTCTCCCCACCACAAATCACAATTTCTATCTGAAACAATATGTTCATATGTTTGTTCTGTAATAATGCACGCTGTCATTACTAGCTTAAGAGCGACGTCATTTATAAGCGATCTAATATTGATTTGCTTACTGCAAATAAAGTGTTCAAAAGTTCGACCTCCCAACAATTGTTATGGTCTTTGATGCACCCAAAAAGCCAGACCCCCTAAAATGACGTCACACCTCAGCCTACAACCCCCCCCCCTCAAAATTGCAGTTGAATTGTTTTTAAACAGCTGTATTTTTCCAAAATCTTGTCTGAACTCGGTCAAAATAGAGTATTTTAATCAATTGTTATTACAATGTATTAAAACAGTTTTCTAAAACGCAAAATGACGTCTAAAATTCGTTTTCTAACATTGCTTTTTTAAAATGCAAAAGTGTGACGTCGCACCATCTGAACTCCCCCTCATCACACAACGTCACAAAATTACGGACCCCCCCCCCTCTCCCCTACGAGTGTGACGTCATTTATGGACGACCCCCAGGCATATATTAAAACAATACAAAACAATCATATTAAACCACAAAATCAACACAAAAGACATGCGAATAGACAATTTATTGTTTTTGAAACATGGCTGCTGCTTGTATTTACTCATTGTTGTCTCGAACGGGGTAGTTTAAAGTTAATTCCAGGATATTTATGACTGGTTTGGTCTTGGATTGTGATTTGTTATTCAATTATCTGTTATATTATGTAAAATATGACATAAATATAGCCAAATGAAAGAAATATTCATAAGTTACCTTCATCGCACATTACTAGCTACGTTGGAATTTACGACGCTAAACTAAGATTTTACCGAGGATGTTATATTATTTAATATAAATACAATACTAGGCTATACATCATATTGTGTATTTTATCATGGAAAACAATTGTTTTGACTTTTATTGTTTGACCCTCCCTGGCTGTTTCGGTTGACTTCAAGGATAGGTTGAGGGTGGTTTTTAAAATATTTGAATTGATAAAATAATTCCAAAGGGCTTTTCAATGGCTTATTTTCAATACAAAAATATAAAAATCAGTGTAATCGATGGTTCCCAAACTGCTTTAAGTTTTTTAAATGTAACTAGAATTTTATGGCTTGCCATATTTTTTAAAAGATTTTTTTTTAAATTAAGTATGATTTACATAGACTTTTCAACACTATTATAACTAGTATATTGACTAGGTTAGGCTGGTATTTTGATAAATTAGAATATTTCCTTCATAAGTCAAGCTATTATCTTGATGTCAAATTAGTATCATTAGTCAGAATGATAACTTGATGTTACTTAGACTTCTACCTTGATGTAAATTTGATAAATTGTTAAACCAGAATGGCAATAGATAAAATGGGCTTGTTAAGTCAGGCTAGTGATCCAAAATGTATGACTGTGATCTTGATATGTCAGAAATGTACCTTGGTATGTTAAACTTCTATCTTGACATCAGACTAGTATTTTGATAAGCTAGCTTGACCCATTAATAAGTCAGGCTTGCTGACTACTTTAGATTACTATGACTGTAAGGCTAGTATCTTAAGTGGGATCTGGATGTCAGACTAGTACAATGGTAAGTCAGAATGGTTACTTATATGTTAGACTTGATGACAAACTAATATTTTTATGAGCTAACATGGCCATTATTAAGTTACTATCGGTACCCGTAACATGTGAATTATAGGCCTATATATTTTTTAATGTTATACTTCCTTAAGAAAAATAATTTATAAAATAGTTATTGGTCAAAACTCAATGTTCTTTACTACACGTTGAATGATATTAGTGACAAAGCAAAGAAATAACTAAATAGCTAAAAATCAGACACATTTAAAATAACATAGACTACCAATACCTGTTAGAAAAATTAAAACCAAATAATATACATTATTAATCAACATAGCACCATATTAAATGCACACACAGATTAAGAGACTTAAATGATTCCGTTAAAAACCCGGCTGTTCAATAATATGTATGTTGTTTTTTTAAAATAAATTGGTATTTATAAATTTGGCTAGGTTGCCGAAATTTTATATATAAGTATTATATCAAATTGGTAGTTTTCAGTCAACTTTTCAGCAATTTCTGGTAAGCCTTTAACTTGATGTTTGTTTCAGTCAGGTAGACGTAATTTCATTTATTAGTAAAAGATCTTATTCTCTAGGTTCTGTCTAATTTTGAGTGATTTACTGTGACCCAAAGTACTACTGTGACAGTACAAAAAAGAGGGAAGAAGTGGCACTGGGTGGGACACACACTGCCAGAGGCTAACCCAAATGTGACACGCCAAGCGCTTGAGTGGAACCCCCCAGGGAAAGGGGAAGAGAGGGCATCCAAGACAGACCTGGAGGCGGAGTCTTCTCAAAGAACTGAAGCCAACAGTGTCATCTTTGGAGTTTGCAAAGTTAACAGCTGTGGATTGGATGAAATCGAAGGATATGGTGGAGACCTTATGTTCAACAAGGAGCAAAGAGGACTAAGTCAAGTCAAATAAGTCAAGAAGTAATACTTTACGCTATTTCCCATTTCTTCAAAAACAATAAGGCTTTAATTAACTACCTAATTAACTACATTGGCAGAAACTTAAAAGGAAAATTTTGAAAACTTTTACCGGACCGATTAATTTCCAATCTTCACGCAAATCCAGACTCAAAGACAAAGTACAGTGACATAAAATATTACTTAATTAGATGATTATTTATCTTTTAAAAAATCAAACAGTGTTTTCTTTATAAAGTAATAATATTCTGCACTATTATACACACATTGTTTGCTGTTCATTGGTGTGCAATTATTTTTTCTAGGTGATCCTTTTCTATTTAAAAATTGACAAAAAACATGTCTATTGCCCGCCTGAACTGGAGTTGCCATCCCCCTTAGTGTCATATACAAATATTTGAGAAAGCTTAGGGTAGATCACTCCGGCTTAATTTTAAAGTTATTTATTTTCATGAGTTTTCTTAAATATCTTTTGTATTAGCCTACTTACTTTCCTTTATCTTGGAGCCACTGGGGATTTTTTTCCTGTTCTGTTAAATCATTGTCCAGTGATTGCTGAATCGCTTGTCTTGCATTTGATTGTTTTTTAAGCCACTGTTTTTTCAACAAATTATTTTTAACATTAAAATATTAACTGAATGCAAAAATGTACGTTTATTTTAATTTTTTTAAAATTTGATTTATTTTAAAAATACCTCTTCTTCTTGATGCACCTGTGACTCTCTTGTTGGTGTGGGGAATATACGGGGTGTGTGGGTAACAGTAATTTTACCATTTTCTCTAGGTGGCTCTTGTCCTTCTTTTGCATGTTTCACAAAAATACATGCTGCTTTTACTCAAAGTAAAAAAAAAATGTTTTTTTGGTTGATTATGAATTTAAAAGGTAAAATTAGCGTAATAAAATTAATGGTTGATAAACAAACAATAAAAAATCCTGGGTAACATGGTTTTTATTTACTGAATATTAAAAGTTAAAAGAATTTATTTTATAAATTTATCTTTGTTAGGAATGGAGGATTGCTTAATTGTTTTTACAAATATCATCATTATGATTAGATACAATACAGTGTTCAATAATTCCCTAATCAAAAAATTCAATTGCTACTTAATAGCCTATAGTTATTGTTTAATGTGAGTAAAAATATATATATAGAATCTAGGAAGACTCTTTCTTAGTGCATTTTAAAGCTACTATTATAAAGGTTTTATACACTTATTTTATTGTAATTTTCAAGAAAATGTTTGAATTTACTTTATATTGGCTAGGATTTACAAATAGCCAAGCACAGCCTCACCAAAACAGCAAATATAAAAATCTCTTATAGCGACAACCTTTTAAATGCACTGAAAATAAGATAATAAAACTAATTTACTTTTTTAATAAACGCTATGGTTGCTCATGAGATTGTTTATATATTAAATAAAGTAAATTAGTTTTATTTTCTTATTTTGCAGTACATTTAAAGACTTGCCGCTTTTTATATATGTTTTATTTTCTACATTTTAGTGACATGACTAAAAATATTTGCTTTAAAACACCCTCAGTAGCTTGCAATATCTAAAAAGATTACCTGCTCCTTGAAAAGCAGCAGTCTTTGACCATATTTTGCATACAACAGCAATGTCTTAATTATTTTACCTCCCTTTGTCTCAAATAGTTTAAAAACGTTATTATCTCCCCTATTAGCTTTCACTAGATCAACCTGCTCTACAATTGTAAACATTCTCGTGAACCACAGCATACCAGACTGTTTGGTTAATCACGTCTAGCTAGTTATCTCCGCTTCTGATATTATATATAGTAACCTATCGAGTGATTTAATTTTGTTATTTCACTTAGTGCTAAAACCATTTAATTAATTAAATTAAAAAATATATAGACTTGTATTGTCATTGAAGTGGAAAGTTTGAACAAAATCTCTGCATTAGAAGTGGAACAAGATTGAGTTACAAGATTTGCCACAAACCCACAAACAAACAAACAAAAGCTTGTAATAAATAAAACACACAGAACAGATGAAAAAATTTTTTGTTTCTTTTATCTCAGAGTGCACACAGACACATTTTACTATAAATATTGATAGATATTGACATACTTCTTTTTTGTTTCTTTCCTTCATTTTTATCTTGTAATTTATTGGTCTTATTTATACTATATTGCTGTGCAAGTAGCTTGCTCTTTTCCTAATGTCAAGAAAAAAATTAATTAAACAGATTAAAATAATAACAGGGATTAATTTTTAAATCAGGGCTGCTGACTAAGTCAAAAAAAATTTCAGACTTCTTGAAAGTCTTATAAAACTTTCTAGAGTACTGAGCTATGTTCTGATGCAGGAAAGAACAAAATTTTATTAGGAAAAACTGAAAAGCTGTTGATGGTTATTTCCACTGTGGGAAAAATCTCAATTATTATAATAGGTTGAATTATAAGCTTGACAGGTCAAATTCTCAGGCAGTCAATTTGCTGTCAGTAATCAGATGGCCAAGGCAATCTAATTATATACTACAAAAAGAAAGCCATGAAAAAGCAAAATAAAAGAACTGATCATAGTGAAAGCTGATTCTAGTAGAAGTGTTGCATTTGTATATATTTCTATTTAAACAATGGCAAAACATGCATGAGAAATTTAAATAACTATGAATTTTAAACTATTTTTTTTACACTGACAATATTACAAAATATTACTTGTTCAGTAAGCAGTTTCTGTTCATTTTTCCATTTTTCAAGATCTTTGGTTGCTTTTAATCTTTCACTGACTTTAATTTGTTCTATCCTTTGTCTGTCTTCTTCCTCAATCTAACAATTAGTAATTTTTAGAATTAGTTTTAACATCTGCAAAATTCTGTAAAAGACATTAACATTAAGAACATAAACAATAGTTTTTAAAAAGATATATGTGATATTGAAAGTTTTTTTAAAGGTTTTAAGGTCCCCTACAGATCTTGATATATATATATATATATATATATATATAGGAAAAATAGGAATTAGACCCCATGTGTGGAAATAAAATAATGTTTTTGGCATGAAAATCTGGTACCAGAGCAATAATATAACCACTGCTGACTTCACCAAAGTCAAAATGAGACAAAAATTGTCAAAAAAGTTACATCATTTATGTATGACCCCTTAGAAGCCATTAATAATATTCTCTATGTTTATGTTTCCATTTGCGTTATTGTTTGCATTTATGTTTAAGTTTGTTTTTGTGTTTATGCTCAAGTTTGTGTTTGCATTTGATTTTGTGTTTGCATTTTTGTTTGTGAATGTGTCTGCTTTAGTGTTTACATTTGTGTTTGTGATTTGGTTGTGGTTGATTGTGGTTAGAGTTAAGCTTAGAGTTAGTTAGCTTTGGTTTTTAGTGTTATTTTCTCAAATGTCCACATTCGCATATAGACCTTTAATTGGAAAAGTAATATATTTCCTAAACCAAGGCAAGCTGGGTATATACTGTTTAATAAACAGACAAGTCATGGTCTTTTACAGATAGGTTTTTCACAGAGGCCAGTGCAGGGACGGCTAGTATTATGCTATATTAAAACATTAATGATAATTAATTCTAAGAGTTGACCCCCGTCTTAGCATTTGATTCTATTTAGTTGTTTTGTTTTCTATTTTTCAGTAATTCATAATTTGTAAATTTGACACTTACCCCCCCCCCCCCCCCTCCCTTAAATTTACAATTTCGTCCACCTATCTTTAATGGTACTCCAGTTATAGGCTTTCAGAAACCAGAAATAGAGTAACTACAACTTCAGTTTACCAGAAATTACTCAAGTTATCGTGTTTACATGCACACACACATAGATGGACAGGATTACTAAACTCAATTTTTTTAAGCTCCCTTAGGTTGTAAAACATCAAATTTAGATTTTTTTGCACAATTACAATAATTCCTTTATATTCTGTATAAAATAAAATGGGGACATGTAAAACCACAAAAACTGTCAAAATATCATTTACTACTTCCTCTAAATTCTGTACATGAGAAAGTAAAAAGGTGTTAAGATTCTCTAGGAATGCTTCATTGATGAAATTGTGGGGAGAGAGAAAGAAGACTGGAAGTTATGGGTGACCATACCTTGGCAGTGTTTGACCGTATTGGTGTGAAAGATACACAGACCTGTGTGCTTTAAACAGTTTGATCAGAAGAGGAAAAAATACATTTTAAAATGTGTTACGCCCACCAACAAGACAGAAAACCACATTTGCCACAACTGCATCAGTAACAAGTTTTGACAGGATGAATCATACTCTTTGCAGTGCCTGTAAAATTCTTCAATCTGGTCCTCTCAGCAAGAAGGAGAGACACTGTGGGCTGAGGTAGCAGGGAGAACAGATCATGCAAAGACCGGATCACAACAATATTGAACTTGGTTGAAGAGTAAATAGAGTGGATGTCATCCCTGCTCATTGGTACATAGACTACAAAGCATTTTATAGTGCTGATTGAGAAACTTTCTGGAAATAACTTTGGCACTATGGCATCCATGAAATGATAGTCATTCTCATTCTGATCTCATTTTGGTATGATTAATGGAGTTGTCCATCAAAATCCAGCTGACAAACAGCTTCTCAAGAGAAAACAAAGGCAGATGAGCTTGAAGATATGGATTTTAGGGATGGGACTACACTTCTTTCACACAGCCAACAGCAGATGCAAGATAATATTTATGTGGTAGCTGTCATATAATTAAAAGACGGCTCCTAGTCAACACCCCCCTGGACATTAACCCCCACTAAACCCCCCCCCCACCAATGACATAAACACCCTGGATAATAACCCCCCTCCATGATTAAGGTTTATGTAAGGTATATAAGGAAATATTAACAACGAGCCGGCCCGCGGCATAACATACGCCGCTAATTAGTTGTTTTTTCTACTTTTCAGTAATTCATAATTTGTGAATTCGACAGTACCAACGCTGACACTGAAAATATTTCTTTCAAACAGTATAAGTAGCTCGTTAAGGACCATAACCCCCCCTTCCTCCCCCCCCCCCCCCCCCCAACGTTTAAAATAGTTTCAAACTAAATTATCTGCCCCTAATAGCTGTCACTAAACCCGACTCCACGAAGGTAAACATAGCGTGAACCACAGCTCACTAAGATCATGTAGGGGTGGGGATGGTAGGGAGCGCGTTTACAGCTTGTTTTCTAGCTGCTCCCAGAAGAGAATTATATATATAGATAGATGATGAGAATTTAAAATCAAAATTAAAAAATTCATTAAAAAATGTTTTAATAACAAGCTTTTATGTGACAATGCACTAACTAAAAAGTAGAAAATAAAGTATACACTACTATTTAAATAACTATAAAGAAAATATTAGTAAAGGTATCCAATAGATACTTAAGTAACCCATGCTCATCTTTTAATGGGGGGGGGGGGGTCAATGCACACCTCCAAGAGACACCTGAAAGAAACTCTGCTGACCAGTTACCACACACTGATGCCTCCATAAACAATAGATAATCAAAATTACAGCTTTATAAAGAAATAACTTCATTTTACAACAGGATTTTTTGACAATAGTATTAAATCGACTTCAGTACATGCTATTTAAATTGAAGTACTATTACTATTTCTTAACAGAATAAACTGGGAGTGATCTCCCCTAAACTTTCTCGAATATTCTTATATAACACTACGAGGGCTGGCAACTTGGGATATAGACAACACTTTTAATACATTTTTAATTACTTAAACTTTTTATTTTAGAATAGAATCTCATAGAAAAAAGAATTGCACACCAAGTGAACGCCAAATAAAATGTGCATAATAGTGCAGGATATTATTAGTACTGTAGAAATTTACATGAGTTTTTTTTGAGAAATTGAAAATAGCCTAAATTACTACTTTCGGTCGACGTAAATTACTCTAAATTTGATAGAAGCCAGAGATTTAGAACTTTTACTTACATGTGAAACTTTATTTATCTATCTGAAATAGTACTCAAGTTATAGGCTTTTTAAAAATTCAAAGTAGAAAAAGTTCCACTTCCAGTTCATGGAAATCGCTCAAAAGTTGATAAGGATCTACAATTTTGATATAATACTTATATATGAAATTTCATCAACCTAGCTGTAACGGTACTCAAGTTATCGTGTTTACACACAGACACACATACACACACACACAGACATACGGACAAGATTGCAAAACTATGTTTTTCCGACAAAGGGAGCCCTAAAACGTAGAGATTTGCAAAAATCTCTTTTTTTTTTTTTGCATGATTACAAGACTTTCTCTATACTTCGTATATACGAGAAAGTAAAAACAAAAGGTAATATTCATACTATCCATCTGAATGAATTTAAGAGGTATATTTACTTTCATCATTTCGTTGATTGCTAGTTTACCATGTTCTCTCTTTGTTTCAAGTAATTCTGTTTGCTTTTTTTCAAATCTATGTTGAATTCTTTTCTGAGCCTCCTCTCTTATTTCTTTTGCTTTGCTGGTGTTAGCTATAAGAGAAAAAAAAATTATCATTGTGTAATTGCAAGTGCATTTTTTGTGTCATACTTGAATTGAAGGAACAACTAGCTTATAATTTACTGAAAGTTTAATGAAGGTGATAGAACCAGTACTTTTTGTATGTGATGAACTTACAGATTTTAAGAAAGCTTTTGACAGTGTAGAGAGATAAACATTTTGGAAACAACTGCAACATCATGGTATTCCACAGAAAAATCCAGACCTTTTTAAAACTTTATACCAGAAAATAAGATGCAGCAACATGAAGAGCTAACAGAAGCATTTCAGATTCTCTGAGGTATGACATGGAGGCCTTTATATATATATATATATATATCGATGGTCTCAGTCGCAAACTGTCTAACTCCGAAAATGTAAATTTTACAGGAGAGACAAAAAACTGATTATTTCTTTGTTGACCGCTCTAATACAATTTTTTTTTAATGATATGTGCGAACAAACTCTCTACCGACTATACTGTAGCGTTTTAAAATGAGTTTTGTTAATATTTACAAAATTAGAGCAGGTTTTAAAAGATAAACGGTTTGCTCGGTCTTAAATTCTCGCTGCCAAACCGTCTATCTGTGCGCATGCAGACTTAGCTGTTTTGAACCGAGAATTTTGGTCTAGGCCACGTTCGTTCGTTTTGTCCAATTAACGTGTTTTAGTTATGTTTTAGTTATGTTTATGCTTTTAAGTTATAATTAACACTTCATTATATTTAGATTATAGTTTTGGGGTCATATTTTAATTTTAATTATTTGAGTTTATTCTACTTTATGGGGTCAGTTTAATGTTTTAGTATGGCATTATCGCTTTCGACTGTTTATTCATTATGGTTGTATTTAGCACTAGACTTGTTAACTGTTGAAGGTTATGCTTTATTTATTAAATCTTTCTATTCTCACCATTAATTATTTTACTTATTCTGGTTGTAGAATTATAATAGTAAAAATATAAACCTTATTGTCGGATATATTATGAATGAGACATAACACATTAATCACATTAATAATGATTTAATGTTTACTTATTTTACAAAAAAATGTGTTGTTTTTTTTTTTTTAATTTATTCTTTAAATAAACGTCACACGAAGAAACATTAATATGGCAACACATTTTTAAAATCAGGCAAATCATCATAAAAATGTGTATTTATGACTTGATTTTAGGTGCTCATATATGACAGCTTTTATTTTATTTTTTCTGCTCTTGTACAGCTTGTCAGGGGCTACAGATGAGATCATAATCTTACGACCCTAGCTTAGCAATTGCCAGCTATCTGCTAATTCACTTTGAAGTAGATAGTAGCATCAGGGTTGTACTGCATTGCAGGAATATCTGTCGCATTGAATTCTTGATAGGTCTGACTTGTCTTTTGAGAGCGGCTGGTCTCTTGTATGGTAAGACTGGTCTTTTTGAGGGAGGTTGGTGTCTATTGTCTGTTATGTGAGGCTAGTCTATTGTATGTTATGACTGGTCTGTAGAGAAAGGCGGGTGTCTTTTATGGTAAGACTGGTGTGCTGAGAGATGCTTGTCTATTGTATGATAATCATATCAGATCATTTGTTGAGAGAGGCTGGTTTCTTGTATGGTAAGAATGGTCTGTTGAGAGAGGCTGGTCTGTTGAGAGAGGCTGATCTGTTGAGATAGGCTGGTGTCTTGTATGGTAAGATTGGTCTGTTGAGAGAGACTAGTGTGTTGAGAGAGGCTGGTCTGTTGAAAGAGGCTGGTCTGTTGAGAGAATCTGGTGTGTTGAGAGAGGTTTGTCTGTTGAAAAATCAATCATAAAAGCATATACTAAAGACTAACCATGTCGTTGAACATGTACGCCAGTGTCGAGATGAGTGATTGTACTGTGTTTGAATAAGTAATTAATTTATGTGAAATATACATGTCAGTTTATTTTGCCCATACAGTTTAATACATTTTATTTTTTGTGATGTAAAAAGTATATCAGTTATGATATAAAATTCCCAATTTATGATTTTAAAAAACTAACTGATGTGAATATTTATAAGCCTATTGTCATTCTATTGAAATATTTTATTTGTTTGAAAATTAAAATAGTACTCCATCATTTTGAGTAGTTGAGATACAAGTTTTGAAAATTGTAGGTTATTGAGGGAAAAACTCTTATAGGGGTGGGTAGGCTTAAGATCTATATTATCCTTAATCTTCCTCACTGACCTGGGTGGTTGTGTTTGAGGGTAGGGAATAGGTCAGGGTTTATGATGCGCATGAGTCAAGAGAGTGTGATGTCATAAAGTTTGGACATGAAATTAAAAAAAAATATATTAACAATAAAACTTACATGCATCTGGTGAGGTTAATGATTCCCAAATTTTTGGTACTTGTTTATATAATGTAAAGAGTACAACGCCATTTCCTACTTCAGCTGATCCTTTGTTATCATCAACAGAATAAGCCAAAAAACATTCAAAGAGATATGGTGGAAAACTCACCTGTAAAAAAATTGATTTTAAAGAATAACTAGATTGAAAAGAAATAATATTTCCTATCATTATATATATATATATATATACTAGCTGCATACCCATGCTCCGCCACGGTGAATCTTTTTTAAATGTACCAACTTGGGAACAGAACAAAACTAACCACAACAGAAAACTCAAACACAACACAAACACAACCATAACACAAACACAACACAAACAGAACACAACACAAAAACAACACAAACACAACACAAACACAACCTCAACACAAACCAAACAGAAACACATTGCAAACACAAACGTTTTCCTAGGTGTCCAAGCTCAGAGAGAGCATTTCCAGCATTCTCTAAAATTCTAATTTCACCATCCGTTTTAATAACACCGAATAAACAAAAACAAAAAATAGTGATTTTGAGAGTTCATAGACTAATTAGAAAATAATATAAATAATCTTAACATTCGTCATATAAAGAAAATTTCACTTGCGGTCATTTAATTAATATTAAGCCCTCGTCGAGCTTTGAGTCTGACCAACAGTTTTTCCATATGACCTAGTCATCTATAGAGGTGCATGCAAAAAATAGCCAGATGTACAGAGGTTTAGTACCCTAAAATATGTGTTGAAATTACTGTTTTTCACATAAAATACAAAGATTATATAGGGGAATACGACTGGTCAGTTTTGACCTATTTCCAGATTTTTCCCGGATTTGGCGAGTTTTTTCTGACACCCCTAGGTGTTCTTCTACCACCTGACAAAATATTAAGGGGGGTCGTTAGGCAAATTTTTTTTTTATATATAGCTCAAATATGGAGAATTTCACTCTGTCATTTTTTAGCCCTCATCGAGGGTTTTGGGTCAAACCGACAGTTTTTCCATATGGCCTAGCCATTCATCCCGGCCCGCAAGGTCTTCTCATCTGGCCCGCTGAGATCTTTTTGTCCATGGAAAAGATTTTTGTTGGAGGTAGCTGAGGAACTTTGCCCAGAAAATTCAAAACAATTTTAAAATGTAGCTTTGGGTGCAAATACCATTGCCCGCCGTGTTGCAGACATTGGTGAAAACATCGTGACTCAAATAGTGAAAAATGCAAGCAAGTTACGCCATTTTTCAATTGCAATGGAATTTAATAAGGTCACATGGGCTCAACTATAGACAGTTCAGAGACATGTTGAAAGATACAGACACAGAAAAGCAAGATTTAGCATATTGTGGGAAAGTTCTGAGCAGAGTATTTATGTTAAGAAAGGAAATAGGTGACTTTCTGGAAACTAAAGGCAAGCCACAGCCATTAATGTCTGATGAAGAGTGGGTATGGAAATTGACCTTTGCTGCAGTGATAACTAGTCATTTAAATTTTCTGAACCTAAAACTACAAGGAGAGTAAACTCTTGTTCTGTTCTATACACCCACCTAGAGGCCTTCAGAGGCCTTGTCTTGTTTTTTAAACAAGTACAGGCCAACAACTTGATTCACTTTCAGCAGTTAAAAGGCTTCATGGCTGAAGCAACAGCTGAGTCATTTGCATGTGAGATCATCAAGGACCTCTAGCTGCAGTTTCAGTAGAGGTTTTCTGACTTGGATTTAAAGGCAGAAGAAGTGAGACTATCAAAACCCATTTGAAGCAAATGTGGCCAGTTGTCCAGATGAACTACAGCTGTACATCATTGAATTGCAAGCAAATGACCTCCTTAGAGACAAGTTCAAAGAAGGGCGGGTGGGTTTTTATAAGTTTTTAACATAAGTTTTTGCCCAAGGAAGACTTTCGTAATATTAAAACTTTTGCATCAAAGTACCTTTCAAATTTTGGAACAACATTTTCAAGAATGAAATATGTGAAGAACAATTTGAGAACAAACTTGGACCTCAAGTGTGTTGTCGGCCCCGATAGTGTTTCTTTCAGAATTGTGTATATATTTCTATATAATTTATACTTCGTTGGGGGGGGGGGGGGGGGGGGGGGGAGAGCTTCGCCAACCCCAAGAAATTCCTCGAAGAAACTCTGAACTATTTTATAGTTAATGCGGCCCTCTGGATGAAAAGTTTGGAGACCCCTGATCTAGGTGCATGCGAAAAATTAGTTAACTCCAACACAATTAAGTATACGTGTCAACTGGTTATGCACCATTAGGGCCATTGACTCCAATTTCAGCCTTCTTTTCTTTTTGGATTTGATTCCATAGCCTTTGTCCAACCAAGAACAAACTACAAGGCAGCAATTGTTTAATTTTGGAGTTGTCTCTCCTAGAAGAGTGGCTGTCCACAGCTAACGAGCCTCATCTGCCCGAAGGTTCGAACTTGAGATTTTTCGGTTTAGCAACCATGAGCTTTACCGACTTGACCACGCCAACCTATTTTATCTTATAAGTCTTATGATTATGATAGTCAAGCAAAACTGAAAAAAAATACATGTTGTTATCCATGTCAACAAAATAATAAATAATAATGAATAGTTTATAATAGATTCAACTCTAATAATACAAATCGAACCCAACTCGTCAAATATAGATTAGTTAGTAGATCTATAACGGCACGGAGTGTCTTAACTCTTACTTTTAAATAATTATCGGATAAAATAATGTCCACTTTGTTAGCTTTCACTCCTTTTAAAGGGATAGTTATCCATAAAATAATTTCAGACTGCTCCCAGTGAAAATCTTTAACAATCAAAGGCATAGCTGCAAATTATTACTAGATTCTAGATCTAGATATAGTATAGATTTAGATGTAGAATAGATCTGGTCGTGAACCAAAACAGGATAGATCTAGATTTATTCTAGATCTAGATACTCTCTAGTCTCTCTCTAGCAGTTCGCAATACATTGACATAGTTTGCAACTGGTTGCCATGTCAATCTAAATCGAATTTTTTAAAAACTTGAATTAAAGGCCTGAAACAAAATAAACAGGCTGCATCTATTCGGACCGCGGGTCTTGGCCGCTATTCGGACCTGCCAATAAAATTATTAAGATTTAGTTAAACAATAGTTCTTTTAAGATGCAAAATATATATTTCTTGTTGTGATTTTTTTCTTGTGATACTAAATGTTATCTTGAGATCTTGTTAAACACCCGATATCATTCATGACAAATGTTACGACGAGCAGAGTTTCTTCCAGCCATTTCTTCCCCCCCCCCCCCCCCGAATTTTTTTTACCGCCGCCCCCCCCCCCCCCCCCCCGAACGAAATGAAATTTATATAATTTATATAGAAAATATATACTTTTAACAGTGTCCGCCCCCCCCCCCCCCCCGAAGAAAGTCTACCGCCCCCCCCCCCCCCCCCCGAAAATTTCAACTGCCCCCCCCCCCCCCCGGAGAAAAAAGTCTGGAAGAAACACTGACGACGAGCGGTGTCGTTAGATCTATAATCAGTGGCGTAGCGTGGGGGGGGGGTGCGGACCACACCGGGTGACACCATTTAGGGGGGTGACACCAAGGCAAAAAAATAGCAAAATATATAGAGAAAAATGATAATTCCACTTTTAAGTGATTAATTCGAGTGTTAAAAAGTTTTTTAAGAGCAAATTTGACAAATCCCGACAAGGGTGGAGGGAGGGGGGGGGGGGGTTCAAATCAAAAGTTTGAGGGGGTGCAAATCGAAAATTGAAAGTTTGTCCCCGGGCGCCGGGAAGGGTCGCTACGCCTCTGGGAGGTGACACCATTTAGGGGTGACACCAAGGTAAAAAAAAATAGCAAAATATATAGAGAAAAATGATAATTCCACTTAAGTAAGTGATTAATTCGAGTGTTAAAAAGTCTTTTAAGAGCAAATTTGACAAATGCCAATAAGAGTGGAGGGGGTGCAAATCGAAAATTGAACGCTTATCTCCGGGCGCCGGGAAGGGTCGCATCGCCTCTGGGGGGCGACACCATTAAGTGCCGCACCGGGTGACATCCGACCTCGCTACGCCACTGCCACTGCTCTAAGAAAAAATATTTCTTTATTTTATTCGTTTCGGTTTCCTAAGGAGTATAGGCGTAGGCAACATTTCGACAACTTGCTTGATTTTCACGAAGATAGAACCCTAATAATCCAATCTCCTCCATCTCTGTCCCCGTGGACTTTACACCAGCACCTACTTAGTGATGTTATTTATTATCTTTCTGATAGTGTGTCCTAGCCACCACTTTTTCTATGATATTATTTCATTCTCCACTGTTAGTAACTTAGCTCAAAGCTATACACTAAAAGATACTTTACAGTTAGCTATAGATCCCGATCGAATTTTTTAATTTTTTTTTTTTTTTTTTTTTTTTTTTTTTTTGACAATGCATTTGAATTCCAATTTGGCTTAGAATGTTAAAACACGTTTTTTCGCTGCTGATTCTAATTAGAACGGCATGGGCTGCCACTGTTATTAAACTGGTTATTACTTCTTCAACCAGTAATATTAGTTTACATGTGTTGCTGACTGTGTACGAGGAGGCAGCGCAAATCTGCGAAATCCAAGACTTCGAGCTGTTATATCCGTTGGATTCCAGTTTGCTTCTAGCTCTAGCTTGTTTCGTTATACAATCAACCAGTCAACGAAAGACCAATGCGTACAATAAATGTTTCTGATAAGTTGATCTTGTATGTCACTTGTATGACCTTATTCTAACAAACGTATGATCCATCTATGTACCATTTCACAAAAGAAACTGTTGCAAAGATACAACATAAAAGTCTGGTCTAAACAAATTAGCGCTAGCTACAAACTACCCTCTAAACTCTCACATGAATATCGTGTCAACGCTGATCCTTTGAGAGCAGAGAAGTTTTAAGGAGTTCAGACTCTTCTGGATCTATGTATTCTGCCACTGTATCCATTGTCAAGTGTGACCATATTTCTGCCAAAGTGTTCTGGCAAACTGAAAATTCTTCTTCTCTAAATCTGTGTCTATTGTGACTCCTCTTTCATCCAAATGACTGCCGTAGTGGTCATGGGGTAAAACTAATCCTGTGAGCTCATTGCTAAGTGGCGCCATTTTTCTTTCAACCCTATTAAATACACTTATTCCTGGTGCATTGGTAGCAATGAACAAACCATCATAGTTCTGATTGAGAAAGTGGTGTACCACAACTTTGATCACCTTTTGATACCTAGGGTTTTCGTCTCGGCCACCATCAATCGTCAACACTAATAATAGTTTAACAATTTGATCCACACCACTCTTTGAGATATCGTCAAATTCATGTAAATTAAGTAATTTTTTAAAATCAAGCCCATGACTAAGTGCTGTGGATGAGGAATGTTTACCGGATCTGATTGATATGTATTTGGGCCGGCGGAGTATCCAACAGCTTTTCGATTTCCGATGGCGTTGGGCTGAATTTTTATCCCGGCATAAACTGAAGAGATCAGCTTATGTCCAGCAGCCACAACCCAGTCATGGTCAGGCAAGCTCACCCTGTATTCCATGTGCATGAGAAATGGACTCTGTTTTTTAGCTGCTGTCAACCCAAGCGGAACGCGAGCCTTGTCATCTTGACTTATAAAGCATACCTCATTCGGTCCAAGGGGTCGGCGTGGTCGAGTCGGTAAAGCTCGTGGTTGTTAAACCGGAAAGTCTCGAATTCGAACCCTCGAGCAGATCAGGCTCATTAGCTGGGGACAGCCACTCTTCTAGGAGAGACAAATTCAAAATCAAACAACTGCTGCCTTGTAGTTTGTTCTTGGTTGGACAAAGGCTATGGAAGCAAATCCAAAAAGAAAAGCAGGCTGAAATCGGAGTCAATGGCCTCAATGGCGCATAACCAGTTGACACGTAATCCTTAATTGTGATGGAAGCATGGTCGAGTCGGCAAAGCTCATGGTTGATAAATTCGAAAAAAAAAAGTCTCGAGTTCAAACCCTCTGGCAGGTAAGGCTCGATCCCTCCCAACACTAAAAATTAAGAACGAAGAAGAACTGTTCCAAGCATGGAAGCAGTGATGCAGTGTTGCCGCTGTAAACAAAGCGATCAATTTGATTTGCGCTCTTATCAGTTTTACTGGGACTGTCGATACATGTCGTTGCCCTTCAAGAGGACTGTTGCCGAAACGTACTTTTAAAAAAAAAAAATTTAGTATTTAGTAAGTTTATTTTTCTAAAAACTAAAACAAAATGCATGTTAATCAATTCGTGGAATTAAGACAACGTGATGCCACACTGTCTCTACCCCCCCCCTCCCCCTCGTCACAAAAGTCTGAACCCTCCCCCACCCCCACCCCCAGGATTTGTGTCGTCATTTATGGACGCCCCCTTAATGTTCGAACCTTCTCTGTTTAAATAGCATTTTCAAATACTAACTTTAAATTATCGTGAAATGGCATTAAAGACAAAGTCAATGTGACTTGCTGCCCTCAATTAATCACAACAATAGCTTAACCACCTGTACTGCCCACATGTATCTCGCTTATCTCTTAACAAAGCCTAGGATCAAAAGAGAAAGCCGACACGGTACAAAGGCTGTGATTGACGCAAAACGTAAACGGACAAAGCCGACTGAGGAGAAGCCGACTAAGATATGGCCTACGGCAAAAACACATGCAAACACAATGATGAGCCTACATTTATTTTAAAATAATTTTCCACCGCGTATTTAACTGAATACGTAACAAATAGTGACGTTGCTATGTGCATTATCTTACAGTATTTTAACTTGTTCTTGTTAGAAACCATAATGCTTTCAGTTTACAAATATGCTACGAAAAAATTACCAAGCACATTGATAAACAAATTCTACAATTATCAACAATTAATTTTAAATATTTCTTAGAATATTTTTGTGACTTTTTTTTCTGTGACTTTTTTCCAATAAAAATTTCTTTTGTGACTTTTTTTCTGTGACTTTTTTTTTCCTAGCATAAACTGACTTTTTCTGTTGTTTTTTTCCTGTGACTTTTTTCCTTTTACCTAAAAATGTGTTTCTACCTTCGAATATGCATTTTGTTTTGTTTTAGTTTCCTGCTTTAAATAAAATTTAGTTCATACATTAAAGCATCCACCATATTTTTTCAACAAAACGCTGAACATACTGATCACATCGCCTAAAAAAATGATGCGAGCAGAGAGAGAGAAGTACGCACATCGTCTTTTATAAATTAGGATAGGATATTTTAAAACTTAGGTATTTACAATTTGAAAAATAATGTCTTGATCTAGTTATATATTCCAGTTGCCGCCCCCGGTAATGTTATATTAGGGGTTTAGAGGAGATCACTCCCAGTTGTTTTTTTTTTACTCTACGTACTTCCGTTTTTGTTGCCAAGGAAAGACGCTAGGCCCTAAGTACCAATCTAATCTATATCGATAATTATAAATAGTATAGTATTAGTATAGATCTACATCATACAAGAGTGCGATCTCTATATGAAGTTTAAACTTTAAACTGCTTTAATTTTAAGGCGATTACATATTGTCAGAACCAGCAATCTGATAATTATATTAATTATATATTAATATGGCCCATGTTAGAACATATAATCCTTCTGTGCGTATTGGAAACTGGATTGAAGAGGTTCAGCTTGAAGAAGTAAGTCAGTAACTAATTAATATTGAAATATACTTAGATCTAGATCTAATTACGTAGTGTTAGGCCTAGATCTTATAAAATAATAATTTTATAAAATTAATTCAATATTTAGTTGTATCAGTATCAATTAGGCCTAGCCTAGAACCCCTAGATAGATAGTTGAAATAAATGTAAAATGTAGCCCATCCCAGATCTCATAATAATATTCTAAATGAAATGCATAGGCCATAGACTAGACGTATATTAAAATATTTATATCAGAATTAGATTTAAAATAGATAGCTTAGAATATTAGATATCAACTTATCCGACTTATCCAGACTAGATTATTTAACAATTTAATATTAATTGGCATATAGTTAAGTTATATACTACAATATGAATATACTGCCAATATAGGCTGATATAGATACTAGCTATATAAATACTAGCTGCATACCCATGCTTCGCCATGGTGAATCTTTTTTTAAATGTACCAACTTGGGAATAGAACCAAACACAAATGCAAAGAAAAACAAATGCAAACAAAAATGCAAATACAACGCAAACACAATATGCAAACACAAAGACAAATACATTTTCAAAAGAAAACACAACGCAAACACAAACCCAAATAGAAATACAAACACAACACACAGACATAAACACAAAATACAAATACATACACAAAAGAAAACAAACACAAATACAAACTCAATAGAAAACACAAACATACGCAAATGCTGTATGAAACAAACAGCATATAATAATAATAACAAAAAGCATATAATAATAGACTGGTGCTAAATCATAACATCATTTATGTAGTGTTTCTAAGTTTACAATAGAAGTTGGTATTCTAAAAAAGAAGTACTACAATGTTGAATAATTGGATTGGGTTTTACTAGTTAGCAATTGTTCAAAGGTAATCAAACTAAATATATTCTGACCAACACAACAGCAGTGCTTAGAAAATTTGTCAGTTACAAGATTTGTTAAAAGGTCATGTTCAGTTTGAATTTTATTTTTTACAATTTAACATATGAAGCTATTGAAATACTTTTTCCATGTTTGGTAAATGAAAATATTATACAGAAAAAAGGAATTTTTAAAATTTCTGTTATCATGGAAACCCAACATATTTAAAAATCGAGGTATACAAAATGGCTCAGATTTCCAACATGTTAGAGAAGCTGGAGAAGCCATGGAAAGATTTATGGCTGTCAATGACCATATGCTATGGTCATGCTTATAATGGAGAAAACACAATGTTGGTGAAATATCAAGCCTACAAAAACAAGTTAGAGAAAAAGCTTCACATGCAATCTTTACACACAGCTGTACTCATTATTTAAATTTGACTCTTTATAAATGCTAAATCATCTCATTTCAAACACTTTATAAATGCTATATTATCCAATAGTCAAACACAGCTTTCATTTGCAACTCTAAAAAGCATTCAATTTTTCTGGAAGTCTACCTCATCTTTCTTATAGAGGACCTAATCAACATGAATAAATATCCATATCCATTACACCAAAAACCTGAATATGCCTATGTTATGCGAAGGTTTCTATCAACTTTTGAATGATTTCCAGCATGCAGAAGTGGTATTCTACTCTATGGAGAGATTATATACGAAACACACAAAAAGTGTTGTTACACATTGCTAAATGTCTCTATTACTGTAGTATCACAATAATACTACTAATACATTATTTTAGCATGTATCTTGGGCATCCATTAATGACATCACACATTCAGGGGAGGTAAAAGAGGTGAGGGTTTGAAGAAATGTAACACAACAGCCTATTTTTAAAAGCTTTTATTTAACTTGCTTCCTCTGTCGCCAGTCTAGATCGAAACACACGAGCGAAATTTCGGGCATTTGTAACTGACAGATTCGGTTTAAAGTTGGCACATGGGTGAAGGCATGAAAACAATTCAATCTGGATGCCTATTGAATTTTTTATGAATTAATTAAAATTGTGTCCAAATTAGTAGGCTGTCTTACTCAACTATTCCGCGCGTTTTCTGTTCATTAAGTGCGCAATGGTTTATAGTCAAGCAACTCCATTGTAAATTTTTTAAAAATTAAAGTACTGAATAAAAATTAATACAAAACGTTTTAATAACAAGCTTTTATGTTATAATGCACTAAAAAAAGTAGAAAATAAATGACACGCTACTATTTAAATAGTTATAAGGAAAAGCTTTCTTTTACTTCTTAAACAAAAATTCTTATCTAGCATAGCTGAAAACCAACTGGTTTGTCGATAATCTGGCATCTGGAGTATTGAAGACATGATGGTTGATATTTGTAACAATAACATCATTAAGCTAAAATCTCTCTATTTTTTCCTGTCTAATCATTATTGGATGAGAGTTATGTTAATTGGCATCTTTTTATTGTGTGGTTTTTAAATAATGTGTGAGGATTTTGTATTTATAAACTATGACTCCTGGACACTCACATTTGTAATCCACTTAACCAGATCAATAACAACTGGGTTGATAGACTATATCATGTATTCTGCAGTACATATTCGCTTTCTATTAGTTTTAGTATAAGCACTCATTATCAATCATAACAAAACAAATAAACAATTTTTATAATGTGGTGTTTGACTTCACAGGAGCTAGGTGTTTGCCCAAAATATACTTGCCCAAATGCTGTTTGCTCAAAGGCCATTTTCCAGAATTGACACATGGTCATTTGCCCCTTTTGGGCAAAAGTCCATTGAGGCATTTGTTGCGCTCTGGCCAACATCTTTTAGGAATTCGTCATAGACCTGACTAGACATAGTGGGGATGATTTTATAAAGAGAAATAATGCAACACAGAGTAAGAGAAACTGGTTGGCATTGTTGTCATAAATTTAAGATGCTAATGAACAAGCATCAGATGAAAACTAACCTGAAATCTCTGCCCAAAGTCAGCAAAATTCAATGACAGTCACTAAAACTTTAAAATATAGGTCTTAGTTCAGTTATTTCCAAGCTGGAACTAATACTAGGGAAAGCATCAAAATACAAAAATGCTTGTCTGTGTGATTAGCATACTTTTGTTGAACTTGATCACTTAATGAATTACAATAGAAAAGACTTAGTACTGTATGAAATGCACCCATGGAAGGAAGGACCACATAACTTAGATATATGTCTATCATTTGGTTTTTATTTTTGTATGGATATTAACACTAAACTAACTTCACTCTCACTGTTCACAAAACCTGTCTGCTTCAGGACATAGTGGCATATTTTTTGCATTATTTTTGCAGCAGACAGAACATTTTCAGTTGTTACCAGTAGGTACCTTTTTTTTTAATTAATAGGATAAACTCAAAGATTTTTTGGAGAGAAGAGCAAACGGTCAACTACTTATTCAAAGATCTAGTGGTTTCATGGGAAGAATGTCCAATCCTGTAAGTTTGATTCTGTCATTTTTGTCTTCTATTCTTTTGAAATTAAGATAATCAAATCATAGTTTTAAAATACTTTTAGTTCTAAACCAAATCCTAATATAGTGTTACTTTCAACAGCCATTTAAGATTTACACAAACCAGATATTGTGTACATTACTAATTTTCAACAATGTAACTAAAGAACAAGGATAAACCTTGTTTGATAAGTCATAGTCTATATATTGTGAAATTGTTGTCTTATAAGCAGACTAACAGTGATTTTTTCAGTACTATGTTGAAATTCCCATTTGCAAAATGACTAGTTATCATTCTCTTCAATAAGTACTTTGATCTTGTATTATTTGGGGTAATTACTGTATTGTATTGACTGAATCACCCCAAAATAATATTAAAATTAATTACCATTCATTTAAAACATAGTTGCAGTTTATTATTTTCAGTGAACAGGGTATTTACAAATACATGTGCAAGTGCAATGCTAATTTTTGTTTCCTCACCTGAGTGAGTTACCAAATAGGCTGGAAAGACCAATGAACTCAATTCACCACATTTAAATCTACTAGAATTTAATCAATAAAACAATCTAATAAATTTTTACTACTATTTGTTTTTATTAACTTTGTCTTCAGATTCAACTAAGCACTTCTGCTGATGGTTGTGTCAGATTTGGAGATACCATCATGGTTGTCAATAAAGGTCTAGTCTAATTGTTTCATTTTTAAATGTCAAAAACATTTCTGGTATGGTATTTATGCTTTTTTTCAAAGCACATAACATTAGTTAAACATGGCTTAAGTGATGTTTGGAAATGAAAATGATCTATCCCTATTTATTTCAAAATATTAAATTTTAGCCGATTTTCAAAATGACCAAAAAGAGCAGAAATTACTCATGTACCAGAAAATACACCCATCAAAATATATCAAAATAAGGGCCCTAACAAAAATAACCCAGTCAAAAGAGCCCTGACAAAAGGGTACCCTACATTTAGTCTCATGATAAAATGGCTTTCAAAATTGACTCCCATCAAGAGGACACCTAATTAAAGTACTCCCAAAAGATGAATCCACAAATACTATCTCTCAACAAAAGGGCAACTACAAAATTAAACATAGTTTCATGGTGGAGAGGTGCAGTTAGTATGAGCACAGTGTATGATTTGTCTTAGGTTTTTACAACAAACTTATGACCTCTTTTTGGTAAAAATATTTAATTGTACCTTTTTATTAAAACATCAAATTTTGTAACAAATGATTATACTTAACAATAGTATAAAAATATTTGTAAACCAAAGGCAATTAATTTCTCTATGTTACATGAATGCAAAACACAACTTATTTTAGCAAATAGATAATTCATTTACATTTTCACTCTGAGAGCTGCTGTATTAAATGTGAGCACTGCAATTTCAATTTAAAATTAATCTCTGCTATTGTCAGCTTCTCACAATTGGTAGGATGATTCTTTTGGCTGGTACAAAAGTGCAGTCTGTTTAGAATTTATTTCAAATGTTAAGCAGATCAAAATCGAAGTAATAATAATAATGGATTTTTATCTTCAGGAAATCCAGATCGCACAGTATATGGTGTAGGACAGCACCCCAGAGATGACAGTGCCCTCGCAATTTACATTCCTGATATTGATTCCTCACAGACTGCTTCCGGACCACTCATTGTCTCAGGAACAACCAAACTTGCACCATGCTTTCGTACAGCATTCAAAGTTATGCCGTGAGTATCATTTTTTATTTTATACGAAAAAGATAAAATTACTAACATTATACAGCAAAAACAAAATAGCTCTGGGACCAAGGTTAAGAAAACACAAACCCAAACGCAAATACAAATGCAACAAACAAAAGCAAACAGAAATACAAACACAAAAGAAAATGTAAACAAATGCAAACTCAAACTAATACAAAAGCACAAAAGAAAATGTAAACAAATGCAAACTGAAACAAAAACACAAAAAAAAATGTAAACAAATGCAACCTCAAACAAAAAGGCAAACTCAAATGCTATATCAAATGGCTATATGAAACAAAAAGCAGCATATAAAAATGTTCTTACGAACGTCCACGCAAGATGGAGCCTTTCCCACATTCTTTAATTTAACCATCCCTTTAAGGGCATGGACGGGTGATGAAAACCAAATTAACCAAAATGCTTATTTATAAACCTAATGCTATCACATCTAGCATATAGTTATAACTCAAAGAGATAAGTCAAAAAAAAATTAAAATTAATTTCGATGTTAAAATGGTAAATAAAATCCAGGATGGCCATCATCACCATGGCAACAGCATGACATTTTCGGCCATTTTTATTTATTTATGGACTTAACTCTTTGAGTCATAACTATATGCTAAATATTATAGCATTAGGTTTAAAAATAAGTATTTTGGTTTTTAGCACCCGCCCATTCCCATAAATAACAGAAAAACAAAACAAAAAATAGTCATTTTGTGAGATTATAGAAATAAAAACAATAAAACTAATCAGGAAATAATATTAACATTAATCTATTTTAATTATGAGCCTTAACATATAATAATCAATGGGGTAGGAATAAAACAATCATAAGCACATTACTACTCATGGGGGAGCCCCGGTCACAAAAATCACATTTGGTCCAAGGCATCAGTAACACACTTGATTCAATTTGTGAACTATTATGGTAACCCTTCCTATCCATAGTGTATTGCACTGTTTAAAATGAACATAGGCAATAAGGGCGTGATGAATGAAAGCCTTGAGTGTACATTAATCACCCTCCATAATAGTAACGTAAAACCCACATCGGCTACTGCCCAGATGTTGAGGACACCATGGCATGTCTATTGTAGGGTGGTCACCTGACCACAGGGGTGCCGGCTAATGTGCGTGATTTGATTTAGCTAACAATTATCCTAATATATAAAAGACCCTGTGCGCACTTCTCTCTCTCTCTCTCTCTCTCTCTCTCTCTGTCTCTCCGCAAAATATTTTTGCCGGACATCACATCAGAATCTGCAGCGATATATGAAGAACTTTATACGGACTTTTGTTGAAAATAATATGTTAGATGTTTTAAATGTATAACCACAATTTTATTTAAAGAAGAAAAATAAAAAATAAAGGCGTATTCGAATGTAGAAAAACAATTTTAATTATGCAACCGGAAAAATGTATATACTTGGGACAAGAACGCATTTAACAATGACGTCGCTTATTGTTTACACTAAAAAAAAAGAGCATGAAACTGATGACGTCATCTTCCGAGTTTAGAATAAAATATAGAAATGAACTATTTCATTCAAATATGATTTAGAGCTACGTACGCTATAAAATTTATACAATACAATTTTGCTCTGGCTAAACTTAAAAAAAAAAAATTCAATTAGGATTCTAGATCTAGATAATAGATATTCTAGATATTCTAGATGATCTAGATTCTAGATCTACGGAAAACTAGACTTACACAGATGTAGACCCTACCTAGATCTAGAATCTATTCAGATAATACATTTCTATACTAAAGTATTTCAGGCCTTAATTACTTTATTGAAATCTTTGTTTATCTATGCAATTTGCTAATCTCTATAATATATATAAAGCAAAGTAGTCAGGTGCCCGACAGGGCACTTTCCGGCGCCGCAGGCGCTTCAAATTTGGCAGGATCTTGCCTTGGGGCGACAGAACATGGCGGCCGGTTGGCCAAAAAGTCTACGATGAGGGGGTCAAAACTGACCTTGATTGACCGGCAGAGTTTCTTCCAGGCATCTCTGCGGGGAACAAAGCCCCCCCGAAAAAATTTTACCGCCCCCCGAACGAAATGAAATTTATATAATTTATATAGAAAATATATACTTTTAACAGTGTCCGCCCCCCCGAAGAAAGTCTACCGCCCCCCCAAAAATTTCAAGTGCCCCCCTGGAAAAAAAGTCTGGAAGAAACACTGCTGACCGGCGCCTTATATGAGCTATAAATCGAAAAAAAATTGTCCACGTAAGAACCTCTTCATAACTCTTGAGGTCGTAGACCGACCCTCGGGCAAATTAATTAAGCATTCAAATTCTCATTCGAAAGCCAAAGCGAAGCTGGGCAGCTTGCCTAGTAAATTATAGTAGGCCACAGGATCCATAGTGTATTGCATTTTTTAAAAACGTAGGAGCCATATTGCTAACTGGGCAGCTCTAGGAGCCAAATAGCAACTTGCTGTTTAAAATTAATCCCAATAAAAGCAAAAGTAGTTTACTTCTGCTAATAGAATTACATTATGAAATTATTATTCGAACTGTTTTAAACTAACTTTTATTCTAATTTCTCAGATCATCTGATTCTGTTAACATTGGAGACAAGCTGCGCTATGGTCAACCATTCTATTTGATGACCGCAGCCTCCGAATCAGGAGAGGTATTCTTTAGTAAATAGTTATAAATGGATTTAATTATGTTTATGTATATATAATTTAAAGTTTGATCAGTTTAGAGTGAGAGAGAGACAGAGATAGACATATACAGGTGGACAGGTAGATAGAGATAGATAGATAGATAAATAAAATAATTGTGAAAAACTTACCTGAACAGGACAGTGACTTGTGTTTATTAAGCATCATTTACCCGATTCTGCCCAGTATTTTTGGGATAGTATAAAAAAATTTATTTGTCTATACGCAAACAGGGACTTTGAGAATATATATACAAATAACCGTAAGCCTAACTAAACTTAATCCTAGCCCCAAACATAAACTTAACAATAAACATAAACCATAATCCTCACCACAACTTCAACCACAAACATAAATGTAAATTTAAACACAAATTAGAATTTTTCTAATGTATTTTTAATTTTTTTAAATCATCTGCCATGTAAAAGGGAAGTAGATTTTAAAAATCTTGAGATAAATTATTATTTTTTGTAAAGGGTAATAAATTTAGATTGGGTTTGTTCTTTCCACTTTACATATATTAAAACATTGTGTCAAAAAATCAACACATATTTTATAAATGAAAATATTTATTTTTCTAGACAAAAACTTAGATTTCTGCACAAAATTACCTGAAGATTAATGCACAATACTGATCAATTTGTTTTTACTACATGCATAACTACTATAAGTCACTTACACAGTCCATATATATATATATATATATATATATATGTATACCCACTAGATGTGTGACTTATTTCCACTTTACATTTAGTCATGTTCTGTAAATTGGCAATACACTTGGTGAAAGTTTGCATGAAGCAAAAATATAAATGTTAGGACCAATTGTTTACAATTTTTCTTCCATCAGGTGTATAACAATCACTGTATTCATTTTTTTTTTAGCTATTTGTGTTCTCCGATGTTAAACGCTTCAGTCAATGCACTGAAAAGGCTCGACATCAAGTAGTGCATCTGACAGCTGAAAAGTCATTTAATTGTTTTTGGAAAATCCAGCACATAAACCCCCTGCTTAGATTGGAGTATGAACATGAACCAGTCCTGGTGAGTGATTATGAAACTAGAATAAAAATTCAAAATAACTTGTGTACCATATCATTTAGGTTGATGAAATTACATTATGTAAGTTTGTAAGTATGATAACAAATTTGTAGTTTTCTATGAACTTTTGAGCAATTTCCTGTAACTGGAAATGATAGCCTACTTACTTTACTTCTGGTTTCTCAAAAGCCTATAACTTATTACTGTTTAAGTTAGGAGGATGAAAGTTAACAGATAAGTATTAGATTGTATGCCCAAATTTCAATTAACTTTTCAACAATTTCCAGTTATCAGAAGTGGTGCTATACTCTTTTTCTGTGGGAACGTGATAACTTGAGTACTACAAAATTTTATACTTACATATCAGCTCATGTACATAGATTTATGCAGGCTTGTTGGCTATTTCTGGTAACCAGAATGAGTGTTTTATGCTATCTCTGATTTCTAAAAAATTTCTTAATTCAGTGGTACCTTGACATATGAGTGCCCCGACATAATAGATTTATGATATAAGCGCTGTCGAATGGGCTAAAATTTGCTTCGACATACAAGCAAACTTTGAGTTATGAGTAACCTGATTCGCAGGTTTAACAGTTTGTGGAAAAGAAACATTCTCAAAAGTTTTAACTGATCATACAACTGAGCTATTCAGTGACATGTAGCTAACACAACATTCTGATAGAGAAGAAAAAGAAACCTGCTTGTGTAATCTTTTTTTGAAAGGCTTATATTGAAAAGTGGGGATATTGAGGAAAGCATGGCGAGAAAAGCAAAGACCAATATAGAGAAAAGAAGTGATGAAAATTAAACTAAAGTAACAAAACAGCTTATAGCAACACTAGCGTATCCGCCCCCACGCGTTGCCACGGGAATAGACGAAAGTCCAACAAAATATATAAGAAGGGTTTCATCCATGCTTTACCAATCCTATATTCTTAGACGCGTAACCTTGTTTTCTAAAAGTGAGTTATTTAAATGTAAACAATGCCTGCGCTTGGATCATAAATATTGGGTTGAAAAACCTTGAGTGTACATTAATTACTCACCAAAATAATGAGGTAGAACCAGTGGCGTGCAGAGGGGGGGGGCGGAGGGGGCCCAGGCCCCGGGCAGCCACATCAAAGGGGCATCCAAAGGGGGTAAAAAAAATGATTTTTTTTTTTTTTTTTTTTTTAGGGAAGCTAAATGTCTACTAAGGTTTGGCAGAATTATCAAATTATCACAATTTTCCGAATTCACCGAAATGTGTATATACAATCAACACATGGCACTGATATAGTCATCGTACTGTCAGTGTCATACAACCTTCAGGGAGAAAGGGGCATCGGTGAAGGGTAGTGGTGTAGTAGTCATTGATTTTCCCCGAATAAATGTATGCAGTCTTTCAATTAATAGAGTATCTGATACTTGTGTAGGTAGGGGCATCTTTTAGAGAACACGCCCATAATCATTTTATACACTTGTGGTCATCCATAGAGTATTAAAGCCCATGATTATAATTTACACACTGTAGGGGCATCTTTTAGAGAACACGCCCATAATCATTTTATACACTTGTGGTCATCCATAGAGTATTAAAGCCCATGATTATAATTTACACACGGTAGGGGCATCTTTTAGAGAACACGCCCATAATCATTTGATACACTTGTGGTCATCCATAGAGTATTAAAGCACATGATTATAATTTACACACTGTAGGGGCATCTTTTAGAGAACACGCCCATAATCAATTTACACACTTGTGGTCATCCATAGAGTATTAAAGTCCATGATTATAATTTACACACTGTAGGGGCATCTTTAATGTAATTTGCTTATATTCATCATAATACTTTTGAAGGGCATCCAAACAGTAATTATGCCCGCATTCATTTTATATATCGTCAGGGTATCTTTAAAGTAATTTACTTGTATTCACGTTTGTATTTATATAATTACAGCAATTATGCCCATATTCGTTTATATATTATCGGATATTTATTATGCTTATATTCATTATTGAATGTCTGAAGGGCATCCCTACAGTAATTATGCCCTTGTTCGCTTCATATTTTATCGGGCATCTTTATTATGTTTCTATTCATTGCATAATGTTTGTAGGGCATCCTTATTCATTTTGATGGACGTAACGGCATTCGTAGACTGATTAAGCACACAGCCTCTTGGTTTTTTCTTATTCTAATGATATTCTTTATTCATGGCCATTTGGATTTTTGTGTACGGTTAAATACAAACTTTCAAGTCCGTACTGTTTTGATACACTGGGCCGGGCCGAGTTAACTTCAGTGTTTCTTCCAGACTTTTTTCTCCGGGGGGGGGGGGGGCACTTGAAATTTTCGGGGGGGCGGTAGACTTTCTTCGGGGGGCGGACACTGTTAAAAGTATGTATTTTCTATATAAATTATATAAATTTCATTTCGTTCGGGGGGGGGGGGGGGGGCGGTAAAAAATTTTCGGGGGGGGCTTCGCCCCCCCCCCCCCCGAAGAGATGCCTGGAAGAAACTCTGGTTAACTTCATTCTAAAGTTGTCCTTAAGTCTCACACTTCTTAATTACCGGCATTCGCGGCCGCCCGGTCGTACTGTCCAAAAACACATAAATAAGGTGTAGCTGGCTGTCACTTGTTCCCCCCCACCCTCACTTTAGGCACAAACCTCCTATTGTAAGACCGGTAATGTAATACCTGGACGCTCTATTGGCACGGCCAGAGATCCATACATTTAAATGCACAGTCTGCGTGATCTTTCACCTCCCCCCCCCCCCCCCCAACTTTCACCCACCCCAAAGCCAAAGCATCTACTGTTTTCCTATTTGTTTTAATTTTAACCACTAATGCTTGTTGATATTGTAATTTGTCTAAAATTGTGTGCTTACTAACACTGTCTCTTTATATAATATACCTAAACGCATGACTTTTATTCTAACCACTGGCCAACGAACAATTTAAACCACTTTATTGCATTAGAGCGATTTTCGAATAATTTATTTTATTTTTGCTTGTGATTAAAAGGGCATTTGCAGATGAAGTAAGCCCGTATTATTTTTAGATAACTTGTAGGGGCACCCAAGAGAATTTATTCGGTTTTGATGCATATGAATATACAAAACAATAAGAATGTCCGTATTGTTTCTGAGACACTGTAAGGACACCCTCAAGAATAAGCATCAACAGATTTTTAATATACATTGTAGTGATATCATTTCAAACAATTGTGCCCATTTTATTTTTTATTAATTGTAGGGCATACTAAAAGTTGTGTTAAAGTATTTTAATGCAAAGTAAAGTTATCTGTAAAGTAAATGGGCGCTTAAATAGAACTGATGTTATAAATAGTAGAGCCACCTGTAAAGTAAGTGAGTCCACGTTGATTTAATGAATTGTGGGAGTTATAACGACCCTGGTAGCCGTTACTGGATTAATTCCCACACAGGGTTTGCATATGAATACTTGGGGCCTAGAGCCGACCATTAAGTGCGGGCCCCAAGTTTAGCGATACTAAAATTATATCAAACATCGACAATGCGCACACGCAGAAATCGCTGTGCTCTATGACTAGAATCGATATTTTCTCAATGTATCGAGTTAAGACGAGACGCTTTATTCCTACGTATCCGACTACTTCGACGTACGAGACAAGACTAGCATTTTTTAGGTCCGTAACTAGTACAGGCATCCAAAAAAAAATACACCTACATTGGTCAGAATACAATAGGGTATCCCAAATTTAAATACCAGGTACAAGGGGGTGGAGGCGGAGGGGGAAGGGCTCACTCAATCGACCCATCGCCGGCCACCAAACAATCACCCGGCGACCGTGGTTCTCTTCCCTGCACACGAGATGTGACACTAATGTGTTTCTATAAAATACAGCATTGTTCAAGTTCGAGATGGGGGGGGGGGGCTAACTCACTAGGCCTAACATCAACCGTGGCCTCAGTCGTAGCAATAAACAATGGCGAACTTTGACCTTTTAGTTTTTTTCCAATTTAATTCAACGGTGACCGCAGCCCGACCCCGGTAGGGTAATGGAAACTGTAAACTCTTTTGTTGGGCTTGGCATATAGCCCCTCCCCCCCCCCCCCAACATCCGACATGTCCCCAAACTGTTTTCTCCCTCCCCGAATGAGTCAGTCATTCTTTTGGATATATATGCATGGAGTCTTCTCAAGAGTTCAGCTAAGTCAATTTTTTAAAATGCTTTTCTATTCGTATTCTGATTAATAACATAATGTGTGTTATAATTTATCGTCAATTGTAGGGCTACTAACGCTTTTAACACCGTAATTTATATATATATATATATATATATATATATATATATATATATATATATATATATATATATATATATATATATATACAATTTATGGGGCATATTCCTTTGGGTTTGCCCCGGGCAGCAACATAGCTCTGCACGCCACTGGGTAGAACACACTTCGGTGACCACCCATGTGTCAGGGATGTAGAGGGGCACTCTCAGGAGCCCCCCCTTTCCCCCCCCCCCCCCTCCCCCGATTACACTACCGCATAGGATAACCCAGAGTGCCAAATAGCACCCTGTTAACAATGATGCAGATTGCGTCACTCTCTAAAGTGACAAAATTAACAGGATTTTTTCTTTAACACGTAAACAAATTATTTGACGTGTTTTAAACATCAGTGTGACTGATGCAATATGTTAGCGTTACTAATTGTCTATTATTAGATGCTCGATCTCAATTTCTGATTGGATTGTCTAAAAAAATATGCTAATCACATCATTCGCAAAGTGACGAAACTGTTTGGATTTTTTTACGGACAAAAAGAAACATCCCAGTTAATAATCTAACCTTGGTTAATTTTTCTAATTATTAAAATAAAACGTATTACATGGCCCTTAGCGGCCCATGTGAGCCTTTGGGGGCCGAAACAGAAATTTTTATTTGCAGCCAAATCGCACCCTACCAGGGTGCTGGCTGACATGCCTGATTCAATTTAGTGAGCGTTTGTAACGCCCCATCCTATCCTTTGTCTATGACACTGTTTAGACCCAACGTAGTCGCCATAGCGCTCACTGGAAAGACTAGGGCGCCAAATCACATCCTGCCGGGGGACAGCCCATGCAAAAGTAAATCCCACCACCCACCTACCCCCACCCTCCCTCTCACCCCAGAAACCTTCTTGGGAGTATTTATCAACTCCCTAAAGTTTTATGACACCCGGATAAACTGTGTCATACCGCAATTTTCTTTTATTTTTATATACCGTATATAGAGAAAAATCCCATCCTCCCATGGCGCCAAATTTGAAATTATTTTTTTCGCAGAAACCTCCACAGGAATATTCTCAACAACTTCCCTAAGTTTCACAGCGATGTGATGAGAGGTGTAGTAATGCATAAAAGACAAACAAACACACAGACATACATTGCTTTATCTAATATATAAAGCTCAATTCTATAACGCATATGTTTGTCGTTGGTCTTGGATGGATTAAAGTGTTATAATATTATCGTGCGCATTTCTCTAAATTTATGAGTTAAAAAATTACTATTGAAAGTGTTGGGAAATCATTTTCATTTTTCAAATTATAGTAATAATTGTTCATCAAACACAAGTTTAAAAAAAATATCATCTTTTACAAAAATTCTAATTATGTCTTTATTTAGTCCTATAGCACTTACTTCCCTTTGATAAATTAGGAAAACACAATTACTTCCCTTTATAAAACCATTGCATTCGTGGAAAATAATTTACTTTTTAATTACTTTGTTTTGGTGTTGGGAAAAAAAATAATTACATAATTAGCGGGGATTGATCAAGTGCAAATGTTGTAGGTATTTTACGGATAAGCTTGGAGTATTAAAATTGTTCATTAAATTGAAACAGGCGCGTTCGTTTAAGTGAGTGCAAAAGACTGTGAATAAGTTGGGGTACTATAGTCGTTCATTAAGCTAAAACAGGTGATTCCGCCCCGGGCGTTTATGTTCGCGTTAGTGTTTTCTTTGTGTTTAGGTGGGTTTGCGTTAGTGGTTGCGTTTTGATTTGGTTCGTTTTTGTTCTTTCTTTTTTCGTTTTTGTTTGTGTTTTTTGTTTGGGTTTGTATTTGTGTTTTTGGTTGGTTTTGCGTTTGGATTTGGTTTGTTTTCGTTTGCTTTTTCGTTGTTTTTTTTTTGTGTTGGTATTGGTGTTTGTGGTTGGATTTGTTGTTAGGTTTTTGTTTTTCGTTTGTATTTGTAATTGTGTTAGCGTTATGTTTGCGTTTTGTTGTTTTGGTTGGTTGTGGTTTGGGTGGGCAATGCCGGGTTTATGATGATTACTAAACACACAGGTAATGGTCTTTAACAGAAAGGTTTTTCACAGAAGCCAGAGCAGGGCCTGGCCGAGACGGCTAGTATATATATATATAGATAGATAGATAGATTTAGATGAAATTCTGCTCCATAAAGTTTAAGTTCAATTAAGTTTAGGGAAAAAGTGAAGCATTAAGAGTGTATTAACCCTTTATTTACAGAATTATGTTCTAAATGAAATTTTTACTTAAGCAATGTGTTACTATATTGTTTTTGGCGCATTCAAAGCATATGTCGAAGGAAATTTCGTTTCATAAATTTCTAATGGCCCAAACATATATTGGTACTTATAAGTACCGTCAGGAATATAGGAAATTTTTTTCAAATTTTTTTTTTTACAAAACAGCAACAAACGATATAATTTATTAACTAATAACATAGCAATCATTATAACAATCACTTGTTGTAATTTTCACACCTAAATACAGCACAAAAGTATATTTTGAGTACGATTTTTACTGGATTTTCTATCAGATCACATCTTAGACCTCAAACACAGCAAAAGTTGCCGACATATCATGCTCCCTCAATCTTGTCTGTGGTCTTTCTGGTGTAGCAACAGTTGCCGGAATGAACATGCTTTTGCTGGAAGCTTCCAATAGCTAGTACAATGAGCCGCATAATTGTAGCCTACTAGAATTTTATGACAAGTCTACACTACAGTGCAAAGCTCATAAATAGAAGTGAGCTCAATGTGTTTAGGATAGCCTTGGTGGCCTACTCTTTTCTGTTTACTGATTAAAATTTACCTTATAGATCTATACTATATGCAGAAGTATGGACTATTACTAGTCTACAGGTATACATTACGTAAATGCTAGTTGTTGTAGGCAAGACAGTTTATTGCAGTAAATATAACTAACAAATTAAATCTTACAACTAGAACTAGGCTTTGGTATACAAATGAAGTATACTAAACCTTGTAAACGAGCCTGCAACTGATACCTTTATTCTTGTTATTTTTTTTACCACTAGAAATTAACATGTAATTACAATAGTAATTTTAAAAAAAACATCAATCCCTCCAACTACAGGCGACTCAGGGGAGATAATACTATTAATTACTTCAATAACTTTTAAAATTCGTATTAAATTAAAAATAATACATGCACTTAATTAAAGTGGTACTTATAAGTACCGTCAGTAGATAAAGGGTTAAAGTAGCCAAAAGAGCAAAGAATTAACACTGAGTAAGTGAAGCTCCTCGGCTTATCTCCTCCTTCGTATACATAGCCAATGAAGTGAAGCTCCCAATCTGCCTGCACCTCCACTAGCATCTTCTGAAAGCTCAATTAGGGCGCTCCAGGTCACCCGACCACCTAGGTGCCATAGGCCATCCCTGTTGCAGTTTGACCATTGAATCAAGTAGGTCTATGACCATCTGTGCGGTACGCACAATAAACAGTCTCCAAGTGCCAAGAGAGCTGCTGGGAAACTTATGGTGCAAAACCGCTTTCTTCTGCCATGGTGCAGCCACTTCAAAATTAAATTGTTTTTATTTACAGCTCCTTCCCAGGAGTATTCTCAACAGCCCCCCCCCCTCCCCGCAAGGTGTTTCACTGCCATTGTATGAATGGTGTAGTAATGCCTAAAAGTAAAAAAAAAAACAAAAAAAAACACATACACACACACACAGAGACACACAAAGAGACACACACACACACACATATATATACACACACACACACACATATATATATATATATATATATATATATATATATATATATATATATATATATATATATATATATATATATATATATATATATATATATATATATATATGTTACGGTCAAAGCCCGAAGTCGGCCAATGCTAGGATTGGCCGGCCAATCCGCGCATTGGCCAATATCGCCTCCCATAGGTCGGTCAAAGTCCGAAACTTTGCTTGATTTCGGCCTTTGGCCGGCCAATCCGCAGACTGGCCAAGGTGGACTGGCCAAAGTCTTAATTAGAAGATCATCTGGCTAGGGACGACCGGCCAAAGGTTCGAATTAGAAGATCATGAGCAGATTTTTTTTTATGCCATAAGGATCATGAAATTAAGTCTTTATTGATTATTAATTAAAGTAAATGACAGAAACATTCAAATTTTTTATTGTACTATAGTCTCAATCTATCAATATCATCATTTGTTATAACAATTTGAACTTTTATGGCATTTAGAATTACATAGCAGCTTGTTAATTTTACACTTGCAGCGATTTGTTGTGCACTTAGTTGTGCAATTGCAGCGAGTGTTGCCTTGGCCCCCCAGTCAATGATTGTGAAGATGCGATGGTTCATAGTGATTTTTCCTCAGTGCCAACTGACGACAATAAGAGCAGTTTTTCGTGAAGAATTGAAAACTCACGTTTAGCATACAGTTGTTTTAGAACACCATGTGCCGTTCCTAATTTGTAGAAACCGCCCTCGACGCTCATGACAACTGCAATCACGCTTCGGGGATCACCGTGACCTCTGTCAACATCTGGAAAACGGATGCGTACATTGTCACCCACTTCACCATCTTTAAATTTTGTATTTGATGTTTTAAGCATCTTAGCACCTTGAGTTTGCAAGCCAGTATGAACTGCTGACCTGTGTTCCATGATGTCTTGTTTGTTGTGACACAATCTGCAGGTAATGTTCCCTCCGTACCCTTCGTCTGCTTCATTGGTATTCCACAAATAGCATGGACATCGTTGCCACAGGATCCAAAAGAATGAGCTGCACTACAATGTTTTTCACAAACTATACAGAATCTGTTGGCCACATAATTGTCACGCAACTGGTCTGGACGTTCCGCCACGGCAGTAGATGTGTTAGCTGAGGATGTCATTGCATTTATGGCAACCTCCATTTCTTGTTCAATGTTCTCAAGATCTTCCTTAGTAACTATTTTATCGAGAGCCCATATTTGGATACTAACATGGATTTACATTTTTTTTTTGACAGCCATCTGCTAAATCTGTCTCATGGTCTGACGGCCCTATTGATCCATGTCGCCTTGCATATATAATGCTATACAAACAAGAGCTAAACAATACGTTACTTTCAATGAAAACGCACCCAGAATAATGAAAATGCGATAACAACTTAGTCTAGATAGAACATTGGCCAGGACATACCGGTCAGTGCGCGCATTGGCCGGCCAATGTACAAAATACGCTGTCAAGTTTAAGCGCTTCGGACTTTGGCCAGTACGTACCGGCTAGTGCGCGCATTGGCCGGCCAATGTACAAAATACGCTGTCAAGTTTAAGCGCTTCGGACTTTGGCCAGTACGTACCGGCCAGTGCGTGCATTGGCCGGCCAATGTACGAAATACGATCTTAGTGCTAAGTTCTTCGGGCTTTGGCCAAGATGGCTGTCAAAAAAAAAAAATGTAAATCCATGTTAGTATCCAAATATGGTCTCTCGATGAAATAGTTACTGAGGATGATCTTGAGAACAAGAAATGGAGGTTGCCATAAATGCAACGACATCCTTAGCTAACACATCTACTGCCGTGGCGGAACGCCCAGACCAGTTGAGTGACAATAATGTGGCCAACAGATATTCTGTATAGTTTGTGGCAACGATGTCCATGCTATTTGTGGAGTACCCAATGAAGCAGACGAAGGGTACGGAGGGAATATTACCTGCAGATTATGTCACAACAAACAAGACATCATGGAACACAGGTCAGCAGCTCGTACTAGCTTGCAAGCTCAAGGTGCTAAGATGCTTAAAACATCAAATACAAAATTTAAAGATGCTGAAGTGGGTGACAATGTACGCATCCGTGTTCCAGATTTTGACAGAGGTCGCGGTGATCCCCGAAGCGTGATTGCAGTTGCCATGAGCGTGGAGGGCGGTTTCTACAAATTAGGAATGGAACATGGTGTTCTAAAACAACCGTATGCTAGAAGTGAGTTTTCAATTCTTCACGAAAAACTGCTCTTATTGTCGTCAGTTGGCACTGAGGAAAAATCACTACGAACCATCGCATCTTCACAATCATTGACTGGGGGCCAAGGTTACACTCGCTGCAATTGCACAACTAAGTGCACAATAAATCGCTGCAAGTGTAAAAATACCAAGCTACTATGTAATTCAAATTGCCATAAGTTAAACTTGTTGTAACAAATGATAATATTGATTGATTGAGACTATAGTACAATAAAAAATGTGAATGTTTCTGTCATTTACTTTACTTAATAATCAATAAAAACTTAATTTCATGATCCTTACGGCATAAAAAAAACAACACATATCTGCTCATGATCTTCTAATTAAGACTTTGGCCGGTCCACCATGGCCAGTCCGCGGATTGGCCAGCCAAAGCCCGAAATCAAGCGACGCTTCGGACTTTGACCGGTTAATGGGAGGCGATTTTGGCCAATGCGCGGATTGGCCGGCCAATCCGCGCATTGGCCGACTTCGGGCTTTGACCGTAACATATACATAATATATGGATTGAGATAGGATGAGATTGGATGGATGGATGGATTGGGTGGATGGATGAGTAGGATTAAATGAATGTATTGATGAATGGAGTTAATTGGCTTAACACCATTAAGTATCAAGCATTTCTCTTACCCTTATTACAAACTTCTAGAGTTTTGGGTGCATTACACCACTTTACACATTACACATGAAGGGCAGTTTGGATTAGCAAATCAAAATAATTCTAATTGTTTTATCATTTGTAAATTAAATTTAGTTGCTTAAATTAATTTTACAATATATGCATATTAATAATTAATTTTAAGAAAGCCTTTTAAAAACAGGCAGGACTATGTTATTAACCCTTTGAGTCCGGGCCTCCATGGCCTAATTTCTCCCATTTACTGAGCTCCCAGGCCCAAACCAATTTTCACTTATCTGCTTCTAGCGTTGCCTATAACTTTTGAACCATTTGAGATAATCAAGCCAAATTTGATATCAAGGCTCAGTATCAAACAACAATTCAGCAAGATTCGGAAATTCTTTGTTTGTTTTACAAATCCAAGATGGGGGATGGCCACCATCTTGGATTTCTTCAAAAGCCTATAACTTTTTAATCGTTTGAGATAATCAAGCCAAATTTGGTATCCAGGCTCAGGATCAAACAACAATTCAGAAAGATTCTGAAATTCTTTATTTTTTTTACAATGTATGAACATAACAATGTATATAAAACAAACACAGCCAATGGCTGTGGCTAAGTTTTTTGTTTCGGCCACATTGCTTCAAAAAAAAAACAACTGATATTACAACAAAAGTTTGTACTAATAAAATATTTATATACCGTTAATTGTTTTATATACTTACTCAACATTATGACAAAACTAGAGTAACTTACCTACTTACTGTTGTTATAATAATAATTTAAAACTGTATAATAAAATAATATAAAATAACCGATTTTTTTGGTTGACAATGTATTTTAAGAAATGCAAACACTTACACTTTCCCCAAAATCTATTTTTAGAATCATAATCCCCTACTAAAAAGACATATGCGTAGTTTTATACAGTCCCCCTCTAATTATATTTAATAAGATGGTATACCAGCCCATAGGACTATGACGCTAGATGATCAGGCTGGAAAATCGACTTTTTGGACGTATATTCCTAATTTTGAAGCTGGTTTTTCAGCTTGTCTAACTCAAAGGGTTAATTGCTAATTTTTTTTTTATTTTTTTATTTTTTCTGTTAGTTAAAGTGTATGTTTGACTTATTAATATTCTTTTATACATCTTTGAAAGAATTATTTATTTCTATGAAAGTTTATTAAAACCATATTATTTACTAACAGGCTAATGATGAATGCATTATTCAACACTGCAAGACACACCAAAACTTGTGTGTTGAAGAAAAATGTGTCATTCCGTAAGTATCAAGTATCTCATGCGTTGTTGGTTGTCTGATGTCCTGAAATCCTAAGGGTTTTCTAGTTATATGTTTATCTTGGACATGGTTACTATTTATGTGTGATAGTTCTATGCTTGTCTGGGACATGGTTACTATTTATGTGTGATAGTTATATGCTTGTCTGGGACATGGTTACTATTTATGTGTGATAGTTATATGCTTGTCTGGACCATGGTTACTATTTATGTGTGATAGTTCTATGCTTGTCTGGGACATGGTTACTATTTATGTGTGATAGTTATATGCTTGTCTGAGACATGGTTACTATTTATGTGTGATAGTTCTATGCTTGTCTGGACCACTGTTACTATTTATGTGTGATAGTTCTATGCTTGTCTGGACCACTGTTACTATTTATGTGTGATAGTTATATGCTTGTCTGGGACATGGTTACTATTTATGTGTGATAGTTCTATGCTTGTCTGGGACATGGTTACTATTTATGTGTGATAGTTATATGCTTGTCTGAGACATGGTTACTATTTATGTGTGATAGTTCTATGCTTGTCTGGACCACTGTTACTATTTATGTGTGATAGTTCTATGCTTGTCTGGACCACTGTTACTATTTATGTGTGATAGTTATATGCTTGTCTGAGACATGGTTACTATTTATGTGTGATAGTTATATGCTTGTCTGGGACATGGTTACTATTTATGTGTGATAGTTCTATGCTTGTCTGAGACATGGTTACTATTTATATGTGATAGTTATATACTTGTCTGAGACATGGTTACTATTTATGTGTGATAGTTCTATGCTTGTCTGGACCACTGTTACTATTTATGTGTGATAGTTCTATGCTTGTCTGAGACATGGTTACTATTTATGTGTGATAGTTATATGCTTGTCTGAGACATGGTTACTATTTATGTGTGATAGTTCTATGCTTGTCTGGACCACTGTTACTATTTATGTGTGATAGTTCTATGCTTGTCTGAGACATGGTTACTATTTATGTGTGATAGTTATATGCTTGTCTGGGACATGGTTACTATTTATGTGTGATAGTTCTATGCTTGTCTGAGACATGGTTACTATTTATGTGTGATAGTTCTATGCTTGTCTGGGACATGGTTACTATTTATGTGTGATAGTTCTATGCTTGTCTGGGACATGGTTACTATTTATGTGTGATAGTTCTATGCTTGTCTGGGACATGGTTACTATTTATATGTGATAGTTATATGCTTGTCTGAGACTTGGTTACTATTTATGTGTGATAGTTCTATGCTTGTCTGAGACATGGTTACTATTTATGTGAGACAGTTATATGCTTGTCTCTGACATGGCTACTATTTAAGTACGATGTGCAAGGATAAGCCTATTTTACCGATAAATAAATCTCAATAAAATAAGCAATGGTGTATTTAGAACAGATATTTAGATTATTAAGAATAAATAATGATTGATAAGGGTCTCTACTGATTATATATAAAATATATATTTCTAGTTGATACTCAAGCAGGTGTCTTCTTTGTAGCTCTTAATATTATTGGACGAATCAGACAAAATGGCAAACTTCCTGGACGAACTGTGTGAAAAAATGCTAATTTAAGTCTCTGATGCTAAATAATGTACAAATAACTTTTCTAAATACACTCTTTATGTTATTGATGACTATGCATGGACGAAGAGAAAATACAAATTATTAACAGCTGTCGCCTTTGTAATTTTTCATCAAGTGGTGTATACACAAAGAAGAAAATGCCTGAGACCTAATTTCTTAAAGATTTATTGTTCCGTTAAAGAGAAAGGAAGCATTTAATACATGAATACAGTACAATTAATTTTTTTTTAGAACATACTTTGGTAGAGATTATGAAATCTCAGCACAGACCTGCCTTGATAGCCATAAAGCAGAAATGGCTATCAACAGATGGATGTTGGTGATGGGAGTTGCTGGTGATCAAACATACTCAATTGCTCTGAATAACACAGGAAGCCAGGAACCAATTGAACTTAAACCATCCATTAAATAACACAAATATATTAAATAAACTATCTATTCTATGGGTTGTCATACCTTTAACATAGAAATGTTTTATGAAGATAATCACTTGTAATAATGCTTAAAATATGTGTAAAAAAATAATATATATATATATATATATATATATTTAATATAATTTAATTAGTTAAAATTTAATTGTGTAAATGTTTTAAAATGTTTTACATATCACAAAAATATCTTTATTTCCCCTAATAATTTGTGAATTTTAAAAATATTATCTCCTAGATTGAAACTTTAAAATGTTCTGTATAGCCTACGGGAGTCTGTGGGAGTTTTCTTTAAAAAGAATATGTGTGTAAGCGTAAGCTTAAGCTTGATATTTTATCAAACATTTATTAGTCATACAAGTCCTCATCTATTTTTTTTTTAAATTTATTTTTTAATCATATACATGTGTTGTATAGTTTTGAGGTCATTAAAATAAAGATATGACATTTTGGTCAGTGGTTTTTTTTTTTTCATAAAATGGGTGTGAAAATGTGATTTTCAGTGACACTTACTCCACTTCTGGTTTCTCAGAAGCCAATAACTTGAATACCGTTTTAGTTTGACGGACGAAATTTCATATACTTCCTAAGTATTACATTGTATGCACATTCCGAATCTGGAAGTGGTACTTACTCTATTTTATATATATATATATATATATATCCCATGTATATGTATATATATATATATATATCCCATGTATATGTATATATATATATATATATATATATATATATATATATATATATATATATATATATATATATATATGTATATATACATGGGACGGAGTGGTCTAGCGGTAGAGAGCTGGACTGCTAACCCGTAAGTCTCGAGTTCGAATCCGGGTTCAAGTCACTAGACCGTCCCTCAGTCCACCCAACTCTGATGGGTACCAAACTCACGTTAGGGAAAGTATAGGCGGCTGGGCATAGTGCTGACCACACTATCTCTTCATATGCTGAGGCCACATAAACAAGTGAACTCTACTTCACTTGCCCCATAGACCGTCAGGTTTGAAAAGGAAACTTTACTTACTTATATATATATATATATATATATATATATATATATATATATATATATATATATATATATAAAGAGAGAGACAGATATATATTATATATATATATATATATATATATATATAGTATGAATAGATATGATAAATAGATAGATATGTTATATATATAGTATATACTAGAATACCCGTCATCCCTTTATAACTGTGGCTTTATGGGGTCATCCATAAAAAATATCACGTCTGTCACTTATTGTCACAAAAAACCAGACCCCACAATAAAAAATTAACGTCTTTAAATTAATTTGTTATTAACAGTTTGGTCAAAAAGAACATTGTTCTCTACCTGATTACGTATTGTACAGCTCTACACATAGTGCAGATTCTCTTCGGCAACCAAACAGAAAAACAAATAAATATTTGTAAAGAAACTTGAGTTTTAGTAGTATATAGATAGATAGATAGACAGACAGACAGACAGATATACATATAATGTAAAGGACTATATATTACGTAATATTGTATAGTGTAAACTGTTTTTAATGATAACAAAGTTGGGAAATAAAATCAGAAAAAAAAATTTGTGGACCGTCTATCGAGGAGGGTTTGACATCAAAGTTTCTTCCAGGCATCTGTTCGGGGGGGGGGGGCAAAAACTACATCCCTAGCAGAAAGTCCTCCCCCCCCCCCACTTCCGAACGGAATGGAATTTATATAGAAAATATATACTTTTATCAGTGTCCCGTCCCCCCCCCCCCCCCATTACATTAGCTGCCAAGGGCATAACACGGGGCAATTGATTAGTTAATGACGTAAAATACGGAGTAGAATTTAGCTTTCACTAACATAATCAGGGTTTCTTTCAGACATTAGTTCTCCAGTGGTCACTTGAAACTACCGTATAGAGAGGGGGAACAGACGGACACTGGTTAAAATAGGAGAAGATGGGCTAAAACCTACTAAAAGTCACAATTGTGTTTGTATGTTATATTTGACCCCTTTAGAGTTAATCAATACTAACAATATGCTACGCATGCGTTCAAACAACAAATTGCACAAATGAAATCAACTAAAATGTCTAAAATTTAAAAAAATGAAAATGTACTCTGGTCAAGGTTTGAATCAACATGCCCCCCCCCCCACCCCCCTCAAAAAAAGTCACAACGCTACCATTCAATCAGGTCACGAAAAGTTTAATTTAAACTAAATCAATTAGTGCTAATGACTTTGTTACTGTTCATTTGAAGATTACGCTAGAATAGTCTTGTGAATGTATCCCAGGACGTTCCTATTCGTATAATCTTTTGGGTCAGATAGCTTGTAGTGAAATGTGTGTAGTGTGGAAAAATAAGGGGATAAACAGTTTGAATCTGTTTAAAGTTTGAAATGCATAAAAGCGAGCTTCAACAAACATCAACAACTAATGATATCATTTCCTTGCTAAACTGTCATGTGGTTGTCATACAAACAGTAACGTCATGCGTCTGGGGTGCGAATTGTACCTATGGAGACCACATTGATTGATAAAATCCTATTTAAAGAGAAAATAAAGATAAGTATAGTAACAAGTAGATAAAGATAAATTGTACCTGGAGACCACATTGATTGATAAAATCCTATTTAAAGAGAAAATAAAGATAAGTATAGTAACAAGTAGATAAAGATAAATTGTACTTGGAGACACCCAATTGAAAGATAAAATCCTATTCAAAGAGAAAATAAAAGTAACAAATAGTAGATAAACCCATCTAGAAGCCAACACCATAAGACAAGTCATCGCCAGTGTTCCCTCTAAGCTGCGCGGCTGCGCGGCCGCGCAGCACTTACAAATGTGCCGCGCAGACATTTTCTGATGCCGCGCACAGATTAACAGAACGTCGGGCACTAGAAAAATTGTGGCCAGTGGCTTGAATTAAGCGACATTTTTAGTACCTGTTTTGTTAAACGAACAGTCTTTGTGTTTTGGGGCCTCGACCAAACTGATACTTAAAGCTTGTGACCCCTGGGGTAGGGGGTGACCTCGGTTGTCATAGCACAGGTCTAGTTAATGACTTAACTCTCAGCTGAGCGGGGCGGGTACCGATGTGATGTCTGGGTGACACTCCCTCTGCTTGATTTAATGGTTTGCCCCAAAACTGAACGTAAAAGGGATTGTGGCTACTAGCTGACCATGCAAGGTTTTATTTTCTATTGTCACTGCCCTCCCCCATCTCCCAACCCTCACCCACCTCCTTGATACTATGACGGTTTATCCAAGTCAGATGCAAATTCTAGGTTACTTAAGGTGGATGTGTTTTTACTCTGTTTGGTTTAAGGATTCATATACTATATATCCAATTCTTGGATATATAGTACTGGATCGAACTGTTTCAGTATTCACAGACTGGTTTAGTAAATAAGGAATAAAAGTTTACTACTCTGTGCTATTTGAACACGTTAAAAAGAAAAATGTGTGTAACTAGCGGTAAAACAATGCAGCAAAAAAAAAAAAGCGAGAGATTCGTTTAAACTGGAATGGCTCAAAGTTAAAGTAATAACCGATACGCCCGATTCAAAGAATGTTTCAGTTGAATTAAGAAGCATCTATGAATATTTAGATGAGATTGGACTGAAGTGTAAGTACTGTGCTGCTAGTACTTGTTACAAAGCCAACAAAGACAACGAATTTGTCACAGGAAAGCGTTGGGAATCATGGACTACTGTAAACGTCATTTATTATCTCGTGTTCACGTAGAAAATGTTGCGATTATGTACAAGCGCTCAAATGGGACTGGTCTTAAACGTCTGCTGGTTGAAACTAACAATGAGCGAGAAGAACGAATTGAACAAAATGAGCGCCAGCGGTCAAACGAGGATCAAGTTCGAATCCTAATGGATAATGTTCTTCTCGCCATTAGGATGAACGCCTCCATGCTGTCGGTACAACTGATTCATAACCACATGGGGAAGTATGTTTCTATACCAGACAGTTGGCAGAACTTCGAGTAGCATCGTTCCACACGCTTATAGTTGATGAAAGTACTGACATAACAGTACATAAAATGCTAATGCTTTATTTTAAATTTCGTCCAGTCAATTCTTTATTCTACAAAACCGTTTTTGGTGGAATAATTTAGCTTACCGCATGTGATGCCTCAGCTCTGGAGGCAGCCATAACACAGTACTACACTGAACATCAACTTGACATGAACCGCATGGTAATAATAACATCAGACGGGGCATCGGTTATGTTAGGCCGTAGGAAGGGATTAGCTGCTTTACTGAAGGCTAAGGTCCCCCATCTTGTTGAACAGCACTGTGTTGCTCATCGATAAGACTTGGCACTTTCTGACGCTTGGAAAGATGTTCATTTGTTTTAAAATATTAAGGTTCTCTTACGCACAGTTTACACTTTATTTAGTCGATCTTCAGTTAAAAAGGGCGCACTTGAAGAATTGGCCAAAATGCATGATATGGATGTAATTTCTTTTCGACCAATTCATGAAGTTCGTTGGTTGTCACGTCACTTTGCTGTCAGTGCTTTTGTTAGAAATATTGATGTTTTAGCTGCTTACTGTAAAGAACAAGTCCAAGACTGCAATGATCCTTTTTGTTGTTATGTTTTGAAATCATTAAGAGATCCCCTGTATCAAGTTGCTCTTTATACCGTTAATGATGTATTAACTGAATTAGCTAATCTATCAATGTTGTTGCAGCGAAGTAATTTATCATCTATTGAAGCACATCAATTTTGAATTTCTAAAATACGCAAATTATAAGCACAATACCTGAGTGAAGATGTATATTGGAATGATAATGCCAAGAAAATTTTGAATGAAAACGTAGGAATCGACACAAGACAAATCATACAGTTTATACGATCGGTCTGCAATCATTTAAATGTAAGGTTTCCAGAAGATGAATTGCAGTTTTGTTCAGCTTTTGATCATACATGTTTAAAAAATTGTGCATTTGAGTTTGGCGTCAAAGAGATCAAACAACTGTGCGTTAAGTGCAAAGACGTGTTACAAACAACAAATGAAGAGTCATTTATCACGCAATACAATGACTTCAAATTTCAGATCAGTGAAAAACTCAAATCAGGTTCAGTAAATTCACTAACTGAAATCGCAGGAGTTGCTTTAAACGACGAACAATTTAGCTCATTGGCAAAGTTAATTGACATAATATGCTGTAATTTTCAAGCATCCAGCGCTGATTGCGAGCGAGGTTTTAGTCTTATGAACAGCATTAAAGTGCAAGCACGAAATAGACTTGAAGCCACACATTTGGGAAATTTAATGCGAATTAAATTATATCTAAATGCTGGAGAGGATGTGGATTTAAACAAAGCATATACGGTGTGGGAGCAAGGCAAGGTTAGACGCGAGAAATTGCAATGAATGCCCCTGAAAGGTTAGCTAATTTTGTTTTCAAGTCAGCTTTTTAAAATGGTTAACATGTTAAACTGTTGTATTTGTATTACCGTTATGGTATTAACATTATTAACATATGATTGCATTACACTAACATAGTAAGTCGACCATATAACCTGTTGTCTAAGTATAACTCTGAAAGTTTCTGTTGTGAATTTTATTTTTATTTTGATGGGATTCGTATCTTCTTTTAATTGCATACGTTTCACTAGTCCTACACATTATTCTATTAATTTATCAAAATGCATGCCTTCATTACTCTGCTTAATTGCAAGCCTAAACATACATATAAAGTTGCCCAAGTCATTTTTAGCACCGCGCACACAACATATTTTTTGCACACACACTCTTGGTCCTTAGAGGGAACATTGGTCATCGCACCGGGTGACACCGGATCTAGCGATCTAGGACCATAGGATCTTCTATCTTCTATCTATATACATAATTCTCTTCATTGGGACCATAGAAGACACCACGCAGCCTAGCCACCACCGTCATCCCCACCTGTGGTTCACCCCGAATGTTTGCAATAGTACAGCCGGTTGGAATAAGTGACGGCTATTAGGAACAGATAATTTAGTTTTTAAACGTTTTGAAACTAAGGGGAGATAATAAGTTGTGCTTGATGTTTTCATTGTCGTTTGTAAACGGCTGCTTTCACTGGGTGGGGTGGGGATGGGGATGGCAGGGGTGGGGTAGTGTCGAATTCACAAATTATGAATTGTTAATAAGTAGAAAATAAAACAACTAGATAGCGGCGTATGCTACGTCGCGGATCAGCTCGTATTTATAATTCTCTTCAAGAAGACCATAAAAAACACCACACAGCTGGTTTACTTTCACGTAAAAGTCTTAGAAATGGTTTCGATTTTTTAAATTCGGATCAAATTATGGCTGTAGGGCACTTGTGTCAACTATGGCTTTTACTTTAGTCCCACCTTCCACTATTGGCCTATACAATTATTTTCTATATAAAATTATTTCGAAGATGGGTGTATGTATATCCCCCCCCCCCCCCCCCACACCCCCGAGATACCTTAAATACTGGGCAAAATGCATGTCGAAACTCACTTAATTCAGATATAACACACGAAGTTAAGTCAGTTGTCTCTGATAACAATGGAAGAATATTCATTTGTCATAACACACCATGTTAAATTTACTTAAGTTAGACACAAAAACAAAGAAAAATAAATTTAATGTTTCACATATTGACCTTCTTTATTCTCTTTATATGCTTACCTTTCAAGAATATAAGCACAAGAGAACGAAGTAATAAAATGAGCTAAACGTTATATGAGGAATCAAGCGCGGGGCGTCTCCTTTTAAAAACCACGGCTTATGTGTTTTATGACTGTGGTGATGATGAATGCCACCAGTATCTAATTCTTTGTTATTGTCCTCATCAAAGAAATCATTTTCACTGCTGTGAACTCTGTTGTTAACATTAGTATGAATGCGTCGCGCTTTGTCATAATCTACTTGTGTTTCCTTCTCTCTAGCGCCCTCTACTTTAGACACCTTCTCTTGATTGTTCTTGGCAAAATGGTTAGTTTTACTTTCTTCTTGTGTTGACTGTTTATTGTGATCATCAACAGCTGTGCTATGTTTAAATGTGAATGTACATTTCTTTTTATCTTCTATATTAGCTTCAAATGTAGGGCATTGAAATGGTTTGAAATCTTTAATTTGGTCCAGTGGTGTGGGATTCATCTGCCACTGAAGTGCTTGAGAGACAGTTACGATATACACATCATCAAACGATGTTAATTTTTCAATAAATTCGTCCATTGCATCTAGTTGATATTCAGTGTTTAGCCAAGGGGAATGCAAATTTAGGTACAGTGGAGCTCGATTACTGCGATAGTTACGAAGAAAATTTTTCCAAAGCATCTGAGAAAAGAAAGAAATTGCCCAAGTGTTATCTACAAGTAAGCTACAAACTGTCGCAGTCTCAGGGAATATGACAAGCCACATTGACTTTAGCCTTAGTTGGGTTCGGATTACTCTATAGTCACTGCTACATAGGTAACTAGGACTTTAAAAAAATAAAATCTCTATAATATTTAGACGTTTTAAGGGGTCATCCATAAATGACGTCACGCTTTTTGGATGATTTTTACCTCCCCCCCCCCTCCGTCACACATCGTCACAAAAAACCAGACCTCCTCCTAAAATGACATCACACCTCAGCCTACAACCCCCCCCCCCCCTCAAAACTGCAGTTGAATTTTTCTTAAAACATCGATATTTTTCCAATCTCTTGTCTGAACTCTGTCAAATTAGAGTATGTTAATCAATTCCTATTGCAATTTATTAAATCAGTTTTCTAAAACGCGAAATAACGTCTAAAATTTGTTTTCTAACATTGCTATTTTATAATGCAAACGTGTGACGTCGCACCTTCTGAACCCCCCACCCCTCCCCTCATCACACACTGTCACGAAATTACGGACCCCCCTCCCCCCCTTCGAGTGTGACGTCATTTATGGACGATACAGCTATAGTAAAAAGTACCTACCTGATAAGCCTCATTCTTCTCTCGTGGCATGTTAGCACAGTCATCAACATATGCACATGGCTTTTGTTCTCTGTAATCCATTAGAACTACCACAGGTAGTATCCACATTCCTGGATATTTCTCTTGTGGGCAACGAGCAATGTTACAAACTAAAGTGTAGCCAAAATCTAGAGTAAACGGCCACAAGACAGGTGAGTAGAGATTTTTTGGGAAAGAGTACGTCATGGTTGCATCATATCTGTATAGGGAATTTTTTTCCAGTTATCAATCTTAAATAGTTATTCTCTATATTTCTATAAAATTCGAGCGATAAGAGTATCATACAAAGTACGAAGACTACTAGTAGATCAATGCATTTTTAAAAATGTGTTAAATAAGGTAGTTGCAAAGCATTCCTACGTGAAATTGTTTTCGTAGAGAACAGAAAATAGATCGTCTCCTGCCGGCTGCAGAAATGGACTTCGCCAGCCTCGAATGTCTTCCAATGGAATATGTGCTAGGTCAGCTAGGTTCCTCCTTTGATTCAAAACCTGTAAAGCGAATGATATTAGTGAAACAACTAAAGCTTTTAGCGATTTACGACTTGAATGCTTTACATTAGCCTGATCCCCTCAATCTCTGTTTCAATTGGTTCTATAGGCCTTCTTCTTATAGACTTTAATATAGAGTGAACCTCTTCACCCTAGTCGGTTTTCGAACAGAAATTCTTTCTACCGCCCCGCCCCCCGCAAAATGTTGTCCCCCCCCCCCCCAGGTTAGACAAAGGTTCAAAGTGAGAGACTGGTTAGACAAAGGTTCAAGGTGAGAGACTGGTTAGACAGAGGTTCAAGGTGAGAGACTGGAGAAAGGTTCAAGGTGAGAGACTGGTTAGACAAAGGTTCAAGGTGAGGGACTGGTTAGGCAAAGGTTCAAGGTGAGAGACTGGAGAAAGGTTCAAGGTGAGAGACTGGTTAGGCAAAGGTTCAAGGTGAGAGACTGGTTAGACAAAGGTTCAAGGTGAGAGACTGGTTAGACAAAGGTTCAAGGTGAGAGACTGGTTAGACAAAGGTTCAAGGTGAGAGACTGGAGAAAGGTTCAAAGTGAGAGACTGGTTAGACAAAGGTTCAAGGTGAGGGACTGGTTAGACAAAGGTTCAAGGTGAGAGACTGGAGAAAGGTTCAAGGTGAGAGACTGGTTAGGCAAAGGTTCAAGGTGAGAGACTGGTTAGACAAAGGTTCAAGGTGAGAGACTGGTTAGACAAAGGTTCAAGGTGAGAGACTGGTTAGACAAAGGTTCAAGGTGAGAGACTGGTTAGACAAAGGTTCAAGGTGAGAGACTGGTTGGACCCAGTAATTTAACATTTCAATAAATCAACCCAAAATAATATTTCAGAGATCCACGCCTAAAATGTTTTTTAGTCACCATGTTATAAGAATGCACATTTGCATCAATATCAATTCTGATTGATTTCTTACCTCGTATTGCATTTCTGATTTATTGGCTTCGGTCCACCAAAGTCTCGGTAATTTGTGGGTAACGCTGTGATCTCCTATTTCCATTCCACGAGCGTGAAGTTTTCGTACCATGCAATAGTCCGTAAAATTGTGAGAGACAAAAAATGTAGAAGAAATAGGACATCCATTTGGATTTTTTCTGCGACCATCAGGAGGGAACAGCCTGTTAAAATTATATTGAGCTTCAAGTAGGTAAACACTAAAATATGTAGTCATATATCCTATGTAGCACATTAACTGGCATTATATACACACACGTGTGTGTGTGTGAGTGTGTGTGGATATGGATATTGATTGTAGGAAAAAAAGTCGCTAGGAAAAGAAAGACAGGAAAAAAGTAATAGGAAATAAACCGGGAGTGATCTCCCCTAAACTTTCTCGAATATTCTTATATGAAACAACTGGGGATGGCAACTCGGTATATAGACATGATTTTTAATCCAATTTTAAATACTTAAAAGTTTTAAAATAGAATAGAATCTCGTAGAAAAAAGAATCGCACACCAAGTAAACGCAAAACAAAATATGTATAATAGTGCGAACTATTATTAGTACTTTATAAATTCACATACGTTTTTTTGAGAAAGCGGAAATAAGCGAAAATTACTACTTCCGATAAACGGAAATTACTCAAAATTCAACAGAAGGCGATCTTTTACTTACAAGTGAAATTTCATTTATCTATCTGAAATAGTATTCAAGTTATAGGCTTTTGAAAAATTCAAAGTAGAAAAAGTTCCACTTCCGGTTATCGGAAATCGCTCAAAAGTTTATACGGATCTACAATTTTGATATAATACTTATATATGACATTTGATCAACGTAGCTGTAACGGTACTCAAGTTATCGTGTTTACAGACACACACAAACACACACACAGACATACGGACAAGATTGCAAAACTATGTTTTTCCAACTCAGGGAGGTGTAAAACGTCGAGATTCGTAAAAATCTCGATTTTTTTTTTGCACGATTGCAAGACTTTCTCTATACTTCGTATATACGAGAAAGTAAAAACCAATTTGACATAATGATTCCTGGAATATCAATTAAGACAAGCGAACTAGGGGAAATAATCACTTTCTTAATTTAGAAATGTATATGTCTAGGGAACAGGGCATTTCCCCCCTGTCATTTACCCCCCGGACATCCCCAACATTACCCCCGGAGTAATTACCCCCCCACCCCTGACAATTACCCCCCTGTCAATTACCCCCCCGCCCAGTAGGACATTACCCCCCCCCCCCCCCGGACAGGGTTAGGGAGGGTTAGGGCCAGGTTTAGGGTTAGGGTTAGGGTTCGGGTTAGGGTTCGGGTTCGGGCTAGGTTTAGGTTTAGGTTTAGGTTTAGGTTTAGGTTTAGGTTTAGGTTTAGGTTTAGGTTTAGGTTTAGGTTTAGGTTTAGGTTTAGGTTTAGGTTTAGGTTTAGGTTTAGGTTTAGGTTTAGGTTTAGGTTTAGGTTTAGGTTTAGGTTTAGGTTTAGGTTTAGGTTTAGGTTTAGGTTTAGGTTTAGGTTTAGGTTTAGGTTTAGGTTTAGGTTTAGGTTTAGGTTTAGGTTTAGGTTTAGGTTTAGGTTTAGGTTTAGGGCTAGGGTTAGGGTTAGGGTTAGGGTTAGGGTTGTGTCTAGCGTTGGTTTTGGTTTTGTGTGAAGTTTTAGGCTAAGGTGGATGTTTAGGTTTTGGTCTTTTTCTTAAGGTTCGGATTAAAGTAGTTTATAGGTATATAATTCTAGTTAGAGTTAGAACTCTTACTTGAGAGGAAAGGGTGGGGGGTAATTGACAAGGGGGGGGGGGGGTAATTGCTCCGGGGGGTAAATACGGGGGGGGGTGTCCGGGGGTAATTTCCGGGGGGGGGGGGGGTAATGTCCTGTAACCATATGTCTACACATTTGACTGTAAATGTCAAAACAGATCAATAATTACTTCAGTATGTAATAAAGTAGCTTAACACTATTCGTTTTTACACAGATATATTGTCTACAATCAGAATTAAATATATCGTCATCATACAGCGTAATGAAAGTTTTTGAAATCAGAGTTGGCATGAAAGCACTCTTTTCAAAATATTTTTTTTTAAATCTAATAGGTGGAACATTCTGAACGAGCCGACCCGCGGCGTATCACACGCCGCTATTTAGTTTTATTTTCTACTTTTCAGTAATTCATAATTTGTGAATTCGACAGTACCAATGCTGTCACTGAAAATATTTGCTTTAAAACACTAAACCCCCCCCCCCCCCCCCGTGAAAGCAGCCTCCTCTTAGTTACCTCCCCTAAGTTTAAAATAGTTTCAAACTAAATTATCTGCCCCTAATAGGCGTCACGACGATTGTGAACATTTAGCGTGAACCACAGCACACCAGACCATGTGGGGGTGGGGGTGGTTGAGATATGCCTAGAGAGGAAGAGAGGGGACTGCTAGGCGCGCTTACAGCTTGGTGTTTTCTAACGTCTCCAAGAAGAGAATTATATATATAGATAATACTATTAATAGCCTGCAGAAACTAAAATATTGGTCTTGCAGTTCAGCTCATACACTTTACTAGCTACTGCATATTGTGTTATTTAAAGATAAGTTTTTAATATAATGATAAGGTATGGTTTAGATTACTGTATTGCTCGGCGTGGTCGAGTCGGTAAAGCTCATGGTTGCTAAACCGAAAAGTCTCGAGTTCGAACCCTCGGGCAGATGAGGCTCGTTAGCTGGGGACAGCCACTCTTCTAAAAATCAAACAACTGCTGCCTTGTAGTTTGTTCTTGGTTGGAAGCAAATCCTAAAAGAAAAGCAGGCTGAAATCGGAGTCAATTGTCTCAATGGCGCATAACCCGTTGACACGTAATCCTTAATTGTGATGGAAGCATGGTCGAGTCGGCAAAGCTCATGGTTGATAAATTCGAAAAAAGTCTCGAGTTCAAACCCTCTGGCAGATAAGGCTCGATCCCACCCAACACTAAAAATTAAGAACGAAGAAGAAGAAGAAGAAGCTCACACAGCTCTGTACTGTTTATTGGAAAAACAATATTTACAAGTTTTACCTGTTTTAAAAGCTATGACTATGTCGGCATGGTACTTTGGTACCTCATTACGCGTTTTCCCAAATGTACTTAACAGATCAGTTCGGGGTGGGTTGTGGGGGACGGAGGGGGGGGGGTCAACTTCATTCATCACTGTCCCGTCACTTTAGGTCTATTATCTTGCCAAGCGTATACCTAGGTGTGACATTAATGTCGCTCTACACAAACTCAGATTGAACATAGCGTCAGTGTATAGATAACTGTTATAAACATACATATACAATAATACATGTATACTGATTTAGAAATATATTTAAATAAGTAACAGTGGTAATATGAAAATAATTTTTTTATAGAGGGGTCCATGGGGGATTGTAACCCCCTACCCCCTGCCTACGCCACTGTATATACATAACGTTTGTATATTTTTTGTTTATATTTATTGAGGCATATATATATATATATATATATATATATATATATATATATATATATATATATATATATATATATATATATATATATGGGTATGTGTGTGTGTGTGTGTACCTAAATGCGAAAATATTATTAGAGAAGATGAGCGGATAATCATGTTAAAATATCCCATTCATACAGATTTTAATTTTTTTTTAAATATGAACTTATAAGACAGGTTAAGAAAAATTAAACTACCTTAAATAATACTTCCAATTATCCCAGTTAACAGCGTCATCGAATGCTATTAAAATCATCTGCGGAACTTTTTCCGGGCGAATATTTCCTGGAATACTGTGTGCTGGGCAACGACAGGTAGGCTGATGACATGTGTGTCGCGAACATATCTCGTGTTGCGCACGTAGTTCAGTCAAAAAGTATATACACAAAAAGATAATTAGATTCGAAATCGACATTCTCAACTGCAAAGACAAAGTTTTTATTTAGTTAAGAAACACATATTGCATATTTAAAAGAAAACACTACAAGCTTAATTTGAACAGTTTGTCTCATGGCTGTCCCAACATTTATAGGTCAACTTGTTTGCTTTTAAAGATGCTTCAGAGAGCTTTGCCTACACGGTAAAAACAACCGAATTCCAGTGACTATTTAAACACATCAGGCATCCTAAAGATAATCCTGAGTCCCATGGTTAGTGACATTTTAATCCTATTAAGGGGGAGGAGGGATGTAGATGCAAAAGACAACCGACATAGGTTGCTTGTACAAAGACAACTAAAGCCTTGAAGTTAGCTACGTTAAATTTTTAAAAAAGAAGTCGGATCTTCTTCCCATATGTTTATCTTCTGTCAATAAAACGTCCAAAAGTCACGGCAAAAATGTTTGTTAAGGAATTAGTCGCTTAGCTCTTTAAAAAAAAGGCTTAGCTCTGAAAACAGTGAGGTTGAAGAAAATATTAACATGGCTAGGGTTGAGACATGGCTAAGGTTGAGAAAATAATCCAACACATCTGCTAGTCATTTCAACACTGGTCTAACAAGTAACCAAACTCTTTCAGACTGTTCGGGTTAACTTGTTTGTATTTCTGAGTCCAAATGACTTGACACCAAACATTAACACATTAACACATTCGTTTAAACACACACACACACACACACACACACACACACACACACACACACGAACACAAGTCACAAAGCTATTGGTGTATGGTCAAATCTTGCAACCAACTTTGATTCAGTTCTAATGAGCAGATTCATTTCAACTTTGCAGATAAATTACTTTCCGATGATAATGCAAGAATAAATGAGTTCTCCGTCTAAACTCCAATTATCATATTATATAGGGCCGTTTAAATCTGAAGCAAAAGAATTAGATTTGACCGCAAACTCATAGGCAGTCAGGCTAGACAATGTGACCTACGAAAGAGCTTGTAAAATATTCATCTTGAATAAGGCGCGGGGGACGAACTTAAGGAGTGGGCGCCGACCTTAAAGGGGGGGGGGGCTCATTTTAGGCTGCCGTATTGAATTATACACAATCAATGTTCCAAAAAAAGGGATCCGGACAAGCCAAAAGGCTGACATCAAAAAGGCCGACAGGAAATAAGGCCGAAAAGAGCTAAGGCCGACAATTTTTTGTAAAACAACAAATTATAATACAATTATAGACGTGTTTAATTTTTAATAAAACAAATTACATAATGAGTTACAATAAGTTATGGTACAATATAAAAAAATAAGGGCCTAGTATGATAAATTATATGCTATGCCGCTATGCCACGTAGAAATTCAAGTCTACTTCTGTTTTCACGTTCTGCAATGACATTTTCTATCCTGCCCTCTTTCAGTAAATGTTCTTGTTTTAGTTTTTTGAGCAAACAAAGCAGGGTGATCTTTTCCGACGATTACCTGCTACCTACTGTGTCACTCTTCAACTGTGTTTTGGCAGAGTTTCTTCCATGCATCTCTTCGGGGGGGGGGGGGGGGGCATTGCCCCCCCCCCCCAAAGAAATTCTACCGCCCCCCCCCCGAACGAAATGGAATTTATATAGAAAATATATACTTTTGACAGTGTCCGCCACCCCCCCCCCCGGATATTGTTGTCCGCCCCCCCCCCCCCCCCCCCGAAAATTTCAAGTGCACCCCCGGAGAAAAAAGTCTGGGAGAAACACTGTGTTTTGGGTTCTTGGAAAACATTTAGATAAGGGGGTCGTCCATAAATGACGTCACACGCGTATGGGGGTGGGGGGATGGGGGTCCGTAATTTTGTGTGTGATGAGGGGGGGGGTGTTCAGCTGATGTGACGTCACACATTTGCATTGTAAAAAGCAATGTTAGAAAACGAGTTTGAGCCGTTATTTCGCGTTTTACTAACGGTTTTAATAAATTGTAATAGGAATTGATCAAAAGACTCTATGTTGACATAGTTCTGACACGATTTTGGGAAAATATCGATGTTTTAAGAAAAATTAAATAGCCTGAGGCTGAGATGTGACGTCATTTGGGGGGGGGGGGGGGGCTGGCTCTTTGTGACGATGTGTGACGGAGGGGAGGAGGAGGTAAAAATCGTCAAAAAAAGCGTGACGTCATTTGTGGATGACCCCTAATTGGCGTGTAAAGACCAGAACTCTGGTGGAAAAAGCGGTGAAACCCTCGCCTCTCTTGTATTTAACAACCTCACACGGCCACAAACGTATGTCTCGTCAAACCACTTCACCAGCTCTGCTGTGTTAGGTGGAAACATGTTTTTTTAGTTCATTAAATGCTGCGGGGATCTCTGCACTTGAAAGAAATGACAGTGCTGCCATTTACGCATCAGCAGGCAAAAAATGTGGATCACGACAATCAAGCACAGCCAAGCCCAACGCTTGTAGTTTTCGCCATATATTTTACCAGGATGGGTGGGTTGGGGCGGACACTAGTAAAAGACTGTTTTCTATATAAATTCAATTTCTTCGGGGGGGGGAGGGGGCTTTCTGAGTTAAAAACCTTTGAGCAACGATATTGCTGTCTAATACTAATTGAGTTGCTTTTGCTGAGCTCTATAAGAATGAAGAAGAAAGTATGTAAAGTATGGTTGATAAGTTTTACTGTAGTCCTGGGATTCCTCTTGCTTTTCTAATCGTCACAAATGAAATAAGGCCAAGATGTTTTTTTACAGATCCCCCTTCCCCATCCATAGTTATCTTCATTGTTGTCGGGCGTTTTCTCCAGACCCTCCCCCCCCCCCCCCTCTCCCAACCTTTGTAAAATGTTATCGCAACTGGATCAAGGATGGTGTGGTATCCTCCTAAATATTAGTAAAGGTATCCAATAGATAATAAAGTGACCCAAGCTTTTCTTTATAGTTATTTAGGCCTAAATAGTAGTATATTATTATATATTTAAAGAAAATAATTTATTTTCTACTTTTTAGTAGAACTAACCGTCTATCTAGAGAGGTAGGCTTATTTGTCCTATAAACATACATAATATGGTGTCATTTTGTAGCTAGTCCACTTTCCGTATTTCGTCATTTTAATAGGGATGCACTCCCTTTGAAATACAAAAACATGTCTGAATTTGTATCTTGTACTGCTGAGAGCAGATCCAGTATTTGCAAATTACTGCAAAACCAGTCCGTTTTGCTGGATAGTTTTCGATGGCTGATAGATAGTTATGTTTCGGTAAATTAAATTAATTGGATTTATTTATTAATATGACTTATTATGTAAGTAGGCTAATATAATACTAGATCTAGATCTAGATCTAGATACTAATACTAGATCTAGTGATATCGTTTTATTATTTTTAATTTTAGTCAAGTTTTAGCGTAATGATAATTAATTCGCCGGCATTAGATCTAGATCTAGATCTAGATCTAGATTCTATTCTAGTAATGTGCAGGAAAGGTAACTGATTAATATATTTTAAAAAATAAGTAGATCTATATTTATGTTATGTTACAATTTTAAACAAGGTGTTTCAGATAAATATTAGTAAATAAAAACAGCTGACATCTTTCCAAACAAAAATTAGAGTAGTTTCCCTTGACAAAAAATGTCTATTTGTATGTATATTGTATTGACTGTGTTGTTTAATATATACAGCATAGCTGTCTTGTAAATATAAGTAGCACAGTGTGCCGCCTTCTTGTCTTTAAATTCAATTGAAAAGAAGGCTATGCACATCCAAGAACTCAAAAACTTTTGGGAGGTCCAACATTCAAACCCTTTTGTACTGATTAACTTGTCATTTATTAAGTCGTCCATATTCCTCATAAATGATGTTGGACTCAAAATGTAAGAATTAAAAAAATTATGAAGAACATATTCGTTTTCGTTACAAATTATGATTAAGGATTGTAGTATAGTAGAACTGCAATATGATATTAAATCTTTTTGCTTCAGCTTAACAAAGAGGTACTATTTTTATTTAGGAGTCGTCCATAAATGACGTCACACTCCGGAAAGTCGGGAAGAGGGTTTTATAAAGTGTGACGACACGCTCTTGCAATAATGTTAGGACAGATATAAATACCATGTTTTATTTACACGCTGTGATGGTTTTTAAAACACCAGCACAGTCGTCTTAATTTTACTTTCTACTCGCAAGATACACGTTTTATGTTTGTTTTAGAATGTAATCACAAAATCTTCTGATCCCCTTCCCCCCTCCATGTGTACGTCATAAACGGATGACGTTTCCAAGAACAACTTGTTTTCATATTTCAATTCAAAAACACGATTAGCTATATTTCCTTTTGACAGCCAGCGTACTGCAGTGTAGACAAGCAGAACCTTGTGATCTTTATTCATGTCTTTGCGCTCTTCTTTAAACAGACGGGTGTTTAGGGCTGCAGATTTAATATAGTTTACGACTTTTTTTGGCAACGGACTCTTGCTGGCGAGGGCATACCAGTGAATCATGCAGTGTATTTCCCTTGGTTAGGGAGCTAAATTATTTACTGTTTTCTGAAATCCCGATTTTGACCCGACCATAGATGGCGTACAAACCATTTGATATACTTTAACGACATGGTGTGGTTGGAGAAAGTATCATACCTAACAGATGTATTCGAACATATAAAATGAACGAATAGTATCTCTTTTCATGATAATCTCGGGAATATCAGAGCTACAAAATTGGCAAAGAAAAATAATCTTGGAAATATTGCCATGTTTGAGAAACTCTGCTAGACGAAACAGGAGATTTCTGGGCCTCTTAAATCTCTACACGTAACCCATTTTCTGTGTCCCTTGATGTTGCCAACATTCCCAATGTATTACAAGATGAATTCTTAAATTTGCTTGATGACTCTGCGTCATATGAAAAACTGCTCACATTTTTGGTGTAGTACGCACAATTTATACCTAAACGTGAAATTGATTGCCTTTCGAATCTAAGTTCCTTTTGTGTCTACATATCTTTGCAAGAATAGATTTTCAACACTTTTCCAATTTTAACCCTTTCCCCGGCGACTGGGTGTAATCCACCCGAAGTCGCTATATTTTTGCTCATATCTCGAGTCTCGTTTTATAAATTTTTCTGGGCCTCATTCCCATCTATAAGGTGGTTGGGGTGAACACAATGGAGGTTGTAAATTTTAAAAATATGCGTAAAAAAATTTTTTATGAGGGTTTGAAATTTTTTTTATACGGTCCCTGGCAACTGGGTGTAACACACCCGTACACAATTTTGAATGGAAAAAATATTTATAACTTATAAACTGGCTTCTAAATATTTGTTTTTACTCATTGTGGGTTAAGTCATTGTGTTACATTTTCAAAGTTTAACTATAAATTAACAATCTGAAGGTACTTGAGTAACAAAAATATCAAACAGGATTGAACTATTTGAAGTAATCAACTTTAGTAATAAAGTAATAGAACATTAACACATTTTAATAATTTGCACCTCAGAGAGCACAGTTGTTAGATAAAATTAAAATAACTGGACATTTCCTTTTGCTGGCAGGGAACTATTGTTTTCTTTGACAAAATATGGGCACCCTTTTAGTGGTGTTACATGAGTCACGTGCCGAGAATATTTTAATTCTATACTGATCCGAGTTGCTTGGTATTGATTGGATAAATCTACTCCCACCTCTAAAATCAACCAGTTGCCCAATGAGTTATGATCTCTCCAGAAACATAACACATTGCTAAATTTGTATGGAATATCTACCATAATGGGAGCAAATATACAATGAGCCTGACGGACTGTTAGTTATTGTTTTCAAAGTGAATATGACCCAGAAGGTTGCTGGATCTCTTCATAGAAAATTCTGCCTTCAAAAACTCCATAAGCAGAACTGAATTGACATACAACTAAATTGTTATTCTGCAGAGTGCCAGTGTCTCCTCTTGCTTTCTCTCCATGTCTGCTAATGCAGTCAAATATTGGTTGTATTATTTTTTGTATTAATGTACAGAAGAAATTTTTGAGTCAGGCTGTTTATAATTTTCCTGGGATTATTGGCAGTGGTCTGGTGTACTGTTACTTTGTCTTTCCTAAAAAATATTTCTTTTTCTTCACTTTGCACCATCAGTTTCATTTCATTATGTGTGCCAACTGTTGACACATTATTGAGTTGAAAATGCAGTATATTGGGTAGACCTCATCATTAGAGCTGCTTGAAACTGAACCAGCATTGTCTTCAAGTAATGATGGCTGCCACTATTCATCTTCTACCTCTGATACTGATGGCTGCCCTTCTTCATCTTCTACCTCTGATACTGATGGCTGCCATTCTTCATCTTCTACCTCTGATACTGATAGTTCAGACTCAAAACTTGTTGGTAATTTTCACCTGCTATACTAAAACTGGCAAATATATTCCTTTATCATTAGCACTTGAGTTTAGACAAAAGCGTAAGACTTGTTTCTGTTGTGTTCTCAATAACGTTTATGACTATTTATAAACCTTACTCTCAGGGTCACAACCTGTCGAACACCCACCACACTCCCAGTTTGATCAATTCATTGCCCAGTATCAACTTTCAAGCAGCATTATAAAGTTGTTTTGCCTTCATGTCCTCATTCCTACTACTAATGAGGTTAATGTCAAGTTACGCTAAAATGATCGACTGTCTCTATCTACATTCCAGAGCTCCCTAAAAGAGTACAAATCACCATAATTGTCCTCCCACAGGCAATCTTACCCCTGCATTTCATTAACCTATTGTAACTCTAAACTACAGTTCTGTCTGTAACTGCAAGTCTGAGCTCTAGCAAAGAGTATAAATCACTACATGTGTCCACCCACAGGTTAACTCTTGCTTGAGAATCCCATTAACCTGTAGTATCATATTACAGCTCTCCCATTGACAATAACATGTCTTGTGTTCCACATGGCCACAATGCCCTGAATACCTTAACTGCGTCAGTATTGTTACCCACCCCACAATGAACAAAGAAAAGAATTTACTATAAAAAGTGTCCGGGTGTGATCCACCCAGTTGCCGGGGACAGGGTACCAAATATGTTGCCGGGGAAAGGGTTAAACAAAACATAGAAATAAATTAAATGTTGAGAATGACATGAGATTGACGTTAACAAAAACTCAACTGTGAATGTTGAGGTTAGTTAATAGCATGAAATTTTACTCATTGTATTAAAACTGTTATCAAGAATAATTTATTTTGAAAGTCTACAAGAAAATCTTACTTTAGTCCTTATAAATTTCCTTATTAATTTCGACTTTTTAATTCCCTGGGGGTCGCGGGTCACTTACTTTTTGTAAATATTTGGGAACCACTGCTGTATAGTATATATTACTATAATATACAGTATAGCTAGCAAAGAGTTTTAGTCTATAAGTTAAGAGTAAAATATTTTTAAAAAACCCATTTTAATACCCTATTTAAATATAGATCTAGTATTTAAGTATTTATCGTGTTAAATCCCTGTCCCATCAAGACAACAAATAGATCTATGCCTAAACAGCGAACATGTAGATGACAAGAAAAACCATATGGTAAATAAAATTATGACTCTCTGGCAGATGAGGCTCGTTAGCTGGGACAGCCACTCTTCTGGGAGAGACAACTCCAAAATCAAACAACTGCTGCCTTGTAGTTTGTTCTTGGTTGGACAAAGGCCATGGAAGCAAATCCAAAAAGAAAAGCAGGATGAAATTTGAGTCAATGGCCTTAATGGCACATAACCAGTTGACAAGTTTAATTAATTGTGTTGGAGGGGATCCCTACCAACAATAAAATTAAGAAAGAAGAAGAAGAAATCCTGACTGTTTGACTGTGGGTCTATTTGATGGTTTAGTATTTTCAGTAGGCCCTAATTAAACACAAGGGGTGTAATGTTACTGGTAGTTAACTAAAATACACACATGGCTTGCTAATGTCAATGCTAACCTTAACCTCAACCCTAGTCCTACCATAAGCCTATCCCTAATTTCTATCCATAAAACTATTCAAGATTACTATACTTCTAACAATCCATCACACCTATTTTATGGAAGAGTCTATTATCAGACATCAGTATCTAAAATCATCTGCAATTTGGTTTTCACGTGGTAATGGATAACATCCTGTAATTTGATAGGCTAGCATAAATTTTATTATATAAAATGTATAGGGTTTAAAATAGCATTATGATATTTATTCACGGACTTCCTGTACAGCTGCCAATCAATGTTTGTCTTATTAAAGTAAGTGAAACATCCGGTTATAACTTAAGCTTGATGAAAATAAATAGAAATAAATGGAAATGTAGCCTTAAGGAGATATTCTCAGTTTATTTCTATTTTTTACAACTTAAGATCCATAGCCTTTTGAATACATTTACCATGTTTGGCACATGAAAGTAAGTATTAAACAGCCAAAAAAAAAACTTTGAAAACCTTCTTCATTTGAATTTTTTAGTACTTTTAAAAACACTAAGGTTTTTTTTTATTTATGCACTTATAGCAGTTAAATTTACACAGCTCATATTTCAGTATATATTAAAACTTTTGTTGTGACACCTTTTTGATAGAACCACTGGTCAGAATTTTACAAGGTCAGAAAAATCTCACCCTTTTTAGTATGCAAAAGTTTCAAAATTTGCATATAATTTTCCATTAACATTTTTCAATTTCCTTGTGACAAAAGTTTAATTTTTGCATGAAACGTAGGTCATGAAAATACAATGTCTGTGTAAGTTGTAAAGCTGATTGTAAGCGTTGGGTGTTTCTGAGATCATGGAAAATATGATTATCAAATACATGCCAAATACAATATGATGATAGATATTAAACTTTTCGTAGAGAGGTTGTAAGATTGGGAAAAAATTATTATTTTTTAATTAACGGGGTCATAAAAAAATTATATTTATGACCCCGTTAATTAAAAAATAATATGTTCAACATTTAAAAAAAAAAAAATTCTCATTAAAGTTATTATTTTCTTAATACAAAAATGGACAAAGTATCTAAAAGTTCAGGAAACCCATTATGACAAACAAATAAGGATTTTGGAGATTTGTTTATGCGCATATCCCCTTAAACTCAAACAGTTATTTTCAAGCTCTGGATTTGCAACTTTTATAACATTGATTCTAAATTATTATATTTCTGAATTATTTAAAGTTTAAGTTTTTATTTTGTATTATTTGTATGGCTGCTATGAAGTCAAAATATTAAGCCTACTATGAGTTGGTTGCACAATCTCTCAGGACCTAGGTCTATGTCTAATTGTTTCTAAACTCAATTTCTAAATTTCAATTCTTTGAAATGTTTAAAGATAAACTTGAAATACATCTAACTGCTTTGAAAATTGTCGTGGTCTATGTCCCTCATTGTAAAAAATTGCTGCCTTTTTTCTTAGGTGGGCAGTATACAGTTACATCTCTGTTGATTTAATTCATATATATTTTTAAGCAATGTTGTTTATTAATTTTTTTTAAACCACATTGTCATAGCGTAGATATAAAGAATTAGACGACTAGTAGAGGTTACAAAGGACGGTGCGAACTTGACTGTAGACGATTTGGTGCGAGAGTATTGTGCGCATGTTGAATACAATATTTGTGGCGCGAATGTGACGTGAGCATGACGCGACAATGTACCAAGGACGTAGACCGCGGCAGTAACGTGAGTTGGGGGTTAGTAATTGTAGGAGACGGATGTATTCTTTGATATTGTACAAATAAGTGTGTATTAATAAAGTTAGTGTTCTTTTCATAAACGAAGTGGTTGACTTTTGTTAATTAGTGTCTGCGGAACATAAGAGTGATTCCCGTCCTACTCACAAGTATAATAGTTGTCGTATGAATAGTAGCAGATCAGAATATAGAAAAGATATAGAGAATATATAATTATATAATATATATGAAACCCCCCATCACACACATGTCCTAGTTTAGCCATTTTTGTTTTCAATTTATGATACTAGCCGTACCGGCCAGGCCCTGCACAGGCATTTGAGCTAAAAGCTATTTGTAAATTGACGTGACTTATGTTCTCATTATGCATCATATACCCTACACTGCCTGGTATTTTGAGTTTTCTGGACATTAATTTAGATTTTAGTACAAAAATTAGCACTTTAAAAATATACAATCAAGTCGAGTTTTTTACTATAAGCATGTCATTCACAAACATATGTGTCCGCCACATACAGATAAACAGGACTCCATTTGAACTTCATATATTCGATATGCCTCAGACAAGTAATATTGATGGTGTATATTATCCTTGTCCCGAATTCTTCTGCTGGTGCATTACTATGCTCATTATTTGACATATTAGGACTGTTGTAGATTTACATTGAAAGCTATTTCTTTCACTCAAAAGATAACCTATGTACATATTATATAGGATTTTTCCAAAGTATGAGCACCGTTTCTGAAAATAAAGATTAAGAGTCAGAAGTGGAGAGAGTTGGGTATGAATACCTGGAGGGGGCCGCCTTAATGTACAATAAGAAGTTAGTTTAATCATAATGGTGGGGGATTCAGTTTTACCTGATGTCACAACATGTACATGAAGGGTGACTGCTTTTAATTTTTTATACTTTCTTACAAAAAATCAGTATACTTCTTGAAGTGTTACATTTTAATGAAGGCCATAAGAGCAACTTATTTTTTCAAAAAGTGGACTTAGCAGGTTTTGCAAGTTGCCACCTTAAAATATCAGTTATTACAGATGGTTTAATTTTCCATCTACTTTGAAAAAAACTATATCCCTTCAAGTAGGAATAATTGAGTGGTAAAACTCATTAAGTTTTATTAATTTTCACTCCTATTTGAAAACTGTTTAGAATACATTTTAGAGAAATTTTTCTTTTATCCAAATGATTTCTTCACTTATTTTTGTGTGTAGTCAAAGAGCAGGTGAAATTAAAAATGTAAATTCCTGATGCTGCTATGTCCTTTAATAATTAAAATTGAGGAGTAAAAGCGTTCAATTATGACATTTCTGAGAATCTGGTATTTTTCCAGGTTTCTACAGCACCAGAGTTATCTCCTTACCAAATATCAACTTTTTATCACATCTGTAATTGGTCAATCTAATTCAAGCACTTTAAAAGGCTGCTGTCACTTTAAACTTGATTATTCGGATGACTCTTATTTTCCCGGTAAAAAGAGAGTGAACAGCAAACTTTGGCAACAACAATTTCCCTGCAACTTATGTGCAAGTACCCCATCTAATAAACAAACCAAACATGACCCCCTTTGATTTTATAGATACAGAAATGTAAGCAATGTAATTGTTTTTTAGCTTTTTAAAAATTTTGTTTATTTACCGAAAATACTAAAAACATCAATTGCATAGAAATTTAGTCATAAATGACTTAAAAACACACCACTAGGAATGCACCATTTTTATGGCTTGGCTCTTTGACATGTATGCAGTCGTTTCCTAAAAAAATTCTATGCTGTTTATAAAATTATAACCAGTCTGGAAGGGTCATTTATAAACTATATCACAAATGGGGAGTGGGGGATATAGCCTAACATTTGTGACATTACTATGTGCTGTTATTTGGAGTAATTGGGCAGGCGTGGATAAGTTAGAATGGACGTTTTTGAGGAAGTCATCTCTTCTTTTGTGAAGATAATTGACATTATGTGGGTAAACATCATCAAAAAAGGAAATAAAACGTGACAGTTTATGGCAGCATTTAATTAAAAACCCTTTTATAGTTACATTCTTCATTAGTTTACAGCAGAACAAATTTAAAATTTTGGTTTTCTGATGTTTTCTTATATTATCTAATGCTATATAAACTATTAATTTTAAACTTCTTATAATTAATAGGATTTTTATACTTCAAATCACTGGAACAAGCTCCCTAAGTCTTTACAAGATTATTTTGAAGCTGTTGAGCCTCCTGACCTGGCATGGATGATATCCAATAAAGAAGAACGTTCATCAACTAAAAGGTTTTGTTTAAGGGGAAGAACTGCATTGATTATTTTGTTAAATCCATTTAATTTATATAATTATCTCTCTATTTTTCTGTTTACTTGATTTAAAAATAACATGAACATTTTTACCCTTTTAGTTAAACGAAACTTGCGTGTAATTTTATAACTTAAAAATAGGTAGTTATATATATATCTTTGGTTGAAACACTTTCTGTTTGAAAATTATTTCTTCAATTATTTTTTTTAAACAAAGCTAAGAACACTTTTGTCATGGTTGTCTATATGGCTAGTGGGTTGATGTGGCTAGTGGGATAATATGGCTAATGAGATAATATGGCTAGTAGGATAATATGGCTTGTAAAATAATATGGCTACTGGGATAACTTGTAGGATAATACGGCTAGTCAGATAATATGGCTAGTGGGATATAACAAAGATGTATCTGTGACATCTGTAGGGATGGTGTAGCCAGTCCAGCCGTCATGACTTGAGTTGACTTAAGTCATGACTTGAGTTGACTTAAGTCAGGTACCCAAATAAGGCTGAGTGGGCAGTGAACTGGAACATAAGGATAAAATCACCCTCAGTTGTTTTCTGTTTGCTCGTGATAAACTTTACACCCTCAGTTTTTTTCTGTATGCTCGTGATAAACTTTACACCCCAGTTGTTAACTGTTTGCTTGTGATAAACTTTACACCCTCAGTTTTTTTCTGTTTGCTCGTGATAAACTTTACACCCTCAGTTGTTTTCTGTTTGCTCGTGATAAACTTTACACCCTCAGTTTTTTTCTATTTGCTCTTGATAAACTTTACACCCTCAGTTGTTAACTGTTTGCTTGTGATAAACTTTACACCCTCAGTTGTTAACTGGTCGCTTGTGATAAACTTTACACCCTCAGTTGTTAACTGTTTGCTTCTGATAAAATTTACACTGTTGAATGTTTGCCTGTTTTCTGAGGTCCAATTTATACGATTTGTGACAGACCAGACCTTGCATGTCTTGTTTGTGACAGACCTTACACATTGTCCATTGATTAAATGTGACAGACCTTTCAATGTCCATTGTAATAACGTGACAAACATTTCTATGTCGTATTATAATGTTTTTGACAGACCTTACAATGGACCAGTTACTTTTAAAATGTAGTCGCTTTTAATCTAATTAAATAAAAATTAGTCATAAAAATGAACTCAAAGGTTACTATAGACAATTACAAAATATTTTTAAAATTATGAATTGATTAAAAAAACTAGGTGTAGATGAGCTGTTTGTATTTTATAAATCTCACACTGCATTAACACTTACAATATATATATACTAGACTTGATCTACTTGAATGTATGATAAACATGTTATGGGTATATGGAACATCTGAGTCTCAGAGCAAAAAAGCCATGCCCCTTTTTGTGTTCTGGACTAAGTTTTTGTTTTTCGTTGAGCAAATGCATTAGACATATTCTGAATTATCAGATGAGAGCGCATGCATCGAAACATAGTAAGCACATCCTAAAGTCTAGCACTAATCAGACTGCAAAATGTAACAAATCTACTCATCTTTAAAGGATCACACTTATACTGACTATAAAAACAGACAAATAATAAGTGATAATTATTTAGATTTAAAATGGGACATAATTAACGTGTAAAAAAAAAACAAGTGTCATAAGCCCTACTCTAAAATCTAGATCTGCTTCTACTCTTAATAATAGTCTTGTCAATTGTATAGTTATTTATCTATCTCACATTTGAGATGAACTTAGCACATGAACTTAGCACATGAAAAAAATCAGGTGCTCTGGTAGACAAATATTTATTCAAATGATACAAGCTGTTCATGAAGGATATAAACAAGTAACAAAGTGGTTTATGTTATAAACCAATATGACTTTGAAAAAAAAAATAAAAAGCAATTGTTGAGATGGCTCTAATTTTCCCATTTGAATGAGAGTGTACAGCAAATTTTTACAATGGCAATTTGCTACCTTTGTGTGTGTGTAAATGCGTAATATATATATATATATATATATATATATATATATATATATATATATATATATATATATATATATATATATATATATATATATATATATATATATATATATATATATATATAAAATTAGATTGGTATTGTTGAATTAAATGCAAAAAATAACAATTATTAGCATATATTTCTGAAATGACCTTCAAACATTGTTAAAAATGCAATCACTGTATTGGCATTTTAGGCAGCCATCATTACCATGGTGAAAGAAAGTAGGTTTTTGTTTTAATTTCTATGATCTCTTAAAATCTTTTTTTGGTGTTATTTAAAGTATACACTTAATAATTTTAAATATGGTGTAAGAGTTGATGTACGCACGGATGTACTGATTAAGCAGCAGGGAAATAAATAAAAATGGCTCTTTCCCAATTTAAATTTTCATAATGCATTTTTAAAAAATCCAAGCCTAATGACTAACAACTAAAAAGCCATGGGGCACTTAACTAATGGCAATATACAATAACAAAATGACAAATCAGAAGGGTTAGTTCATTTTGAAGAAAAATCTATGCTCAGCTAGGCCCATTACACAGCACTATCCTGGCTGCCCACCAGGATTTTTTAATCCGCCTGTAGATATACAGATATATGTTTTAGTTTAAAGTTCCAATTATCTTTTGGGAAAATCTTTTATATTTTACAATGTTGTGTGCTTTTTTTTTTGTGTTTTTATATGTTTAAGCTCAAGATAGAGTGTAAGTAGTTGCTCTTAGTTGATATCAGATTTAAAAAAAATTCTTTGTGAATTCTTATTTTAAAGGGTATGTTAAAGTTAATATTTTAAATTTGACATGGTTACTTATAATAATGGTTATAAAAACCTTTATAATAACAACCTTTTAAATGTATTAGAAATGGGAATATAAACAATTTTTTAAAGTAAAAGCTGTTTTAATACATTTTATTATTTGCAATTATGCTAAAGCAAGTTTTTGTTCAGAGTGGAGCTTGAACAAAGCTCATCCAAAAAATGCCATAATTCCTTTAATTAAATATGTCAGGAATATTTTAATTTTGTATTAACAATTTATACCACAAATTAAAAAAAAATTAAGCAGTGTCAATTTAACCTATAATATTACCTAATTGTAAATTGCAGAATAATTCCATTGTCTCTTCTGGCACTTCAAGTCTGTAAATACATACTGTCTTTGACTAGGACTGGTGTTGATGTGGATTCTGTAGAAATACAGTGTAGCATTACATCAGCACTGTTTGGAAACTCCTATATATTAAATCAGCAGAGAATTAGGTGTGCACCTGACTCTGCCATATTGCCTGTAAATGGCAATAAAAATGTTTCTTCAAATAACAAGAACGGGCAGTGTATGAATATGCAACATATTTTTAGGAAACATGTCAAGCTTAAAAAGCAACATGAAATCAGCAAGCTTGGGCAAGTGAGAAGTTTTTTATTTTCATTTTGGTGATCTTTGTTATTTCTGTACTAGATCTATACTGTTTTTTTTTTACAATTCAGTGTTACATTTTATTTCTATCTAATTCAACATTATGAATGTTATCACTATTAGAGAATAGGTAATATATTAGGTAACTTAAACTGATTTTAATAAATGATCCTTAAGCCATTTGTCAATCACATTCTTTCAAGAAATCAAAATGGTAGATATCAAGTTCGCTTTGAAATTTATGGACACCCCAAAGAAAGGCGATATCTGCAAAATCATACATAAATTAACATAAGCTGAGAACTAGCTTAATTTGATTAAGAGAAAAAAAGAAAATTATTGAAAATTAATGTTTTGGATTTGGATGACCATTCACCTGATAATAAAAAAGCTTAAAAAATACAACTACATCTAGGTTTAAGGAAACAAACTCTATGTACTTAAATATTTAATTTCAATGTTATTTTAAAAAGTTATTACACCCACTTAAGAGCTGACTATATCTAAATACAAAATAAACAGCTCTAAACATGTTAACAGCTTTTGTGTCCATTCCTTATTAACTGCAACTAGATATTTTCTTTTGTAAAAAACAGTTATTGTTTTTTTAAAATTGCTAATATCAGGTTTATGGCACCAGTGGCGTAGGCAGAGGGGGTTATAACCCCCCCCCCCCCCCATGGACCCCTCTGTAAAAAAAATTTATTTTTATAATACCACTGTAACTTACTTAAATCTATTACTGAATCAGTATATATGTATAATTATATAAGTAAGTTCAGAACAGCCACCTAAAAAAACCGGCGCTATGTTCACTCTGAGTAGGTTATACTCCCTCCTCACCATCAGAACAGAACAGGCCGAAATTGTGTAGAGTGACATTACCGTCACACCCAGGTATATGCTGGGTAAGATAATGGACCTAAAGTGACCTGGCAGTGGTGAATGAAGTTGAACCTCCTACCCTTGTACTGATCTGTTAAGTTCATATCTGGGAAAAGTCTGTAAAGTGGTCAAAACCAGTTGTATGTCCCTATACAATCTTTGTAATTTATATGAAAAACAAAGAGTAACTTTAAAAAAAAAATTTTGCAGTCATAAAATCCCCCTATGTCCATTAGATCTGACAGATGCCATTTTTTCCTAGATAAACATAGCAATTTTTTGTGAAAAAAATTAAACAAAGACTATGTAATTCGGTACAAGAGAAGTAACTTTTCAGAGTAATTAATTTCAAATCAATTTTATAGTAGTTTTTTTGAAAAGCCGAAATTGAAGAAATTTGCCATTCTTTTGAGTAAGCATTTCATTATATATTAAAACATGTATCATAATAAAATTGTAAAAATGAACTTGAAAAGTTTTTGTAATATAATCTGAGCAAAGGTAGGCGGTATGCCTAGTTGACAAAAAAGTTATTTATCTATATATATAATTCTCTTCTTGGAGTCGTTAGAAAACACCAAGCTGTAGGCATATCGCAACCACCCCCACCCCCACATGGTCTGGTGAGCTGTGGTTCACGCTAAATGTTTACAATCGTGGAGCCGGGTTTAGTGACACCTATTATAGGCAGATAATTTAGTTTGAAACTATTTTAAACTTAGGGGAGGTAACTCAGAGGAGGCTGCTTTCACAAGGAGGGGGGGGGGGGAGGGTTTTACTGTTTTAAAGCAAATATTTTCAGTGACAGCATTGGTACTGTCGAATTCACAAATTATGAATTACTGAAAAGTAGAAAATAAAACAACTAAATAGTGACTCGTATTTAAAAAAGGTATAAATGAGATATAAACGACTTTAAAGCATGATTTTATCTCTCCCAAATTTGTGTGATTTGTTGTCTCATGATATACTTTGCGATGCAACAGGTTAAATTACTAAATTAGGAAATAATTTAAATAATCAATTGAAAATTTTGTTCGACAGTCTACTTTTAAAAAAATTCTCTTTAAACATTAAAGTTTACTTTCTTTTAGGTAATAAATCTTCTTAGCCATGCCTGTGTAAGTAGAAATGTTGTAGATGTTGGAGCAGGCCTAGGTCATTTATCCCGACTCTTGACCTTCCAGTACAGCCTTAAAGTTACAACAATTGAAGCTGTTGATGATCATGCACCTAAAGCTAAAGCATATGACCGGTGGGTTATTCTTTTTGTAATCAATATAATTTAATAAATCTATTTTCAGGTGCTGTTTATTGTGTTTTTGTGCTGATTTTTAATAGAACTAAGAGTAAGACTATCTCTGTTTCTCTCTTTTTCTCCCTCTCTACATACATACATACATATATATATATATATATATATATATATATATATATATATTAGATGCACACAACTTTTTAATAATTAAAATTACTAAATAATGACAGGGTTGTATTAAGGGGACTAAAAGTTGCAAAATGATGCCAAATTTATGTTTATATGATAAACAGTTCTCTAGATATAACGGTTTTAGTGTAAAAGTTGCGGGACAACTAAGCCTATGGAGAATGAAAACAATAATTGGTCACGTTCGAGAGTATAGAAAAAATGCGAATAGGAAATAACTCTGCGTAGGCGCACAATTATAACATTTTCAAATAAGTATTTTTTAATGCATTTACAAATGCATAGAGTGTCTCTACCAAGAAATTAATAAATTATTTAATTTAAAAGTGGTTTATTAAAAATTATTTAAATAAAGATAGACCACTGGCTAGCTTAAATAATTTAACTCAAACATCATAGTAATAGTAAAAATAAAAGAAACTAGCTGAGTAAAAAAAAATAAACATTCCTAATTCCTAAGTAAACGGTATCATAAAGACAGATCAGTACAGTGTAACATACATGAGTGTTTTTGACATATTGGAAGCATGTCAGTTAAGAGATAATCTTTGGGTGTCATTAGATAACTGAACATAGCTGTCAAGAAACAAAGAGCAATGTTATCAAGAATAGAGCATTTCACGCAGCTACAAAGACAGACGCAAGACACATGGGTTTCTGCTCGACTTTTGCCTGCAGTTTTAAATACGACATCTTGCCACCTTGTTTTGAATGTGAGGAACCGAACTATCAGTTTAGTTAGCAGGCATACTACATACTAGACCACACGTATGCCTAATTCAATCATTAGTAGCACGTAGTACAGGCCACATCATATTAGCTCAATACATACACATTTTACTATTTTAAAAAGGTTAATTTATTATCTTTCAATCTACTCATATACTAGTTTAATTATTAAAATTCTATGAGAAAAAATGTGTATTAAAATTGGTGACATTATTCCTATAAAAAGAAGGAACATGAAAATGCTGTATCAAATATGGTACCTAGTTTGTGAGACATTTTGCATAGTCTTGCTAAACGGATAAACCTAAAATAAATGTGCTAGTTTGAAAGTTTAATAAATAATGAAGATAATCCCACTAAAAACAGAGTTAGTCTCAATGTTTTACTATTTTAAGTAAATTTTTGAAAACTCACCTTTTAAACTCAATAAGAGATTAACAAAAACCAGTAAAAAGTAGAAATAAAAATTATACTGCGGTAAGGGTCAATAACTGCTGCTAATAAGGAGGGCATATATAATTTTTATTTAAAAGTACTTCAGAGCTGCATTGTTTACTAAATTATAATTTATTTTATCACTGTTTAAGACCCCATCTTGGTCATTTTAGTTCTTCTTAAGTTTAATATGGTGTGCATCACCGAGGCAATTTAGTCTCTTATTTATAGACTGCATTCACCATTTTAGTCTTTATTTATCACTCTAAATAATAAAAATGGTGTTGAGGATATAATTAAATAAAAATGCTGCTATAAATATAAATCATGTCTTACTTTTGTTTTTAAAAGCTCAACACAGCTGCCAGTTATTTTATCACCCCTTCAGGTCACTGGCAATAGAATGTAAAAATATTTTATAAGATCAATTGGGTTAGTGTTACGATACATCACAATAAAATTTCAAATTGTTTTAAATTTTAAGGGTTGGTTTATTTGTTCATTAGGGTATTTATCGCATTCGGGGAAGTGTCCCATTGGGTATTTGTAACATTCGGGTATTTATCGCAGTCGGTCAAGTGTCGATTCTGGTGTTTTTTGCTTTTCTGCAAATGTCTATTTGGAAAAAATAGTCTGCTGGAAAAATGACATTCGGGCAAGTGTCTTTTGGGATATTGGTTGTAGACCTATTAGAAATAGGTTAAGGTTTAGATATAGGTATACGTATAGTAATATGTGTAAGTGCAGGTGTAGGTGTAAGAGTTTGTGGTTGTGGCTGAGGGAGTGGTGAGGGTTGGTTAATGTATATGCTTATGCTAATGTTTGTGTGTTTGTGTTTATGTTTTAAGGTTGTAGTGAGGGTTAGGGTTTTTTTCATTTGGTTGTTTTTTTAGGCGTGCAAGTGCAGGGAGGGGAGAGGATTTATGTATCTTTTTGTGGTTGAGGCTGTATGAAGGTTGGTTTAAGTTTTTCTTTATGTTCATGTTCGAGGTAGTGTTGAGGGTTAAGGTGTATGTTTATTTTTGTGTTGATATCTGTGAGTATGTGGGGTTTTTTTTTAGACATAGAAGTGTGATGAGGGGAGAAGGTTTATGTCTATATCTATATTTGTTTATGATTATATTTATGATTATATTTGTAGTTGTGGTTGTGGTTAGGTTTGGAGTTAGGTTTAGAGTTATATATATTTTCTATATTTGCATATATACGTTATTTGGAAATTTCATATATTCCTAATACTCATGCAGCGCCAGGTATATGATGCTTAATAAACATACAAGTCACAATCCTTTACAGATAGGTTTTTCACAAAAGCCAGTTCAGAGCCTGGCCAAACAGCTACTATATATATAAATATACAATTTTGTTGAAGCATTTTTCAATTTGGCATTTCACGTTTAAAAATGTGATTTTTCAGAGAACTGAAAGCAGATGTATCAAAGATTGAAATTAAGGTTGGTTTTCTCTTTATATTATATGAAGCAGCAGTGGTATATTTTATTGCTTCTGTAATTTGTGAAATCCACAGGGATAGATCTATATTTGGTGCAAGTAGACATTTTTTATGGGAAGGTGGGGAGTGTTATTAAAAAAATATTTTTGTTTATCTTGCTTACAAAAAGTAGAGATATAAAATGCAGTGCTAATATTTAGATATCACCTCGATTGGGTAATGAAATGGCTGTATTATAAAAAAATTTGCATTTTGGGGTAAACAAACAGTAAGGGAACAAAAAAGGGGATTATGAGTATAATGTGAATGTATTCTGACGTGTGTTCAATCGACTAATTGTGCAGCTGGGGATAACTTATTTTCCTTTTTTAATATTAATATGCATCATTTTTTTTACCTTCTTACTAGCACCAACAAGCACTGATCTTTGATTTATTCATTTAGAGCAATTTATTTAGTTTTCCACATACATATTACATTCTTATTTTAGTAGTTAATAACATATATTTCCATAAAGAATAAATTACTATATAAATTATGGGTAATGTCGAAATGCTCAGTACATGAATTCGAGTATTGGGTCTTTTTACTGGTGTATTGGAAGTTAGTTTTAAACAAGGATTATACATATTGTGTTGATATATACTTAAACTGTTCCCCAGTCCCCCCGCCTCCCCCTCCCCCCCCCCCCCCCCCCCCTACTTTTAGAAAAGTGTGTGGTTTGAGAGAAAGCCTGTCTATACTGCTTTTTATATTTTTAGAGAATTAAAGAAAGTTTATCTATAAGCAAACCAATTCATAATCTTCGGCTTGAAGAAAAAAATAGCATGACAAATAAAGAACCAACTGAAAGAGAATTGAAAGAGTTCCCAAATCATGTCACATGTCAAGTGAACCCTGAAATAGAAGCATCAATGTTTTTAGAAGTTATCAACCAAAGCTGGGGAGGTAAGCATTATCAAAATTCCATATTCTACTCAATAGTTAATACAGGAAGCTATTAGTGATTGGCTTTGTGTATGGTAAACAGAAAACTCTATACCTATTTATATAATACTGTAGCGGTGGAATTATTCAAAGCCTCCTCTCTAATAGTAACACATTTTGCAACACAACAAATGTCGAGTTAGGAGGGGTCTAAGTCTTTACTGGGAACACATTTTGCCATTAAATGTCCAGGTAGGAAGAGGTCAATATATATATATATATATATATATATATATATATATATATATATATATATATATATATATATATATATATATATATATATATATGTATATATATCGCATTATTATCGAACAGTCCCTTGAGTGGCAATCCCCCTTATACATGACCTTTGTCGACTTCAAAAAGGTGTTTGACAGTGTGAATAGAGATGCTATCTGGAAGTTAATGAGCCACTATGAAATACCCAAAAAATTTATATCTATCACACAGAAACTATATGAAGACTCCACCAGCCAGGTAATACACAAAGGAAAGCTAACAAAACCATTCACAGTGACGACGGGAGTAAGACAGGGATGTATGCTATCGCCAATGATATTCTTGATGGTAATCGACTGGATCATGCTGAAAACCACAAAAAACGACACAGGAATCCAGTGGAGTTTCACCAAAAGGTTGGAGGATCTTGATTTTGCCGAAGATCTTGATTTTGCCGATGACATCTGCCTACTATCTCATAAGCATCAACACACGCAAGCCAAGTTAAATCGGCTGTCTGAAGAAGCCTCCAAAGTTGGACTAAAAATCAATAAAAACAAAAGAGAGGTCATCAGAATCAATAACAGCCAGGACCTGCCCATACAGCTAAATGGAGAAGATTTACGAGAAACAAACACATTCACATATCTTGGAAGCGTGATCAATATTATTGATAAGGACGGGGGAGCAGGCGAGGACATAAAATGCCGTATCAACAAGGCTAGATGTGCCTTCAACTCGCTGCGGCCGATGTGGAGGTCCACGGCCCTGTCACTCCGGAGCAAAATTGGGATTTTCAACACAAATGTTAAAGCAGTGCTACTCTATGGCTCGGAGACCTGGAGGGTTACAAAGACAAATACTGATAGGCTACAGGTGTTCGTAAACAAATGCCTACGACACATACTCAAAATAAGATGGCCAGACAAAATATCAGACAAAGACCTGTGGCAAATTTTAAAGCAACAGCCAATTGAGAAAGATATTAAGGCCCCTAAATGGGGATGGATCGGACACACGTTAAGAAAAGAAAGGGAAAACATTGCAAAACGTGCATTGGATTGGAATCCCCAGGGGAAAAGTAGGGTGGGCCGGCCAAGGAGAACGTGGAAGAGAACGGTTGAGGAAGAGGCAAAAACAGCTGGGCTCTCATGGGCACAGATTAGAGGAGCAGCCCAAAACCGAGTCCGCTGGAGATGTGTGATTGCAGCCCTTTGCTCCCCAGGCGCCATAAATGAGTGATGATGATATATATATATATATATATATATATATATATATATATATATATATATATATATATATATATATATATATATATATATATATATGCATATATATATATGTATATAATATATGTATATATCTATCTATATATATAAATATATATATATGTGTATATATATATATCTATATATATAAAAAGCAATGTGTGTCTGTGTGTTTGTCTTTTATGCATTACTACACCTCTCATCACATCGCCGTAAAACTTTGGGAAGTTGTTGTGAATATTCCTGGGGAAGTTTCTGCGAGAAAAAAAAATTCCCCAAGTCATTTTCATGCGAGATCATTAAAGACCTCCATCTGTAGTTTTAGCAGCGGTTTTCTGACTTGGATTCAAAGGCAGAATTTGTGAAACAGTTTCAAAACCCATTTGAAGCAGATGTAGCCATTTGCAAATATGAACTGCAGCTGGAGGTCATTGGGTTACAAGCAAATGACCTCCTTAGGGACAATTATTTCAAATAATGACTGGTGGGGTTTTACAAGTTTTTGCCCAAGGAAGATTTTCCTAATGTTAAAAATGTTGCATCTAGGTACCTTTCAATTTTTGGAACAACATACCTGTGTGAACATTTTCAAAAATGAAATACGTGATGAACAATTAGAGAACAAACTTGGACTTTGAGTGTGTTGTCTCCCCCCCGAACTGCTATTTTATAGTTAATGCAGCCCTCGTGCTGAAAAGTTTGGAGACCCCTGATGTATATACATATGTACACATGTATATACATAAATATGTATATGTCTATATATATGTATACATGTATATATATATATATGTGTGTGTGTGTATATAAATATTTTCTTATCAATGTGATTATTAAAAACCCCTTATTATGCCTAGTTAAAAGGCTGTTTAACTAATACAATAAGAAAATGTCAGTGATTTGAAATAAATTCATTGTGTTTAAACATTGTTTCTAGGTGGCAACAGTTTTGTTTTGGCTGGGCTACATGCTTGTGGTGACTTGACCCCAACCATCCTTCGTGTATTTACTGAATGCTCATCAGCTAAAGGACTGGCTTCTGTTGCATGCTGCTACATGAAGTTATCATCTCACAGTAACAATTTGTAGGAGCTTTTAAGTTTTCTCAACTATCACACTTGTAAGCTATATAAATATGAACATCTTATAACTAAACAATTTCTAATCTTTAATTTATACAGAAAAACTGATGTTTTTCCTATGAGCCATTTTGTGAGAAAACTTGCCTACCATCAGCTGAGTTATGTTGCTCGAGAACTTGCTTGTCATTTTTCAGATGCATATCACAGAAGATTGAAAGGTATTGATGAAATTTAAATGCAATAAAATAAATAAATGCAATAAAATGTTGGCAGTTAAATAGCCTAGATATTTTTTAACTTGTGTTGTTTACTGTTAATTGTACCATCCTGTTATCATCTCTATTATTTCATTTTTGTTTGACTAAAGTATAAAATCCATTTAGCTTCATAATGAATTTTAAAAGTTGAAAATTTCCTCCAGCTTCTATATATAAAGACATATTTTTATGACTGACTTTTAGTGAAATCAATTCATCGCTAAAATGTATTTGAGATTTTATGAGCCACCAAAGAGAAGCAGTTTGTTTAATTTTTTTCATAGCATTTAAAAGCTTATTATTATAAAAATTGTTTTTTTTTTTTTTTACTTGCAGTAATTATGAATTTTTTAAATAAAAATAATTCTATGTTTAATTTTTTTTTTAATAATATTTTATATTTTCCCATTCCATTTACTGGAAAGTTTAATGGAATACCTGCATTAAAAGTGGGTCAAAATTGAGTTACAGGATTTGACCACAAACTTACCCACTAACTCATAACTAACGTGAACTAAAGAAAAGAATATATCACAAATTTTCTTCCCTTCTAAATGTTTTATCAACATAGCCTTGTCTCAAACATAAAACATTTCATTAATTTAACTTAATATTATTTTACTAGAAAACTCACCACATCTGAAAATCCATTCCTACCGGGCAGCACTACAGTTTCTTTTGAAAACTATAAGCCCTGAATTTAAAAATGGGGAAGCCAGATTTGTCAGCAAAAAAGGTGCCCAGGGAAGCTTTACCCAGTCAGTAATTTCAAACATTTTTATCACAATATCTCATCATTTGATTCAATGTGTTGCAAGTGCCTGTACCTTAAATACCTGTACATTGTAAACATTTGCTACTAATTTTTACCTTATTGAGATTACCCACCCAATTTTAATTTTGTAGTTTGCTAGGCTTGCTAAATTAACTATTCATACACAAGTTTTATTCTTTTTTAAAATGGATATTAACCTCAAAGTATTGAGCTTTTCTCTTAAAATTTTGAAACAATATTTTCTTTCTCAGGTATGCCTTAGAAAACTTAAAAAAAATTGGAATAAATAGTGACAGAGTACCTTCTGAGTTAATGCAGCATTGCATGTCATTAACAGAAGGTTGGAGAAGAGTTGTTGCATTTTACATACTGCGCTTAAGTTTGGCTCCTATTGTTGAGTCTTTTATTTTATTGGATAGAGTTATGTTTTTACAAGAAAAAGGTTTGTAAAACACTTGCTTTCCATATAAATGCTGTGATTTTATTATAGTATTGTTTTGTTGATGAAGTATCTTAGGTTAAATTAAGCAAAAAAAAGGGTTTACATTGTTTAATTAGCTTGTAATATATTTTCAACAGGTATAAACAGTGTATTAGTCCCCATTTTTGACTGTGCTGTTTCTCCAAGGAATTTTGCATTGTTAGCTATAAAGAATGATTAATCTTTTATACTAAAATAAATTATCTGTACACATTTTTAGCTGTGTACATTTTTATTGAAATGTACTGTCTAAAATATGTTGTTTTTTTTTTAAATATATGCAGTAAATACTTTACACATAGCAAGTTTAAATTGATACTTTGCATTTCTACCCAGTTCTCTATTTTTATTTTATTGTTTTAAAAAAAGCTAAATTAAATTTCACATGTATCCTTTCAATACGGTTCATGGGGCAGATGAAGTAGAGTTTGTCAGTTTTTTGTCTCTCCATATGAAAGGATAGTGTGGTCAGCACTTTTACTTTAAATTAAAAACATTCCTAAAAAATTGCTAACATAACACTAATAGGTTACTCATCTTACTGCTTTTTAAAATGCTGTCTCACAGAAAAAAATAAGCTATCCTTTGAGAGCTATTGTGCATATATTTGTTTTAAACCATGGATAAGATGAGGTATTATAGTCATACACTAAATTGTATCAGGCAATCCCACTGCAACCTCGGTAGGGTGCGATTAGTTGCCTCGGGCTATCCTTTGAGCACACTGGGGCTTACATTCTTTTTAAAAAGCACCCTACAATATTGAGACGGCACACGATATTTGATCCAGGGCTGAACTTTGCGACTGCTGTGTAACCTGGGGCTCCAGAGAGCACCTCGTTATGTCCATGACATCAGGGCAGTAATTGAAGCGTGTTATACCTCACTATTACAGAGAGTGATTAAAGTACATTCAAGGCTTTCAAACATCATGCCCTCGAGTGCGCTTGGTGATAAATATGATCCAAGAAATGTATATAGCGCAGGCATTGTATAGATTTAAATAATAATTTAAAAAAACAAGGTCATGTGCCTAAGAACATAAGAACATATTATGTCAGACTTTCTTTTGAGACTGCATCAGCGTGTGGGACAGGCACACTAGCATTATACATACCATGAAATATTAATACCTTGAATTAGAAACCATAGTTTCTAATTTGCATGTTTCTGTCAATGCAGATTGGACACAATGGTTATGATCCTTTAAAAACTCAATTTCTGGATTAGAAATGGTATTCAATCTCTTTTGTTTTATTTCAAATTGGTCTAACAACTAACAAACTGCAAGTCAAATGAAAAAAAAATTGGAAGCCAGTGAAACTTTGAAGTTTTAGATTTAATTTTTTTGAGACACTAACATGTCAATATAAAGCAAAAAATGGGGTAGGTAAAACTCAAGGTTGCTAAGCCAAATAGTCCCGAGTTTGAACTGCTGCCTTATAGTTAGTTCTTGGATGAACAAGGGCAATACAAGTAAATCCAAAAAAAAAGAAAGCTGAAATTGGGGTCAATGGCCTAAATGGTGCATAACAGGATAACGCATAATACATGTGTTGGAGGAAATCCTGTCCAACATTACAATTAAGAACCAAGAAGAAGCAAAAAATGCATAAATGTGTTGTGTACAACTTTTTTATAAAGCCATTTATATATACTGTACATTTAATGATATATACATATTTTTTAAACTTCTATTGGAGACACTCATTGAATTAATGCCATGCTAATTAAAATAACCTCTGCTGCATGACACCAACCCCTCCTCCTCACTTAAATCCCCTCATCACTTTTTAAAAATTTAGTCTGTTATGCAGGGGTCAGTGTGGTTGGGTTGGTAAAGCTCATGGTTGCTAAACCAAAAAGTCCAGAGTTCAAACCCCTGGGCAGATGAGGCTCAATAGCTGGGAGCAGTAATTCATCTAAGAGAAAAAACTAAATCAAACAACTGTTAACAGCCTTCTTGGCATATGTTAAGTTGAAATGTAATATTTATTTTGGAAGAAATACTGTCCAGCATTACAATTAAGAACAAGAATTTTTTTTTATAGGGTGTCCCCTATGTGCTATTGCATACAGGTCTATTGAATGTGCATATTTTTTTTTAAAACATTTGTATCAAATAAAAGTGGTTGAAAAATAAATTAAAGATTCTTTTTCAATAAAAAGATAAAATCTTTATTATTTTCATAATGGTTAAAAATTTGCTAATATATTTCAATACATAAAGTGTAATCCAAAAGTCCGATGAATACTGATTATAATGCTGTTATAGCCGCTTTATCACAAATCATGTCATGCATTAATAAATAGATTATTTACATAACATAACATTTTCTACAAATTTAATAAATATAACTTTACAATGTTTCCAAGAGATTTCTTATTTAAAAATATCTTGCCGTCTCCTTTAAATGAAAAAATATTTATAAAAAATATTTATATCAGTCATAATTAATAATTTGAAGGATAAAAATGGGAAACTGTTTGATACCTTTTAAAATACTTTAAACCATTTTTGGCACATCAAAGTAATAAGTAGTCTAGTAAACACACTTTTTTTTTTATTAGGTTCTAAAGGAATCCTCCAAAATCATCTGCAATTTTATTTTTGAAACCCTAAAGCTTTTTTAGATTATAATATAAGTTACAGCCATCATATTTAACATTTAATAAAAATTTAAACATGATACATAAATTGAGAATAATGCAAAATACATGAAACAAAATTTTAACAGCACATTTTAAAGTACAAATCAGTCTATATTCTAAATTCATTTTAAACTTTTTTTGGCAAATAATTTTTATGCTTCCGCTTCTTTTTTTGCTTAGCAAACTATAAAATTATTAAACATAAAAAATTTTTAAAGTTGCCTGTTTTGAATTAAACATGCAAATGAAACCCTCAGAATGATTCCTTAATAGTGCTTGAAAATGGTTGATTTTTTAAAAAGTTAGCATCAGCAGAAGAAAAAAATTAAACTTTATCAGATAGAATAAAAATGCTATTGAACTAGTTATTAGAAAAAATAAACATATTCTTATCTTATTCACAGTCACAAAGCTAATATGTAGAAAAACCTGTATTTTCAATCTTTTTCCCCCACATATTTCCCCTTGAAAAATTGGCTACTTTATATTTTATAACTGTAACTGCATACAAATTAATGCTGAGATGTATTATGTGTCCTACAATCATGCCATGAATCCAGATTGAGTAGCGTTGCTGTGTCTTTGGATCATATCATGTATCCATTCTGTATAGTAAGCCACTCGTGTAAACACACTAGGGTAGCCTGTTGTTTGGCAACCACTTACACCCCATGATGTCACACCTGCCAGGTAGTGGTAACCATTGCGTCGACAAACAAGTGGACCACCTGAATCTCCCTGAAAGAGATCACATAATTTATTTATATTTTGTTACATTCACTCATTCCTTTGATTCCAGAAAGAATTAAGGAGCAATGCTTTGGAGTAAAACATCCTTTAACTTAACACACTGGATGAAAGAGTATATTATTTAAAAAATGAATGAATGATGCTGTTATAACAACAGTTTTTGATAGGTGTAAAGAGAGATAATGTTTCAAGTTTAATTAATGCAATAATTTCATTTAAAAGTGGAAGCATGTATTTTGTTACAGACTTCCATGACTTATAAATCATTTGACTGGACAATGGTAAAAAGGAGTACTCACATTACATGCTCCTCTGTCTCCATTGCCCACACATACATGAGAGTTGAGAATTCTCTTCCAGCCCCACCTGGCTGAACATTCAGAATTTTTTCTGATGTTCACCTCTAGTTCCATCAGTTCTGTTTCTACATGATCTTATCAGAGTAAAAAAATAAACTAGAAAATAATAAAGAAAAATGAAGAAGTAAGAATAAAATCACTCACATATTCTGTAGATGTAATCATTTGTGTATACTCTATAGCAGGGGTCTCCAAACTTTTCAGCTGGAGGGCCGCATTAACTATCAAATATCAGTTCGGGGGCCAGAGTTTCTTTAAGGCATCTCTTCAGGGTCGTGGCGCCTCCCCCCCCCCCCCCCCGAAGAACGTCTAACCCCCCCCCCTCAAGCAAAATATAATTTAAATAGAAATATATACAAATTTCAAGTGTGCAACCCCCCCCCCCCCCCCATCCAAGGTCCACGTTTGCTCTCAAATTGTTCGTCACGTATTTCATTCTTGAAAATGTTTGTTCACACAGGTATGTTGTTCAAAAATTTGAAAGATACTTTGATGCAACAGTTTTAATGTCTCTAAGGAAGTCATTTTCTTGCAATTCAGTGACCTACAGATGCAGTTAATCTTTGCAACTGGCCACATTTGCTTCGAATGGGCTTTGAAACAGTCTCATTTCTTCTGCCTTTGAATCCAAGTCAGAAAACCGCTACTGAAACGGCAGCTGGAGGTCTTTAATGATCTCGTATGTAAATGACGTGGGGAACTCAGTGGTTGCTTCAGCCGTAAAGACCTTACACTGCTGAAAGTGTGCCAAGTTATTAGCCTATACTTGTTCCAAAAACATGACAAGTTTGTATCTAAAGGCCTTTAGATGGGTGTATAAATCAGAAACTAGATTTCACTCTCTTGACGTTTTAGGTTCAGAAAAATTAAATGACTAGTTATGTCTGCAGCAGAGGCCGATTTCTATACCCACTCTTCATCAGACAATAATGGCTGTGACTTGCCTTTACTATCAAGAAGTCACATATTTCTTTTCTTAGATACTCTGTGAAATATGGTAAATCTTGCGATTTTGTGTTTGTCTCTGAACTATCTATGGTTAGATATCCTCTTCGGTAACAGTGGCATACATTATATGTAGGGAAGCCAGCTCTTGTGCTATGTTCAGGTCTTCATCCACACCTCTAATGAACACAAAACATTGAGAGGTGAAACAGCTGTCCAGCGACTCATCCATTGCAATTGAAAAATGGCGAAACTTGGTTGAATTTTTCGCTATTTGAGTTGCAATGTTTTCACTGCAAGTAATTGTATTTGCACACAAAGCTACATTTTCAAATAGTTTTGAATTTTCTGTGCATAGCTGCTCAGCCACCTCCAACAAACATTTATTCAGTGGACAAAAAGATTGTCGCGGGCCGGATAAAATGACCTCGCGGGCCACATCCGGCCCGCTGGCCATAGTTTGGAGACCCCTGCTCTATAGTTAAGTAGCTATCTAGAACTTTACCCCCAAGCCGATTGTCCCCCTCCAGTGATCATTACTCTCCTGCCATTAACCCTCATATTAACTAAACCCTATCAATTAAACCAATAAGTAATAACTCCCCCCCCCCCCCACACACACACCTTTTTTTTGTGAACATCTGCTATTATTTATACTTAAAATTTAAAAATAATAGAAACAGGAAACTGGCTAAGGGCTTATGCATTATAGAACATTTACTGATCTGGCCCTATCACTAACCCTGTCTCTATCAGTATCATCAACCCTAAACAGATGGGGTGGGAGGGGGGAGCATAATTGAAATGGGGTAATTTCTGCTGCTATTAAATACACAAGAGAATATGAATTTGGGCTATCTTCGTTTTCCTATGTGGCTGGGCATACTTCTGACCATACTATCCCTACATACTACATACGCAGAGGTCACTAAAACATGAGAACTCTTTTAATTCTTTTAATTTAATTTTTCAAAATCTTTCCAATTTTTTTTTTTAAATCTATTAAATAGAAAGATAAAAGATGTGGTGCACTACCAGCCAACTATATCCACAATAGAAATTTAAATGCCTGAATGGGTTGATATCATTTTTGCCACACTTCAGGACTATCACAAAAGGTAGGTCATATCCCACTTTCTAACTAAATTTGTAATTGTATAGGCCAAATAGGTGATCTATCATTTAGCTCATTTTAGTTCTTCATAATTTAAATATAATGCAGTGTTCAGCACCAGGGTAATGCTGTGCATAAACTGTCTGCATTTCCTATTCAGTATCTATTTATCCTTATGAAATAAAAACCCATAAACTGTCTGCATTTCCTATTCAGTATCTATTTATCCTTATGAAATAAAAACCCATAAACTGTCTGCATTTCCTATTCAGTATCTATTTATCCTTTTGAAATAAAAACCCAGTTGAAGATATTTTTAAAAAAATATTTTTACAAATTAAAATACTTCAATAGTTTTTTCAATTTTTTTTTTAATTTAGAAGCCCAACAAAGCTGCATTTTTACTAATTATCATTTATTATACCTCTCTTTTAGGTAATAATGTGCAGATATATTTAATTAAGATAGATTAATTAATTTGGGTTTGCCATTACCACGCGTTAAAGCTGGATTCTTTTATTGTTATGGTCAGTTTACATGGGCATAAAGCTGTTTAAATTGAGATTTTGAAGTCTTATAAAATTTCAAAATCATTAAAAATAGGTTAGCAGATAAAAGGCTGACATTGACAAAAGGTCAACATGGTCAAGAGGCCAATGGAAATAAGGCTGACATCCATAATTTAATAAAACAGTACTCAAATTACAGACTTTACAAAACAAGTGTTTAGTATTAAAAAAAAACAAGTTACATGATGATGAAATTACAACAGAAAAAATAAGGGCCTACTATGATAAATTGTATGCTATGCCATGTAAAAAATTAAGTGTACTTTCTGTTGACACATTCTGCATTTAAAATTTAATATCCTAACCCCTTTCTTTAAATATTGTTTATTTAGTATTTGGGAGGTTCATCAAGCAATATTGCCTCCATCTCAACTTCCAATCTTTGTTGTTCCTGTTTTACTTTTTTGAGCAAACAAAAGACTCCAGGGTAATCTTTTCCGATGATTACCTGTCACCCCTCAGCTGTGTTTTGGGTCCAACCTATTTATCCTTTGTATACTTCGTCATCTCCAGTCTTAACTGACCTGATTGTTCACCTTATAAGGAGAGCAACTAGCATTGTGACTTGGCATTCCACCTTACTGCATCAGGATGATGATGCCAGTGTCTTTCAGCTTTGTTCTTGGATGTTTGTCAGACCTTGTTGACATAGAAGGAGCTATGCCAGACAGTAGTGACCAATATTTAGGTGTTCGCGTAATCTCCAGTCCCTTGGACTCATTGGTTCATCTTGCAAGAATAGCAACTACCCTTATTGCCAGTGGGCGATGATGACCGGCAGCCATTGACTTTGTTCATTGATTGTTATCTAAAGAGGAGCTATGTAGTAACCCATATATTGCTATATTAGTAATAGGTGCATACCCGTGTTACACCACGGCGAATCTTTTTAAATGTACCAAGTTCAAGGATGCTGAACTGAAAAGTCCTGAGCTCAAAACCCTGTAAATCCATTACTGGTTATGTACAGGGTGTAACAAACCTGGGAAGGTAATGGCTGAAGTGGTGGAGGTAATGAGAGGGTGGGGGAGTGAGAAATGACCAGGGGGGGGGGGGTTATTAAGTTTGTTAATGTCAATCTCTCGACTCAATTTTATTCACCCATCCATTTCTGCTCTTTACACATCGTAGTAGAATAGACCTCCCCCCTTTCAATACTGATGTCAATTAGGGACTGCCCACTCTAGCACCTGTTAGCAGTAAGTTTCATTAACCTTATTTCTAACCAAACTCCAACCACTTTACTAATAATTAGTTTGACCTTCTTCAGCACTTAATCCAAGAGAAACTCCAATCTACCCTAAGCTATAGCACATTCACTTTAAATAATACATGTTTTGGGGACCTATTGCAGATACACCTGATAATTGCTACAAATCGCACTCCTATGTTTTTTTTTAACTCTATTATCTTAACGGAGGAGTATGATAAACAAAGTCTATTCTAAGGGTGTAGGACTAAGGCCGACAATAGCTTTGCGTGTGTGTGTGTGTGTGTTTCTGGCTGTGACTAAGGTTAAGGTAGGAGTTAGTGTTTTATAGAAGGTGAGGGGTACTACTTGCTTCAATGGTCAAACCAGGACCCCAGCGGTTGTATGCCCTGTTGCGGTTGTATGCCCTGTTGCGCCCTGGGATATGCCATGAGCAGTATGACACCTTCATTTTAAATAGTACCCTTAGCTAAAGAAAAACAATGACTAAATTGAACCAGGGTTGTCACTCAGCCCCCTGGCAGTAGAGCCCGGTGTTTCCCATCAGCTACCTGGTGGGATACAAGTTGAGTACCCTACAATAGTGACATGGTAGGCTTATACATTCAATGACTAAACTGAACAAGAGAGTGCCCTGTGACGCTACCTCACTTTTTGTGGACAAACCCACACTCCAACAACTAAGATCCCAGAATCATTGCACTGGTTTTGTTTACATAACTCTGTTTTAGAAAACAAGGTCATACAATTAGTAACACGTTGATGAACCCCTTACAAAATGTTATGCCACTCTGTGTGTACGGCTAGGGTATGTTAGAATTTAACATTTTCTAGCAATATTCATGTTCTTTTTATTTTATATGTGTGATAGTGGGAACAAGAGGATATGTTGATGTTGTTTTATATGCAACCTGAATCTGCAACCAATATTTTAGACTTGATTGAAAATTACACAACAGTTAACAGTTAATTCTTTTGAAAAAATATTTAAGTTATATTTGTGAAAAAAACATATCTTACATGTTGACAACAAAATTAATTGTCCCTATAGTCATTGCCAAAGATTTAAGTGTCTTCATTTAGAATTAATTGAAGATTTTTAATTGATTTTTTTTTAAATATTGACTTTGCCATTCTTTGTGAATTTTTTAAGTGTTATATTGAATTTCTAACCACAAACAATGAGTGTTTAAACACTATTCTTTAAAAAGTATTGTAAATGCATAAATAGGATGTTAAAAGCAATAGTTTATTAAAGAAATAAAGTGAGACTGATCTCCCTTAAACTTTATATATATTCTTGTATAACGATAAAGGTTGGGAATTGCACTTCCAGTGACATCAGGCTTAAGAATTATAGAAGTTTGTGACAAACCACTCATCTTTTGTTAAAAACACACAGAGGTGAACATTTCTCACAATTTGCTTCTTGAGAAAGTGAAATAAATTATTAAATTCTTGGGTTTTTTGAAAAAGTGGAAATAGAGCAAAATACCCCAATATAAAGGACTAATTTTTCACCCTCTTATACACACTCCAAACTAAAGTTGAAAGAAGGACTGATGCACCAAAAGTGATATTACATTATCAAATTTTTGAGGATTTTTTGTTTTTGAGAAATTGGAAATAACTAAAAGTACTACTTTCTGTCGCTGGAAATTATTTGAAGGAATCAAGGGACTAAGATCAGTAAATGAAATTTCATCCTATGGGGTATTTGAGTAACTGGAAGAAGAGTGAAGTACCACTTCTACTCTAGGTATAGAAGGCCACTCAAACTTTGAGAGTAATCCTAGTATAAGATCTTACACTTTACTTATATATTAAATTTTCTCTACCTAACTGAAAGAAGGCCTACTTAAGTTGTGTTCCCACAGAAATAAAGTACAACTTCCCATTATGGAAAATTATTCTAAACTTTATAAAATCCTGTGCATACAATGAAATAGCTATATTTGAAATTTCGTCTACCTAATTTAAACTCAATAAACTATACTAAGTTATAGGTTTTTGAAAAACCTGAAGTAAAGTAAGTACCACTTCCGGTAACCAAAATCATTCAAGTGTTGAAAAAAACTATACATTTGTTATAATACTTATAAATGGAATCTTGTCAACCTAAATGAAACGGACCTCATGTTCTAGTGTTTACATACACACAAACACTGACAGACAGGATTGCAAAACAAAGATTTGGCTGGTCCAAGAGGTTGTAAAGCATTAAAAGTTGTCAAAATGTCAATTTTTATATTCTGTATATGATAAAGTAGGGTGTTTTCAAACTGCAAAAACTGTCAAAATCTCATATAAATTTTGTGAAGTATAAAAATGCAAAATATATTATAATATAATGACTCATCTCAAATTTGTGATTATTTTTTATATTTTTTGTAAGTTTAAAAAATATTATTTCATGGAACATTGTCACTTTTATAAATCTATCTGTCAATGTGAAAAAGGGCTGATGTATCTATTTATGATAATAAAATAAAGTTTAATTTAATGTTGGATCTCTTACTTTCTATTCCTTTTCAGTGGCGGAACTAGAAAAAAAGGGCCACCCCGCAAAAAAATTTTTGGGCCCCCTCCTATATATATATATATATATATATATATATATATATATATATATATATATATATATATATATACAAACACAGAATACAAACATTTTTTGAAAAAAAAATTTCTTTTGTTTCAATTTGAACAAATTACAACAAATAATGTGTGTGACTGCATTAGTCTGCTTCAAAAATTTATTTTTTTAGATTTAGAACTAGATCGATGTAATACTTCCTACCCCTTACCCTTTATCCGGTCAAAAGAATATAAAACATGAAAGCTTTGTAGGTGTAATGGTTTCTCGTGTTATGTTTATTTTTAATGTTTTTTGTAGTTTTATTATTTGTTTTAAATATATTTCATTTTTATGCTCTGTCATGTTTAGTATGTTTTTTTTCAAATAATAAGAAAGAGAAGTAATTGCTTTTTAATTTGTTTAGTACACATATATTAAAAGGAGTTTATGAACACCCCTATTTAACTATTTAAAAAAGGGAAATAAGTCATGGAAGTGTTTTAAACGTTTGCCTATCTTTCACATTACAGCTACGAATATATTTTTTTACGCAACAGCATTTGTTATCTACTGTATAACATCGCTAATGTAGTAGATCTGTTTGTTATTTACAAAAGCTTTTACAGTCAAGTCAAAAATCCAAGAAAATTATTTTTTTTTACTATAAAAAATGTATTATGGTCGGCTATGGGCCCCTAAATGGCTAGGGCCCCCCCCCCCCCCCCCGCATTGCGGGGTCTGGCGGCACTGTAGTTCCGCCCCTGTTCCTTTTATAACTTCCACATACAAGTTTGAATGTTGACCATTTCCATGGCATATATTCACTTTTGATATCCACTAAAGTATGACTCATCAAAATAAGTGAATTGAATATAATTTAAGGTGCTGCTTTACTTGTATAACTCATGGTCCAAATGTTAGCCTATCAATTAATTAATGATTTTAAAAAATCATTTATTAACTCAGTTTTGTTTTATTTTTTATTCTGGTAAAATTAAAACTCTTCCAATAGTGCAGTTAACAACTATTTTTTCCTGTTTGACAAAGAATATTGTAAAGAGTCAATGCTGTAGCCTGATTCAAAGTAAACGGGTCTAAAAAGTTGGCTGCTCATTTCACTTTCATATGTTTACGTAAAAGAAGATATAAAGGGAAGAGAGAAAAGAGTCAATGCACCCAAGATCTATTAAAAAGTATACTCTTGAAGATAGAGCTATTAATACTTACATACCTTTAGCTTCTCCCCATCCCATAATCCAACATTCTTCCCATTCACGCTGGATTCTCTCTTTTTCTGGGAGGCATGCATGGCGAATATCAAAGCTGGATACATCAGCAGGTTTAGCCAATCGAAGTAAAGCAATATCATTTGGGTAGTTGTCTCCATTTACAAATTCTGGATGCTGTTACATGAATATATGTTAAGACAAGCTGATTAAATAAAGGTATTTGCCTATTTGGTAATGTCCTGTTTATGTTTAAATAAGCCTATATGTAGGCTAATAATAATTATTATTATTATTTAAAATTTGAGCTTGTAATAAAACATTCAGTAATGAATTACTTCTTGTGAGTGGTGGGTCAAGATATGTATATAAGTTACTTATTAGTGAAAAGTCTGCTCTTTTAGATCTGATGATAAGAAATTACATAGGGCTACAAATAATGTATGGGACAGAGTGGTCTAGCGGTAGAGAGCTGGACTGCTAACCGTAAGTCTCGAGTTCGAATCCCGGTTCAAGTCAGTAGACCATCCCTGAGTCCACCCAACTCTGATGGGTACCTAACTCACACTAGGGAAAGTAAAGGCGGCTGGGCATAGTGCTGACCACACTATCTCTTCAGATGCCGAGGTCACAGAAACAATTGAACTCTACTTCAGTTGCCCCATAGACCGTAAGGTTTGAAAGGGAAACTTTTACAAATAATGTGATTTCAGTTGACTGAGATAAACTGGTTTGTGACATACTGCTAAAACAAATTTGAAGGTTTTTAAGAGTTTCCTAACTTATACTATTTAAGTGTAAGTCTACGAACTAAAACTTTAATTAGGCTGGCTAATAGTTTAAAAAACCTCACTCAAACTAGAAAATTTCAATTCAGTTACATGATGATCTCAAAAAGCTGTTGGAATTTAAAAAGGATTGTGAAATTCAGTTTTCACTGAGTGCAATCATAGACGTGCGTATTACTAGCATCGGTGATCCATAAATCATATGTCAACACATTTCAAAAAGTAAAAGCCTTAACAATTAAGTGTAGGCCTATTTCCAGGTGGAAATTAGAAATTTCAAATAAAATATCAAAGTCTCCTACAAACATTGAATTGTAGATTTCTAAAAAATTAATAGAGTGGTGATGGCGGAATAAAATATTACAGTGTAGGGGTTGGGTCCAAATGTTGCCATTTTGTTATATATGGGCACAATAATTTATACTATAAAGTTTATAGGTTTTGAAAATAGTCACTCAGAATTTACCAGCGTCAACTCCACTATATAGATCTACTAGGCATACTGCCTAGCTTCGCTTAGGTTTTCAAAAAAGTTGAGAAATTGAATGATTAATTAATAGGTGATTGGCTGTTATGTTAAAAGCTTAGGGCCTAAATTTATTCAGTGTGGTAGTTTTATCGTACACATAAATTGATGGAATATTCGCAAACTTATTACTCGCAAGGTTATTAGAACTGAAAGGGCTTTCATAAAAATTATCAATCAAATATTATATTAAATTACTTTTGCAATTAATTATACAATTTCAATACAATACAAAACTTAATTTATAACAAAATATTTGTTTAAAACAATGCTGCACGTTGTGATTTTTGTTTATTCTTAAAAAGAGTATACAAAATATAAAAAAAAAATTGTTACATTAAAAAGTTACCTCCCCTGTTCATAAACAAAATGACCAAATCTCGTATAATGAGAATTTCACTCGCATTTTTTTAGCCCTCTTCGAGGGCTTTGATGCTGACCAACAGTTTTTCCATACGGCCCAGTCATCTATAGAGGTGTATGCAAAAAATTAGCCAGTTATACAAAGAGTAAGTACCCTAAAATTTGTGTAGAAATTACCCTGTTTTCCCCATAAAATACAATGTTTATATAGGGAAATACAACTGGTCAGTTTTGACCCATTTCCCGATTTTTTCCAGACATGGCGAGTTTTTTGTGACACCCCCAGGCATTCTCCTACCACCTCACAAAATTTCAAGGGGGGTCGTCGGAGGAAATTTTTTTCGTAATATAGCTCATATAATGAGAATTTCACTCGCGGTCACTTTTTAGCCCTCGTCGAGGGCTTTGAGTGTAACCGACAGTTTTCCCTAAAGGTCAAGCCATTGACCTAGGAGCATGCAAAAAATTAGCCAGATATACTGAGCTTAAGTACCCTAAAGTCTGCGTTGAAATGACCCTCTGTTTTTCCCATAAAATACAAAGATTATATAGGGAAATACAACTGGTCAGTTTTGACCGCTTTACGAAGTTTTCCCAGATATGCCGAGTTTTTTGTGACACCCCTGCGTGTTCTTCTACCACCTCACAAAATATCAAGGGGGGTCGTCGGAGGAAAATTTTTTTCTTAATAGAGCTCATATAAAGAGAATTTCACTCGCGGTCACTTTTTAGCCCTCGTCGAGGGCTTTGAGTGTAACCGACAGTTTTACCCAAAGGTCAAGCCATTGACCTAGGAGCATGCAAAAAATTAGCCAGATATACTGAGCTTAAGTACCTTAAAGTCTGCGTTGAAATGACCCTCTGTTTTTCCCATAAAATACAAAGATTATATAGGGAAATACGACTGGTCAGTTTTGACCGCTTTACGAAGTTTTCCCAGATATGGCGAGTTTTTTGTGACACCCCAAGGCGTTCTGCTACCACCTCACAAAATATCAAGGGGGGTCGTCGGAGGAAATTTTTTTTCGTAATAGAGCTCATATAAAGAGAATTTCACTCGCGGTCACTTTTTAGCCCTCGTCGAGGGCTTTGAGTAAGACCGACAGGTCTGCCCTACGGTCAAGCCATTTACCTATAAACATGCCAAAAATTAGCCAGATGTAAAGAGGGTAAGTGCCCTAAAATCCGTTTTGAAATGACCCTCTGTTTTTCCCATAAAATACAAAGATTATATAGGGAAATACGACTGGTCAGTTTTGACCGCTTTACGAAGTTTTCCCAGATATGGCGAGTTTTTTGTGACACCCCAAGGCGTTCTGCTACCACCTCACAAAATATCAAGGGGGGTCGTCGGAGGAAATTTTTTTTCGTAATAGAGCTCATATAAAGAGAATTTCACTCGCGGTCACTTTTTAGCCCTCGTCGAGGGCTTTGAGTAAGACCGACAGGTCTGCCCTACGGTCAAGCCATTTACCTATAAACATGCCAAAAATTAGCCAGATGTAAAGAGGGTAAGTGCCCTAAAATCCGTTTTGAAATGACCCTCTGTTTTTCCCATAAAATACAAAGATTATATAGGGAAATACGACTGGTCAGTTTTGACCCATTTCCCGATTTTTCCCGGACATGGCGAGTTTTTTGTGACACCACAAGGCGTTCTCCTACCACCTCACAAAATTTCAAGGGGGGTCGTCGGAGGAAATTTTTTTTCGTAATATAGCCCATATAAGGCGCCGGTCAGTCGAGGTCAGTTTTGACCCCCTCTCAGTAGACTTTTCGGCCAACTGTCACCGGCCCTCGTGTTCTATCGCCCCAAGGCACCATCGTGCCAAATTTGACGCGCCTGCGGCGCCGGGAAGTGCCCTATCGGGCACTTGACCACTTTGCTTTATATATATAGATATCTTTTGTGATGAAAAGGATGTATATAATAATGAAGCAGGTAATACTATTGCACATGATGGTTAATAATAATAATAGAAGGACGCTATATCGTGATTTTACCCACAAACTATGTTGAGAATTTAAACATTGTGAATAAAAATAATTCAGCTTTAGAACTAAAAATCAGCATTTTACTTTACTTTTTCCCCTCTTGGCCATGGCATCTGACCTTTCTGACTCTTTGCTAAGCAACTGGTGCAGATATATATATATATATAATATTTTATATATATATATATATATATATATATATATATATATATATATAATATATATATATATATATATATATATATATATATATATATATATATATATATGTGTGTATAGTGTGCTTGTAGATTTATGTATGTGAAATTTATAAAAAAAAAAAGTATTTTCTCCACCAGTATTAAAGAACAATGTAGGCCTATTTACATCTAAAATGTTTTTATATTTTATTTAGAATCCGTGGCCTGCCCCCCTCCCCCCCCCCCCACCCCTCTGCACGCCACTGATTTTGATAGATCTAATCAGTAATCATTAAACAAAAAATAAAACGCTATATTGATGTCTGACATTGACTGTTGTTAGCAATGGCCATACAAAGTCATAGCTTCGCTGTAGGATGCTGAGAACAACTGACAAACTGGTATTACTAATAGTATAATACTATTAGCAAACGTCAAAGCGTTGTACGTTAAATCTCACCATGCACAGCAAGCCTTCACAACCCGCAAGGCTTATCGGTTAACCCGGCCTTTGAAGTTTAAACAAAACCGCGGTCAAGCTGGTCAGTAAGGACAAATATTTAAAGTAAAGCCGTTTGTTAAATGTTTACCTTGACAATATAGTCAACGCTTTGTGTTGATCCGTGTTGCCAGAAAACAGCTCTCCATTCGTCAGCGCTGTTAAAATCAGGTCTAAAGGATCATATAAAATATAAAATTAACCAGTCCATAAAGACAGTTATGATGACTTAAATCACCTAGACACAGGGGCGTAGCGAGGGGGGGCGGGGGGTGCGGACCGCACCGGGTGACACCATTTAGGGGGGTGACACCAAGGCAAAAAAATAGCAAAATATATAGAGAAAAACTTGAGGGGGGGGGTGCAAATCGAAAGTTTGAGGGGGGGGGTGCAAATCGAAAACTTGAGGGGGGGGGTGCAAATCAAAAACTTGAGGGGGGGGGTGCAAATCGAAAGTTTGAGGGGGGGTTGCAAATCGAAAATTTGAAAGTTTGTCCCTGGGAAGGGTCTCTATGCCTCTGGGGGGGTGACACCATTAAGTGCCGCACCGGGTGACACCCGACCTCGCTACGCCACTGCCTAATACAAATACGTGCTAGGGGTCGTCCACAAATAATACACGGGGGTCGGGGGAAGTAAAAAATGTTCAAAAAAGTCGTCATTTAAAGATGACCTCTCAAGAAAACATCGAGTTTATGACTTTAAGTTTTCTTTATTGCTAGCTAGCTACAGAGCAACGAATTTTATAATTATAGATTTTATGTGTGAACATCACAAATGTATTACATGAGGGTCTACGAGGGTGGAGGGGGGGTTCTAACTGTTCTCTACACCTCCTAACACCTCTTTGCCTATGCCACTATTGATATAGTGATATAGTGTGTGAATTTAAGATAATAACTGTGGTTCTATGACATTCAAATTTAAATGTGGGGAGGGAGGATCATATCCCTTAACTCCCGCCCTGCCCTCGCCACTGCTATGGATCCTTTAATCTTAGCAAGTAATGGCATTTACATTTTATGGAAGGTGTAAGGCTTTTTTGTTGTTACGTAACTGTTTTATTGTTTGTTTGTTTTCTTTAAACATCCCACCACTGGTTCCATCGAGGAAACATGTGAACTAGAACAATCAAACCTTCGCTAAATGTAATTTTGGTTTATTTAAAGAACTTACCCAGCCACACAATGAGCCGCTGTCACTACCCATTGTGGATGTATTAAAGTAGCACCACACACGTGTCTGCGAGCCCAAGACAGTTGAAGCGATACAACCCAAGGCCACCGCCCACGACGTGCAGGCAAGCCGCCAACTATCAAACTTGTTACTGAGACTCCACATTCTGTTGTGTGCGGTAGAGAAAAGAAAACAAATTAGGTGAGGTTTTCTTCAGCTCGTATTCCCATTACCGATAATATCTATAGGAGTGTAATAATGTAAGCTTAATACTCGACAGTAACGTAAACGGAGTTTTGCGAAAATATATATGTATATATATATATATATATATATATATATATATATATATAGAGAGAGAGAGAGAGAGAGAGAGAGAGAGAGAGAGAGAGAGTGACATATATATAAATATATATATATATATATATATATATATATATATATATATATATATATATATATATATATATATATATATATATATATATATATATACACACACACACACAAAGCATTCAAACGATAATTATCCTCATGAATTATGGGGAAGTTGTAGGCCTATAATGAATTATACCTATTGTGCAGAAAACATAGGAAGGGTGTAGCAGATATAACAGTGGTCTAATGCATTGCTCTCACCTGGCATGAATGTTGGACTGGTTGTGTTATACGACTCTGTTGTTTTGGTCACTTGTTCAGTTGTCTCCGAGTCGTTGGGCGACTTGGTTGCAATTTCGATCCACCAACTAGTCTGAGTTGACTGAGGTACTGTCCCAGAAATGTCAACCATTTGTGTGGATGAGTCGTCTGATTCTTGGACAATTTTGTAGGTAGGCTCACTGTTGTTGTGTATAGCGCTGTTCGAGTTTGTTAGTTTGTTTTTAACACGAAGTTTCTTTGTGCGTTCCTTTTTCTTGCGTTGCTTTAGATGATTGATGCGATAACGTTTACGAGATGACGGGCTCACAGTTCCGATATAAATTGGCGCCTGGGTTGTAGTTTCTGTTTTCTCCGCACCTGTTGTTTTTTGTAAAGGTTTTAATGTTGTTTGTACTAAATCGCCAAAACGAGTCCAGTAACGGCTTTTGGTGTTGCTGAGACTTTTTTTAGTAGTTGGCTTTGAGGACTGTTTAATTTTCCGTTTGACGTAAAACCTAGTCACTTGCTTCAACTCAACATGGCCATCATTTTGCTGGGAACTTGTTTCTGTGGTCTTTGGCGAGGCGTAATTGCCGAGCTTGTCTCGAAAAGCAGGGTTCACTCGTCGCATCCCTGTTTTAAATTGGCGTCCAATGCCGTGAAAATCTTTTGGATTGAACTCTGGGTGATACCTCGGATCGTCTTCTTTCCCCCAGGAACTGGTCAGTTCAACAATGGGAACCTCTGTCGATGTTGTTGTTGAACTAGATAGATCAATTGTTGAAGGGGATTGGGTTGTTGATAAGAATGCCCATTGATTTGAACCTTGCTTTTTAAAGTCGTCGTTGCCGTCTTGTAAAAGAAGAGCTTTGGAATTATTTTCTTTCCCATTGAAACAATCGTCCCACCTAGATTTTAGAGGTACACAGTTGGTCACTCTGTTGGACCAGACTTCGTTATTCGGACAGGACATGACAGCAGCAACCTTATTTCTGGCACAAACAAAGAAAACGGTACATTCCCTGTCGTCTCTAACCCATTGCAGCTTTGTATGATGACAAGGACTTTTTGCCATGTATGCTTGCAAAAGAACTTGGTCCGTCAGCTCCTTGTACATGGTCGGTTTCCTGTTTTCACTATCGTCTGTTGGATGATCATTGTAAAATGTGTACTCGCCGTTAGATCTCAACATGTCTTTAGCCCTTTTGGCCACTGGGAGTTGACCTGAGTCGGACATAAAATAACTACTGTCCAACACTCGTCTGCTACGATACAAACTGATACGTGGTCGTTTGCTGGAGCTCATTTCTTCTTGCAAACTGACTGTTGTCATTCCGGTCATTGGTGATTTGGAAAAATCTGTTGGCACATAAGAAATATGTGTTTCTCTTTGTGGATAGAGAAACCTCAAATTGTTATATACTGATCGTCGGTGTCGCCTCATTGAAAATAAGCGTGATATATGCTTACGCCCAGCGCCTATGGGAAAATTGCTACTGGGAACAAGTTGCAATTCAGCTTCATTTCCTCTAACATCAATGAAAGAATTATCGTGTTTATTATGCCCACTAACTGAAGAAATTGTAACCAGAAAATACGCAATTAACAACAATCTATAGTCTTTGTAATTGTTTTTTTGTATTATTCCGAGTTCTTGTCTCTGCCATTTTTGATAAGGCGCTAGATCGTAAGGAATAAAGTACAATTTCTTTACCTTATTCATGTTTGTATATTTTTTTACATTGAGTAGTTATTAAAACACTTCCACGGTAAAACGTGATCTAGTCAACTCCGCGAAGTCCACCGCAAACAGACACAATTAAAAGTTACCAAAGAATATATCCACAATTGATACAGTAGACGAATATACACAGAAGTCAATTAAAAATGAGCAGCTTCTGAATTTTTAAAATCCGAATTCTGTGAGGGAAAGTCAAGATTTGATCCTTCAACGTTGGTCATGTTATCGCGCGACTAGAAAGAGATTCTCAGGACGTTTATTTCTCCGAGATCTTTTTGGGCAAAGCTATCGTCAAACACAGACGTTTCAGGTCTGTCTTTCTCGAAACTCTCGCCCTAATCTGCTGCGATTTGAAAAATCTCTGGCCGTCCGGCCGTTAGAAATGATGTTAAATACCCCCACGTAGTGATGCGAGCCCCGACGTGATGTGTTTATTCCTCTCCCCCTCCCCATTAAACCCATTCGCTTCCGCTAACGCTACTGGTCTAACGAAGGGAAGGACATGACGTCCGGCGACAATCTAATGGCCCCTATAGAGCAATGTTTGCCTCTGTCCAGGTTTATTGGGAAACGCGTTCTTCGATAAACAACCCCCCCCCCCCCCCCCTTATGTTCCTTCCCTTCCTAAGCCCCTCCTTCTGTGGGATGACTTGGAAAAAATGTCTCGGTCTTACTATTTGTTTCTTGGACTGAACGAAAAGAATTGGAATTGCAACTGAAATATTTTTGACAAATCGCATAGGCCTAGTCCATTTGTATGCCGAAGCTAAACTGATAGGTTACTTGACAGTTGGAGTATTTTTTATTTTAACCTAAATATAAAGTGTTATGAAATACGGGAAACGAAGCTTTTAAAAGCGACATTTAGGCCTAAACAAACTGACACTTGAGAAAGTGTGGTTTCGACGTGTTTATAAGTTTGGTGTAAGCTCAAGCAGGGTTTCTTTTAGACCTTTTCGGAAAGGAAGGGGGGGCAAGGGGACACTAGTTAGTGGCGTAGCGAGGTCGGGAGTCACCCGGTGCGGCACTCAATGGTGTCACCCCCCCCCCCCCCCAGAGGCATAGAGACCCTTCCCAGGGACAAACTTTCAAATTTTCGATTTGCCCCCCCCCCTTAAACTTTCGATTTGCACCCCCCCCCTCTAACTTTCGATTTGCACCCCCCCTTCAAACTTTCGATTTGCATCCCCCCCTCGAGTTTTTCTCTATATATTTTGCTATTTTTTGCCTTGGTGTCACCCCCCTAAATGGTGTCACCGGTGCGGTCCGCACCCCCCGCCCCCCCCCCACTCGCTACGCCCCTGACACTAGTATAAGTATATATATATATATATATATATATATATATATATATATATATATATATATATATATATATATATATATATATATATATACATTCTATTTCGTTCGGGGTAAGGGCCGTTAGATGTGGTTCGCGGGGGGGGGGGGGAGGTGCACTGCCCACAAGATGCCTAAAGAAACACCGAGTTCAAGTAGCAATAAATCTACAGTTGGGCCCTATCATAACTTTAAAAAAATCAAATACACACAATTCAAAGGTTTGGCAATTTTAGCATTGCCATTTATTACATCGAAAGACGCGTGAGTCATATAAAGTGGGACGAAGAAATACGCGTTGAATACACATAGTGCTAGTTCTTCCTTTGGACAACATGCTCCTCCCTTTGTATGTGTCCAGTCCGACCTTCAGGAATGATTTACCGTCATGTTGCTGCGACAGAACACAAGTAAATACTTTTTTTCTCAACAAAAAAAAAGCGTGATATTTTTACGCTCGCTGTTGTGGAATGGTGGTAGTTTAAGAACCAAATATTGAATCCACGAGGAGAGGGGTCAGAAAAAAAAGAAAGGGAGCGGCTCGGTGACCTTGTGTATTGTTGACCGCTGCGCTGAATAGAAACGACTAGAATAGAAATAAAAGTAAGTTAAACTATTACCAGGCGTACATTAAAGAATATTTTAATTGTGTACTGTCTGTGTTGGTACCTCATACAGGCATATCAATGTTTCCAAAATTCGGTGCATCTTCTCTTTTGAAAAATTATTAAAACTTTTAAATACATTTTCTGGCGTATATTTTGGTGTGAAAATAATATTCTAGTGGTTTTTGTTATAAGAACACAGTGGTGTTGATGTTTTTTTGCACCAGTAATAATATATACAATTCCCCCCCCCCCCCCATGAATTACCAAACATTAAAAATAATTGGCATTTTTTAATATCCAATGTTCTATTTTGAATGATTCTCCATGTATATTTGTTTAGCTAAGTGCGAATCTAGGTAGGGATATGGAGGCTTACACCACTCCCCTCCTCAAAAGAAATTGTTTATATCATGCAACTCCCTCCCCTTTTTAACACGTTTTTCTTAACTCAGCTTCGCGTTTGTTTGTTTGTTGTTAAAATTGACATCGAAAATTAGCCCACTTCTGATTGCTATAGAGATCTGAAATTTGGCATGCAGGCTACTTTCGCCTAACAATTTCAGATGCAATCATAAAAACTAGCAATTAGAGACCGTAATTAGCTTAATTTAATTACGCCCCAAGGACCATAAAATTGAGGACATGATTTCTAAAGATACCGACAAGACTGGAGGCCTATTGACACAGTTACTTCGGCCCCAATCGATGTGAGCGCGCTGGCCGTGATCGTATAGTGGTTAGTACTTCGCGTTGTGGCCGCGACAACCCAGGTTCGAATCCTGGTCGCTCAATATTTTTAATCGGTGTATTTATAAACACTTAGTCAAGTCATACTTAATCAAGTCATTAGATAAAGTAGAAAATAAACTATATATAAAACTTTTTTTTAAAAACCACGTTTTTCATGTGTAGCAACGGACTAAAAAGGAGAAAATAAAATACTTTAAAAAAACTTTTTAAAAAACCACGTTTTTCTTGTGGACTAAAAAGTAGAAAATAAATTTTTCTTTTGTGCTTCCTCGAGCTGTGCAGATTCTTGTGATGACTGACAAAAAACGTGGGTCGGGCAGATGGGTCGGGAAATTTGATGGTGAACGTACCCACGTTTTTTTTTTTTATTTTCTACTTTTTAGTCCACAAGAAAAACGTGGTTTTTTAAAAAGTTTTTTTTTAAGTATTTTATTATTAACACGTTTTTCTTAACTCAGCTTCGCGTTTATTTGTTTGTTTGTTTATGGATTTGTTTGTTGTTAAAATTGACAACGAAAATTAGCCCACTTCAGATTGCTCTAGACATCTGAAATTCGGCATGCAGGCTATTTTCGCCTAACAATTTCAGATGCAATCATAAAAACTAGCAATTAGAGACCTAAATTAGCTTAATTAAATTACGCCTCAAGGACCCTAAAATTGAGGACATGATTTCTAAAGCAAAAATTATCAATCCAGATTTATCAAAACAAAATTAAGAGGTTTTATCAGTGGCGGAGTGGTCTAGCGGTAGAGAGTTGGACTGCTAACCCGTTAGTCTCGAGTTAGAATCCGGGTTTAAGTCAGTAGACCGTCCCTGAGTCCACCCAACTCTGATGGGTACCTAAAAAATCCTCTAAATTTTTATGTATTTAAAAACACTTAGTCAAGTCATACTTAATCAAGTCATTAGATAAAGTAGAAAATAAACTATATAAAAACTTTTTGAAAACCACGTTTTTCATGTGTAGCAACGGACTAAAAAGGAGAAAATAAAATACTTTAAAAAAAACTTTAAAAAAAAAAACACGTTTTTCTTGTGGACTAAAAAAGTAGAAAATAAATTTTTCTTCCGACCCTAGGGGATCTACCAATGACTGCTCGTAGATTTTGTGCTTCCTCGAGCTGTGCAGGTTCTTGTGATGACTGTTCATACATTTGATGACAAAAAACGTGGGTCGGGCAGATGGGTCGGGAAATTTGATGGTGAAATTTTTTTGGCGAAACTGAAATTTTTGTTCGCAGCCAAATCGCATCCTACCAGGGCGCCGACGGACACGCCTGATTCAATTAAATGAGCGGCTATAAAGTCCCATCTTATACATTGTCTATCACACTGTTTAGAAAACGTAGTTAAGGGGGAAGGCTCCGGTTATTTCTTTACAGCTTTATTAAGATACATCCGCATATGCATTTCCGCTAAAAAAAATTCGTGGAAAAATCTTGGTAACTTTGAAGTGATGCCTGGAAGAAACTGACAGACCGGCAGATACACCTACAATGCTTTATATATATATATAGATCAGTGGTTCCCAAACTTTTTCGTGTGGTGACCCCCTTTTATAAAAAGTAAGTGACACGCGACACCATCAGAATTAAAAGGTCGAAATTAGTAGGGAAATTTATAGGCGCTAAAATAAGATGTTCTAGTAGACTTTCAATGTGAATTATTCTTGATAACTGTTTTAATGCGATGTGTGAAATTGCCTGCTATTAACGAACCTCAAAATTCAAGGTTGCGTTTTTGTTAGCGCCAACCTCATTTCATTCTCAATATTATTTGATTTGTTTCTTGGTTTTGTTTTTAATTGGAAGAAGTGCTGAAAATCTATTCTCGCAAATACATGTAGAAACATAAGACACTATAACTCGAAAGGCAATCCATTGTACGTTTTGGTCTGAATGGTGCATACTAATACTACACCAAAATTTTGTGAGCAGCTTTTCATTTAACAAGGTATGTGACACAAATATAATCATTTCGCAAATTTAAGAATTCATCTTGTAATTCATCAGGGCTGCTGGCAAGATCAAGGAAAGCAGAGAATAGGTACCGTCTGTCTTAATGTAGATCCTTCTACTTTCAGCTCAGCGAAAAAATGCTACAGTTGGTTTTTAGGGTTTAAACTCCGGTAAAAAAAATACTCGTTAGGGAAACAATTGTTTCTCTATAGCTGTTTTAAGGTACATCTGCATGTGCTTCCATAAAAAAAGTGGGAAAATCTTGGTAACTATGACAACAGTAGCCATCTTAAAAATGAACCCATTTGTAGGTTTTCCACCATTCATGAAATATATTTTAAGCCCAATAAACAATGAATTCATAATCTTCTACCATATTTTGGGGTACTCAGCTAAACAATTTAAGTGCATATCTTCAAACTAATTTTTTTATGAATTTTCAAATTGTGGGTCCGTTAAAAACAATAGTTTTAATGCCCCAAAATAAAGTGTATTTAACGGACACAAAGTTTTAGTTTTGAAGATCTCATAGATACATGACTGAAAACAACTTGGCACAGTGCCACTTCCAGTTATGTTAGTAAAGCCAGATTTCAGCTATTTTTCTAAATATTTTTGGTATTTTTATTGCTAGAAAGCCAGAAAAGCCCTTCCCACAGTTTGGGAACCCATGATATAGATAGATTGTAAGTGTGAACAAACCCTCACACCTTATCACAAACCATGCCTCTCCTGTAAAGTGTCACATTTTATATGGATGACCCCTTTATTTACTCTCAAATAGACCCTAAAACTAAAAGAATTTTCCTTTAAAAAATGAAAAAAAAGTTTAACAGCAACAGGTTAAAAATTAGCATTATCATTTGGCTTTAATTCACAGAAGTATAAATGTAGATATTGTAGGATAGATAAAAATAACACTTGTCCTTTTTCAAAGATTTTATTTTTAAAATGACCATTGATAAAGTGTATCTTTAAAATTTCTTTCCAGTCACTACATCTACAAATGTTGAACTTATTAAAGAAAAAAAAATTAAATGATGAGAATTTAAAAATAAAAAAAATTATATGCATAATAAACTTTTGTTAAAGTACAGCACATAAGGTAAAAAGTCTGCTACTCATTTACAAGTTAAATACATTGATAAAATCCTAATCATGATATTTGTTTTAAATGTAATACATTTAACACAAGTTTCAACTTAATTTCAAATTAAAACTTCAATGCTACTTCCACATCTGTATCAATGATTAAAATGCTTGTGATAATTTTTTCTCAGTTCATTTAACTGAATTTTTAAAATGCTTTTTTGTTATTGAAGTTTTTGCATTCTAGTAGGCCCTATGTCTTGGGTTTCCTATATTTCAAAGACTTATACAAATTCTATACAGAATAGGTACTACAGTAAGATAATTACTGATTTAAAGTCTAGGGTTAAAGTGACTGGATTATTAATGTTAAACTATATTATACATAATACTATAACAAAACTTTTCAGAAAGTAAATACTTATAATCTTCTCGCCTTTTTGGGTCTATTTCCATTGTGAGGTAGCCTGGTTGTATCTGTGATTGAGACTATGTTCAATCCAGAAAGATGAAGTGCTTTTAAAGCAGGCTGTTTGGGATAAAAACAATGTGTTAATATTTTTTTATTACTTTAAAAAAAAATAAACACACAAAAATAAAATTATGGAATTAATACTTTATAGAAAAAATTTCAATCTCTAAACAACAAAAATGATTGTAAATAATAATGACAGATAAAAACATGAATATATCTATGTAACTTCATGTCAAAACTATTGTTCTTGCCCTAAAATGGATTTGTAAAATGTTAGCCAACAACTCGCGCCATAAATATAAATAAAATGGTGCTCAGTGCGTTGAATAGCATCCATTGATCAACTTCTTTCATTATAACAATGTCTGTACTATACAATGGGGATCATGTTAATATATTTCATTGTGCTGGATTAACCTAAGACTACTGATGTTTTCATAAAAAATTAAATAATTACTGGCTAAAGACAGCAAAACATTTTGAAAAGTTTTTGAAAAAAAGGAAACAATGCAGAAATATTACTCTAATTTTGTTTATTTTTCAAAATGATGAATTATATAATTTCAATAAAGCTAATAACATAGGCTAAGGATTTATTTATCTTATGGTTAGCTTTAAGGTCAATACTTTTTCTTTATGTTTTTATATTTTGTTGTATATTGTAAAAAAAACCATTAAAGGGCATTAAATATTGTTCAGGAAGGGCGTGGCCCGAAACTCTTGAGTTCAAATCAGTAGAACATCCCTGGGTCCATCCAGTTCTGATGGGTACCTAACATACGTTAGAGAGAATAAAAGGCGGCTTGGCATAATGCTGACCACACTATCCCTGAATAGGCAGAGGTCACTGAAACAGATGAACTCTACTCCATCTGCCCCATGTGTCTTGGGCCTAAACGGGAAAAGATGATGATGATGAAATATTGTTCACTTTATATCTACTCTTTCATTTTTTAACATTTTCTTTATGAAACCTCTTTCCAGATATTTGGTCCTTTTCATTCCTGTTTTTGCCTCTAATTTTATCGTATGTAAAGTGTTTCTCATTGACGTTTATTGCAGTGACCCATATGGCACAAAAAGAACACAGAGAAAACTACTTTCTTTTAAAATGAGGAGGAATGGGTGAATACTGACAGGAAAAACCAGGAAAACTACAGGGTAGCCCTTATAAAAATGGTCACAAAAAAAAAAGCCTAGTCCATAATGACATTCTGCAAGACCTCAAAAACTTAGCAGCTGGAAGGGGGGGGGGGGAGGGGGGGGGGGGGGGGAAGGTAGAAACAAACTAAAGACTAAAAAAACTAAAGACTGCTGCCTTTGGGCTCTTACTCAACACCTGACCCTTACCTCTACCTTCAAAGTTTGTTTTATTAACACACTGTATCAATACATTATAAAAATAACAGGAGAAATTAGTTTAATTATTGTGCACTGTTGTTCATTTCATAATTATTTGTTACAATTAAGTGTCTTTTGTAATGATGCTACAGCATCATATGTTGAAATCTTATCACATACCATTACTTGTCAAAAACTTTCCATAAAATTGATACATACAGAGGTCTACAGATAAAAATTTAATGCTTAACACAAAACTAGTGTAAGGAAATTGTTAATTACCAGTCTTCCTGCTCCAATACCTCTTATACAAACTCTTACAGAAGTTACTTCTTTTTTAATAGCATCCTGAAGAAAATAGCATAAAGGATAAAAAGTTGTGTAATGGCTTACTCGCAACGTGTTACTAAAAATGATAAAAGGTAGAAATATTTATTTGTAAATAAATACTGAAAACTTCAGCAAACAGCGGAGATGTTATACTAGTTATAGGCTATCTATAGAACTACTAAAACACACCAGGCAATTTGGTTTGAATGTGTGTGCCTGTGCATTTATATTTACTTTTTAGTATATTGAGATGAGAAGATATGCAAAATGTGTAAAGTTCCCATTTCGATGGTCCATGGGTAAGTGTATTAAAATGTGTACTATGTGAGAAAAATAAATTTATTTTTAAAATGAATGCACAATAAAATATTGTGTAAAGGCGATTATAAAAATGAAAAAGTATGACAAGTAAATACCGTAGCTTCAAAGCAAACATGGTGTCCAATTGGCAACAAAATTGCTGATTGAAAACTTTAATGAGTTAAAATATTTTTTACTCTAGCTTTAATTTGATCTATACATTCATTCCTTGTTTCTTTTAGGTTTATAGAAAAACTTAGTTTATCATTACTAAACGATAACTGCATCATTTTTTCTTTGGTTTTTTAAGGGTGCGGCTTAATACTCTTCTATTTTTGTAAAGTATAATTCTGGGCGTCCATCATGTTTAAAAAAAGTACAGTGTAGAATTTAGTGTCAAGGTTGAAAATCAATGATTAGATGTCTCTGACACTTAGAATACTTAGATATCATTGGTCCATATGTACTTAACACCTTTTGCAAGTCAACTCCAGTTTCACTTAAGCCTTTTTGCAAAGGTACTGAAAACTGATGGTTCATCACTTAGAATCTTTTGTGGGTGATAAAACTTTAGTGTATAACTAGAACTGGTGAAGGTGAATTTAAAAAGGGGCGTTACTATTTTTTTTTACAATAAGTATACTTAAAAAAGCTCTTTTGCATTTTGGCTCCTCTTTATCTTAATCTTTGGTCTAGGAACCACAATATACTGACCCCTGCCAAAGCTATGGCTGCTGCTTGAGCTGCAACATTGGTTCCTTTTTTAGCATTCCTAAATCCCACTGTACCCTGTAATGACATAAATAGAAAAATAGAAAATTTCCTTAGAAATTCTAAAATGTTTATAAATGTTTTCAAAATTATATACAAAAATATTTGTCTATGAAATAAATATTGATTTTCTTAATAGAATGAGGATTAGCGTATAAATTTAAGTGGTACCAGGACAAAGTCAGTAACCTTATAGTTTAAAACATTTTCTTAATGAAGTAGAAATATTATTTATATCAGTGGTTGAAAACAAAATCATGCATGCATTTCCATTAATTAAATTAAACTAGTATATAATAACAGCTTAAGTAGAGTGCACAAAGAAACACATATAAAAACAAACAGAAAAAAGAAGAAAGATACCACCACTGTTTTTAAATGGAATTAATGAGCTTTAGTGAACATGTTTTAAAAAATGTGTGTATTACATAAAACAGAAAGTATGATCTCCACTTTTATATCATAAATTCAAATACAATCTGTAAATATTCACCATAATGTCAAAATGATACCACCACTGTTTTTAAATGGAATTAATGAGCTTTAGTGAACATGTTTTAAAAAATGTGTGTATTACATAAAACAGAAAGTATGATCTCCACTTTTATATCATAAATTCAAATACAATCTGTAAATATTCACCACAATGTCAAAATGATAATTGAATAGATATCATTGATATGATAATTTCACTTTAATGTTAAGGTAAAGTGCATTATTAATAGTGATATTATCTATCTAAATTTTGAATTGGTTAGTGGACCATTGCAGAGCTACTAGTGTCCTGATCGTATTATTCCATACTTTGCCATCATGAGTACCATGTTTTAAACCAATTCATCCCCTAGTGTTGTCATCCAAAATTTTCTTTTGCCTGTCTCTTGTATTTTTGTCTGGCACTGTACTTTGTAAGATTGTACTAGACCGGACGACCTGTCCATACATTTTATGTTTCCAGGGATGCTGTCTTTCTTGATGCTCTCAAACTAATCCTGATTGATCGGCTTGAGACAGCATTGCAGTGCTTGAGGTAGTTTACAGTTTTCCTGAAAATCCTACATCAGTCATTCCTATTCCTGATATATACAGTTTGGGATCCCTATTGCCTTACAGAGAATTCAAGGCCACACAATTGAATTTTGTCAAACTCATATCTCTCAAGTTCTTTGAGTTTACCAGCTTCTTTAAGGGAACACATATTCCAATAGCTGATTATATATCGTTCATTGTGTTTATCCTTGTTTGTAGACTTTACACCTCTATCCTGATCTGTGCTTGTAGACACAGCCCTTGTCAACCTGGGGATTGGATGAGCTGGTATGATTGGTTTAGGATCTTCATTCTTCTTGTGCATATCCAGGCCTAAGTGTTGCAGGGTGGCCAACATCCCTTTCCATATGGATGACTTCATCTAGGAGACTCACCTTGACCAGAGCACATGGTTCTTCTTTCTTCTTCTTCGTTCTTAATTTTAGTATTGGAAAGTATCCCCTTCAACACAATTAAGCATACGTGTCAACTGGTTATGCACCATTTATGCACCAGTTATGCTTTTAACATCAATATGGTTTGGTCTGCTATCTCAGGCCCTTTACTGGGGTATGCTGCTTCAAAATTTTCTTACAAGATTTGATGCAAAACTACACAGACATTATGACAGAAGAAAAAGCTTAAAAATTAAAATTTTATCTGTACATTTTATATTAAAAATAAAATAGCAAAAGTTAATTATAAAATTCTACTTTAAAATACTTACAGCTGATTGAATAGCAAGAACAATACCTAAGAAAAGTAAAAAGATTGTTTAAAATATTTAATCTTTAAAAAGTTTATTATTTGGTTTTTAAATATTAATGCCAAAGTGTTTTTAAAGGGCCAACAGACTGAGAGGCAGAAAATAATAAGGCTGCCAAAAACAAAATGCACACTCTAGTTAGTTTCCAAGTTTCACCTTCTTCTTCTTCTTCGTTTTTAATTTTTAGTGGTGAAAGGGATCAAGTCTTATCTGCCAGAGGGTTTGAACTCGAGACTTTTTGGAATTTATAAACCATGAACTTTTGCCGACTCGACCAAACCTCCAACACAATTAAGGATACGTGTCAACTGGTTATGCACCATTGAGGCCATTGACTCAGATTTCAGCCTGCTTTTCTTTTTGGATTTGCTTCCATAGCCTTTGTCCAACCGAGAACAAACTACAAGGCAGCAGTTGTTTGATTTTGGGGTTGTCTCTCCTAGAAGAGTGGCTGTCCCCAGCTGTCGAGCCTCATCTGCCCGAGGGTTTGAACTCCAGACTTTTTGGTGTAGCAACCATGAGCTTTACCGACTTGACCATGCCAAGTCTTACTGTATGCGATAGCTTTTCTATGATGATGAGGTGAGATAATAATCAAAGTCGTTCATCATGCAACAGATGGAACAATGGAAAAATGTGCTTAAACAGAAGGAGTTGATAAAGGCTGTAGGGCCAGCTAAGGGTGCTACAATAATTTCAAAGCTCAGATCCTCTATTTATGAAAAAATAGAGACCTTGCAAATGGCAGCGTGATGGAGAAGCAGCTAGCAGGAGATGCCTTAACACAGGGCATCATGTGCTAGAAGGCACAAACAATATGCAATGTTTAGATGAAGCAGATGCCACACAATTTTCCTATTAAATAAACACTTAACAAAAACAATTGGGGTGGCAATGGGGGCTGGAACAGATAAATGACATTTCAATTAATTTCAATAAAGAACTTATTTCCTGAGATACAAGCAAATCGATCAGACTGTACCAGAACAAATTATATATGAATATATATATATATATATATATATATATATATATATATATATATATATATATATATATATATATATATATATATATATATATATATATATATATATATACATATAGATATATATATATGTATATATACATGTATATATATATATATATATATGTATATATACATGTGTATATATATATATATATATATATATATATATATATATATATATATATATATATATATATATATATATATATATGTATGTATGTATATACATATGTGTGTGTGTGTGTGTCTAAACAAGATGGCTATAAGAATAAAGGAATTCTAAGCTTTAATCATAACTGAATTAAATTAGGACTGTGAAACAAGACTGGAAACGACACTAACATCAGATTAACAGGAATAATCATAGTCAAGTTGGATCTTACCATCTCCATTTGTAAGTGAAATTACTGTATTATTACTTGTTGTCTTTACATTGATGATTGGCAGGTCCAAGTATTTGATACCATCAAATAACTGGGAGTGAGTTGCCAGAGTTGGAAATGATGAACTTCTATGAGAGAGAAAAAAAGGGAAACATTTTTAAAGAAACCTTTTAATATCATTGTATACACTAAATGCATTTACTAAAGTTTTCAGTAACAATACGTGCAGAATTCAATTTTTAAAAACTCTTTTCCTGAAAAGACCTGTTTTAATTTCTGTTAGAAAATGATAAAAATAGCTAGAATCTGTGACACTAGCCCACAAATTTGAGATTATCAAGCAATGATTTCCTTAAAACAATTATTCTAATAACCAACCCACCTCCTTGCTGTGTATAATCTCTTAAAGGTATATTGGAATCAAAACATATACTATATGCTTAAGCCAAATAAAAATAAAATTACAAAAGATGTTTATCAGTTAAACATGGCATTTGTGAAGGTAGTAAAATTGGTGAATTAGGAATTTAGATATAAAATCTAGGCTTCAGGTCATCGCTGATTATTTCATTTATAGCTTGGCAATATAAGGGGATGGTGTGATTGTATGGTAGAGCACAAGATTTCTAGCCCCTTCCAACACAACTTCTGGATTTTTATCCAAGGGGAATTATTACATGAATGGAAAATAATACTGTGGGTGTCCTGACATGGTATAACAAGTTTTATATCCATTGGCCAAGTATTATGAAAATTATGACGTGTACAAAAACAAATGTCATAATAAGGAAAAAAGCCAGTAAAACCTCAAATAAAACATCCATAACAGGGACAATAGAATCTTGACAAAAAGATGATTGTAAGTAGCAAATACAGTTTATTAATGTGAATCGCTACATTAAATAATTTAACATTACACAATCATATATTTACAAGGACTAAAATAGAAAAAAAAACAGAATTCATGCTCATGCAAAATAACCTTATTTAAAACAGAAGTTAATACTGACCAATGCACACTTATGGATGCTAATGTCAAAAAAGCTTTGTTAGTATCTCTTATGGCTGGAACATTTTAAATGGGGCGGGGGGATGGGGGAAGGAATGCTGGCTAACTACAAAAGTTAAAAATATTTTTTCTTCAAGTTACATAGAGCATATTAAGCATTATATATTTGGTCTGCCACTAGAGGTGTGGATGACATTAACTTCTTGTTTTGGTATTGTACAGTCAGATGTATATGCATGTATGTGTTTGTGCATTTGCTCCATGTTTTGTTGTTCTGCCAATTTTTTTTAATACCATGAACTCTTACAGCACATTTTTGCTGTTTTTCTTCTATAAAACCTTTTTAGTGAGAATTTGGTGTACTTCTAACTGGAATACTTACCTACCGGTGTGTGTGGGTAATTTATTTGTTTACTAGTCTGTTGACCTCATAATACTGTCTGCTATTACTTGGGAAAAAATTCAGACTAATATCGTTTTAAGTGTACAGAAACGTATGTGTCAGAAAGGTTAGCCCAATAGTCTGAAGTTAGGTTCATAGAACCTTCCCTGAGTTTACCTAGCTCAGATAGGCCTAGCCACTCAAAAATAAAAGGTGGCTGAGCATAGAGTTTACCACAAAATCCCTTCATGTGCTGACCTCTCAGAAACTGGTGACCTCTACCAATCGACCTTTATGTCTGAAATGGGGAATTACAAATTTACTTTTAATGTGAGAACTTACCCATAATTTTTTTCAATGTCTACAGGCGTTGAATCTTGAGCAGCTTGGACATTTTTATGAGTAACTTGCTGTCGAATGGATTCAGCAAATCTATTATACTTCAAACTTGTACAATCAATTGACTTGGTAGCTTTATTCAAATTGAACAAAAACATGACTAATCACACAGTTTTTAAAACTCTAGACAACTAAACTAAATTTAATACACTAGTTGTTTTAAGTTGCTGCTGAAAAATACACTGGGTTATAAAAATAGGTAACTTAGCTTCTCAATAACTTTTTTAGAAACATGGTTTGCAGGTTCCTAAAATTATAGTAGCTATCTAATAAATAAAGTTCAATTCTGTATGTGGCAGACAGATGGACGGACCCGTGGTAACCGAGGAATATAGTAAAAAACTCGACTTGATCGGCATAGTGTAATGTATATAATGTGCTATCAGGGGTCTCCAAACTACGGACCGCGAGGTCCTCTCATCCGGCCCGCGGAGATCTTTTTGTCCATGGAAAAAGCGTTTGTTGGTGATGGCTGAGGAACTTTGCTCAGAAAAATCACGACATGCCTGGAAGAAACTGGTCCACGAACTGAAATTTGATATTTAATGCGGCCCTCGGACTGAAAAGTTTGGAGACCCCTGATCTAAATAAATGATTTAAAAAAATAATATTAAAGGTTTTCTAAAACAAATTTCATTTTTCAAACCTATAGTGTTTATGACGGCATGTGCATTAAACAAAATTAAAGAAAATGTATCACCCTTCACAAAAGTTCTAGTTGTGTCTGAAAAAAATTACATGGGGGGGGGGGGGGGGTTCTTTTTATTACTTAGTTTTGGTGTTGGAAAAAAATCCTAATATTTAAAAGCCCATTTTAGCACTTCTATCCTTCTCTATTAAAGCATTGGTTGCTGTACATTTTAACACCATTTTTATAACTATGGCTAGAATAGTTTTATTTTGGTGATTTTTTTTACACAGCGATTGTTGATAACTAAATCTACATGAATACATTAAATTTGTCCACTAGCCTGCATGTTAAGAAAAGTTATAACAGATACTGTTATGTGGCTTTTGTTTCTCATTTATTAGACCACTGAATATGACACTGGTATAGGAATAGTTAACACAACATGAATTAATTGTTAAACAGACTTGTGTCTAAGTGATAGAAATACAATTCTAACCTTCTAAAAAGCAAATATTCAGACATTTGATGTTAGATGGGTAATTTTAAAAATGGTACACATACTTATTACCCCTAAGGGGCAATACAACCGACTCAGCCCCCACCTGTTTCTAACTTACCATAAAACTTCTAATCTCTTAGTAAGTAATAGGGATAACTGTTCTTAGATCTCAGCCAATCTGGAGTGGTATGTTAAGTAATTTCTGACCACCATGGTCAAGCAGGGAAGCAATCAGACACATTAATACCACTGCTTCCCCCCCTCACAATTTCTCACCTCCATGATACCTAGCCCACACCAGTATCTAACCCACCATAAAACTTCATCTCTTTGTAGGTAACATGGACTTAGTCCTTAGACCACAGCCAACCAGAGATAGCATCTCTTATGTAATTTATGGCCCTCAGGGTCCAGTAAGGAGAACAAAGGGGAAATTAGCACCAATGCTCTCCCCTCAACATTTCTCACCTCCATGTCATGTTATGTAATGTATCCCACACAAGGTTTATCAGGGGAAAAGCAAGGCAGATTAGCTAGTACCTCCCCTTTTTACATCCAAGAATCTTAACTCTGGACAGCTACACACTAGGTATACTAATGTGCCTACTGTATTGTACTGTAAACTACTAGACTGTAAGCCCTACGAAAACCTGCAATTGTATCAATTGTGGAGTCCAATCGGGCCTAGAGATAACTGGTATCATTTAATGTATGTGTACACAGCATTAACTATTTTGGGTTTAGAAATTGATGTATTTTATTGTGAAGTTAGTCAAAACTAGGAGATAATACTTAATGCCCCATGGCTCGGCTACATTTGCCCGAAATGCTGATTTTGGGGGTATGGCTATAAATGCTAAATTAAACCAATTTAAAGTAAATTTAATAGCCTTTATTATGATTTTTAGATTGTTTAAGATGCGTTAGAATAATTTTGCATTAATTTCTATATTAGAAAATACTTGGATTAGTAAAAATCTTTAAAAATGTACATGTACAGGTGCTAAAAAAGTGTGGCTCTTAGTGCCCTTCTTTACCCTACTTTGCAAAGAAACAAATTGCATTAAGAATTAATGTAATTAAAAATATTAGGATAAAGATATCCTATTTTTAAATATTCATTTATTGTAGTTTTAATAATGGATTTTTAAAATAAAATATTCTCTTATTTCAAATACACCATTACGTTCCTTACCCCTTAAGAGAACATTTGACACCACATTTAAATATCTAGCTTACTCAGTTGCTGAGAAAAGAGAGAATTTTAAAATTATCCTAGAATGGAAAATGAAAGCCGAAACCACGTTCTTGTCCCCCAGCCAGCATAACAGGATGTCGTGAACTTGTGTACACAAGTTTTTAAATGCTGCCATGGTAATTGTGTCAACATAGGTTATTTACTCACCGGGAAAAAACACAAAACCGGTTGATACTAAAACTAGATCTAGTTATTTATTAAATTGGTAAAGGAAAATACACATTACAAATTCTACTCTACATGTTATACATACCATTTTATAAATAATGAACACTTGCATAAATCAAATGACCATAATAAATATTTTTATTTCAAATTCTAATCTTAAATATGCTTAAAATAATATGAGTTATAATAGTCTATAAATAATAAATACAAATACATTTTTACACTCAATTCACATTATATTGAGTCAACAGTGTGGCAGCTGAAGTTCATAGACGTGGAGCTCCGAGTGATGACGTGATTTTTTTAAAAAATAAAATCTCAAAACATCTTCACTCGCGTGATTGCTTGCTTACGTTTACTATCCCGTAGGTGAAAAATCCCACCACGGTCAGCGGGGTCACTGTGAGTTCACCAGGCCTATAGTGCACATCATAGAATGAACACAAGTTCAAGAGATCGTAGGTGTCTTCACTTCTCTCTCCCCCCCCCCCCCCCCCCTTTCAAGCAAATTGAAAAACAGATCTACTTTGCTACTTCTGGTCATTTTTTAAAAAGTTTAACATAGGCTTAATAATATAGACTTAGATCTACGATCACGCATGCTAGATACCTGTAAAAACATTTTACTAAAGATCTAGGATCTCGTCATGATACCTATTTTTTTTAGATAGCGTTTTACCTAGGGTAAAGAGTTAGAGTAACGCGGAGCAAACCGCGCAAATGCGGCCAAAACTAATTCTACATTTTAAAAATTATAACAGAGTAGAGCCGAATGGATACAAAGCGAAGACAAATTTTAAAACTTAACTTAAATTTTTTTTGTCTACACAAAAGGCACACGTTAATTTTAAACTCTTAAATGATAAACCAAATATAGTTTAATGTAGTAAGGTAAAGTAATTTAAATTTTCAATTTCAACTTGAAGTAGATCTGTCTTGATAAAATCTGTCATGAAAAAATAAAAACGATACAAGCTCTCCATCCTATACATAAACCAATTGTAATTTTAACAGACGATCGGAAAACAATGCTCGCGTAAAAAAAAAGTATTAAACTAAATCTAGGCCTAGCTTAAAAAACAAAATCACGCTAAAAATGCCCATAAACAGATTATAGCGCAAAAAAAAAAAGGCAGTTGAACAAGCATTGTTTAAAATACGCAGCAGTGACAAAGGCTAACAGATGATCAATTAAGTCTAAGAATAGCCCGTAATCAGGCCGAGCTCTAAAAAAGACCACTGAACGAGCATCGTTAGAAATACTATACATTTCATACAAATTATATAGATCTAGACGTATAGGCTACACAGCGTTGACGAGGTTAACCACATGTCACGAATTAAATTCAATGCGGCTAATGTCTGCCCAAAGTGAAGAAAAAAAACAATATACTAATAAAATTACTAATACAATAATAATGTCCATAATTTTACTTTTTCCGCTCATGCTACAATTGAATTATAATTAAAAATACTAGACTTAACAGTTCATTCCGCAAAAAACAAAACTAGTTGTTTCTGTCAGTAGTGTCAGGCAACTAGCGTAACGATGATGTAACGATACTAAAAATAGAGGATAGAAATGTCAGCGTGGGTACCTCATTTTGGGGTAAGATTTTGGAAATTAGAAGCAATAATACTGTAAAAATACATGGTAAATATCTCAATTATATATTCATCATCATCCTTCCTTTGTGGCCCCTGGGGAGCAAAGGGCTCCATGTCTTCCTTGGCCGGCCCACCCTCCTTTTTCCCTGGGGCTTCCAGTCCAAAGCAAGTTTTGCGATGTTTTCTTTTTCTTTTATTAATGTGTGTCCGATCCATCCCCACCACGGGCCTTGATATCTGTCTCTATTGGCTGTTGCTTTAAAGTTTGCCACAGGTCTTTGTTTGATATTTTGCCTGGCCATCTTATTTTAAGTATATGCCGTAAGCATTTGTTTACGAATGCCTGTAGCTTATCTGTATTTGTCTTCGTAACCCTCCAAGTGTCGGAGCCATAGACCAGCACTGCCTTGACATTTGTGTTGAAAATCCCAATTTTGCTCCGGAGTGACAGGGCCGTGGACCTCCACATCGGGCGCAGTGAGTTGAAGGCACATCTAGCCTTGTTGATACGACATTTTATGTCCTTGTCTGCTCCCCCATCCTTATTGATCATGCTTCCCAGATATGTGAATGTGTTCGTTTCACGTAAATCTTCTCCATTTAGTTGTATGGGCATGTCCTGGCTGATATTGATTCTGATGACCTCTGTTTATTTTTATTGATTTTTAGTCCAACTTTGGAGGCTTCTTCAGATAGCCGATTTAGTTTGGCTTGCATATGTTGATGCTTGTGAGATAGTAGGCAGATGTCATAGGAAAAATCAAGATCTTCCAGCCTTTTGGTGAAACTCCACTGGATTCCTGTGTCGTTTTTTGTGGTTTTCCGTATGGTCCAGTCGATTACCATCAAGAATATCATTGGCGATAGCATACATCCCTGTCTTACTCCCGTCGTCACCATGAATGGTTCAATTATATATTAATTTAGTGTTATTTGGGATTTTTTTCTGGCATTCTAAGGCATATTATTCATTTTATTAGCATCTCGCATTAAAATAATGATGAGAATTTGCGAGATAAACAGTTTTTTTCCATTTGTCATGGATAGGACACCTAAAATAAACGTGAAAACTGTCAGAAAAGACGCGTGACATTTCAGGGTCAGAGGTTAATCCTGCCATCTAAGCAACGAGCCGGACTAATTTATTGTTAGTTTGTTAGGCCTACTAATTTAATTTAGTTAAATTTAGTAATTAAATTTAGGCCGATGCTAGCCGGAAAAAGATACGTATGCGCAATGGAGAGAAACTACGACTTGCCTTCGCAGCGATGTTTTTTTATGGTAAACGTATGTTTACAACCGCAGACCCCTAGCCCTAACCCTATCCCTAGGTCACTGCGCATAACTATCTTTTGCCGACCAGGTGGAGACGTTGGGGCGAAAAATCTTTTTCCGACTAGTCACTTCGTTAAATTTACTGATTACTCACAAATAGATCTATGTTGCACACAGAGAAGGTTGATTTGTTCCTTGACGGCACACTTTAATGGGAATATTTGCAGCAGAGATTTTAACATTTTTAACGTGTTAAGTTCTAGACTAAATTCCTGAAGTAATAATCGATATCGATCTAGATCTAGAATTCTTCTAGATCTACTTCTAATTTAGTTCTCTGCGAATTCAACCTCTAGGCCTAGACTAGATCTAGGTTTAGACTAGGATAGTTCTAAGACAATTAGGGGCCTATAAATTTTGTATTTTCAATAAGAAGAGTTTTTTCTCCTGAATTTAAAAAAATATAATGACGGGATAGGAAAGTGTTTAATTTAAAACAACTTCAATAATTACATTTCTAAATTATGTTAATTAAATTAAGAATAAAGTATTTTGTAAGCATTTTTTATTATTTCTTTTTAAATTTTTAATATGGGCTATAAATCAAGACAATTGTACTATGCATTTTTTCGGATGCTACATTCAGATTATAATTTTAGAAATACAGTGCCTGCCTAGAACAAAAGTTGAAACTCGTTTCTTTTTCCGGTAAAAGAAAGGAGGACGTCAGGGTCAAACACTTCTTGAAAATGTTTAGAACTGCATTAAGAGTTTCTTCCTCTCTTAGTCATGCTACCAGACAATGCTTGAAAGTACAGACCGGTGGTAAGGTGTCTAATAATAATTCAAAACCTACTGTTTTTTTAATTAGATCTAAACTTAGAAGATTTTCTCACTAAATCTAAAATTTACGTGATTTTCTAGCTAGAAAAAACTAGGCATTTTGATGAAAATTTCAAAATGATTTTTTTAATTTAAAAAAGTATAAATAATAGCTAGCACACTAGTAAACTAAGCCAATTTAGCATATTTTAACTTTCTGTGCAAAGTCATTAGGCCCTTTTACTGCAAAAATTTCCAAAGTCAGGTCAGCCTGTTGCACCCTGACCCTCCACTCACTGAACTAGTTACTAGACAGAAGGAAAAACATGACCTGTGACTTTCATTAAAACAGAATTTACTTTTTTTTTTTTTTTACTATAAGTAAAAATGTGCTTAATTTTACCCAAAGAAGTAATAAAAATTTTAAAATTAATTTTAAGTAGGCTGTTGTAAAGTGAGATTTTAATAAAATAGTTGGTAATCTATCGTTTTGGGTACGTAAAATCTCTGCGGCTATTAATGTATGAAAACGTTACCTCATTGTCAAGGCTTTTAATAGAAGTATATTGTCATATGTTTGTGTCAAATATTATAAATAAATGAATAATAAACCTAAATCAATGGCTAAATATATCGAAATAGGCCAGAAATTAACTTTAAACAGCTTTGTCTGAGAGCAAGATTTGCTATATAAACAGCAGCCATTTGTAAAATAGAGTGGCTTCCCCCTGAATCTTGCGCTATAAGCTTATAAAAATAAAACTTAAACAAGATGACTGCTATAGTAAATGAGCATGATTGCATGATGCATCTGTTGGAAACATCGCTAGTCTTCATTTATTACGGAAAAGTTTTAATTCAATTGTTTAAAAACAGGTACATAAATGAAACAAGAAAACATTTTTGTATTTTAAAAAACATAAATCCTCCTCAAAATGTGAAATAATTATTAAAATTTAAGGAGTCACCTGTTTTTCACATTACTAGTCGCGGGCATACCCAAAACGATAGATTGCCTAATAGTTTTTCTTAGCCTACTAAATCTAGAATTTACCCAAATTTGAAATTAAACATGACTACTGAATGATAGATAGACATCCATATTTAATCCATTAGGCGCTAATTTTGAAGTTTTTAGTTCATTTTTAAACTAAATTACTTAATTTAATATTTATAGTCACTCACTACCATGACACGACACACCTCAATGACAACTCAACTTACGTCTGAAGCCACAGCAAACCACGAACCGGTTCGACTTTTTAATTGGCTATGCACCAGAATACCTCACTAGTAATGAGCCAAATAGCGGTCACATGGTTTATAAAATTTGGTTGTGATATGAACGCCAGTCTTATAAAAAGAACAGCTCACAATATTTTATTTCTTTTTTCGTAGATTGATAAAACTATTAATGCTTTACTTTCTCGCTCATTTTTGTACCTACTCCATTATTTTAAAAGTTCTATTAATTTTAATCAAACCAACTTTTGAATGTAGCTTCCATTGTCCAAACCAAATTTTAAAATGCTTTTCTGGCATATTTAGATCTGACACCTATGGTTTGTTTTTATAACGCGAAAAACTCAGCTATTTTGCTCGTGGTAAACATTTTAAACAGTAATTCTAAGAATGTCACTGGATCTAAGACGAAAAATTGTCGGAAGTCATGCATCCGATCTGTATGCCATATTGTTGTTAGCAACCGGCCACGTCTCCGGGTTAGCGAGTAATACTGTCAAATGGTAATCTATCGCTTTAGGTAAGTAAAAGAAGGTCCCTCATTAAATTTTAGTAATTATTTGACATATAAGGAAGATTTATGTTTTGAAAGTTACAAAGATGTTTCAAAATTTCATTCATGTACCTGTTTTTAAACAATTGTATTAAAACTTTTCAGTAATAGTTTATGGCCGTTTGGTTCGTCTACTTTCCATTTCAATGTTTATATTAGCCTTGTTTAGTAAGCACTTTCCAAAATGGCTTCAATATTCTGTCCCGTGTAGTACTGGGTTGTTACAAATGAGTGACCTCTGTATTTAAATATGTTAATGACGGTTTATAAAATGCGCTAGTGACCTAATTACATTCTTTGTCTTACCCAAGGCATTAGAGTTAGAGTGAAACTCTATGATAATTAGCACGTGCTTAGAGCTCAATAATTTAAAATTGAAATGCAGTACAGATCAACCTCTTATTGATCTAAATATAGACCTAATACATTTATTTACTGACTTGATCGGCTTACCGTGTTAAACGCGGGCCTAGCTCAACACTTAAGACGGCATAAAGTGTGCCATTATTACAGATGACATAAAAACAAGAAGAAAAAAAAAGCCTAGCTCTATAATGAACCAAGGTAATGTTTATTGGATAGATACATCATTTCTTTGTATAAAACTGAAATAATTATGCAATAAACAGTAACAAGACCTGTGTAAGGGGAGATAAGTGAAAATTAAAAAAAAAAATTTGTTGGAATATGGAAAGAAATTGTTAATATTGTTTATTAAGATGAGGTTATAGATAACAAAAAAAAATGAAACATGGTTTAAGAAGACTGATGAAAATTTGACAAAGTTATTCTTTCTGTGGAAACATAGAAATGTATCACAGGTGCGACACCTAGTGCTGACCTTTCTCTCTATCCGTAAAGTTTGATAACATAATTTACAATTACGTCTAGTGCAACTAAATTCTGGAACAATACTATGGCTAGCTTTAACTTTTTTAACTTGAGCTTTAAGTTTAACTGTAATAGCTGAGGGTATTTCTTGAAATGTATCCATTTTTGCTAATTATAACTATCTTTTTGGAATAGCAAGTTCCACAAGATCAGGGTTGGTCTTTCTCCGTTTTTTTGAAATAAAATGTAACTATTAACCCTAGAAATATCAATGAAATGAAGTTTTCCAAAACTTTTTGGTCTTTCTAAGAACATTATATTTATTAATTAATTGGTCACTTTTATCTACCCCTCCCATATGAATTATATTCCTGAATATGTGGTTGATCAACAGACAACTGTGTAAAAATACTTCCAACCTTTGATCTTCTGTTTACATTACAGACGGTTTAATTATCACGCCACTGAACTGTTATAATTTCACCTCCCCTAAACCATCGCATGTCACCTCTTTTTGAAACTTTATCAAAAGACTTCACCTAGAGCAATAGGAAAACCTTTTCTATTTTTTAACCCCCTTAAAATATTGTTAAAATCATGCTGTGTGATTAAAATTATTATGGTTATAAAATTCTGACTATTTGGTTTTTTAAGCCTATAAAAAAGTGGATATATTTGACATTTTAGTATTTTTTATATGAAACACAAATTGAGAAAAGGCAAAAGCAATTTGGTTTTTTTTTTGGTAATGTCAACATAAACAATGACATCCTGCTATTCCATTGGCTAGCATGAATTTTATCAACAAAATGTAAACAAAAATGGCAGAACTTGGTTATGTGGTTTAAAAATAGCATTAATTTATTAAAAACTTTGTCTGCTGCAAAGTTTTGTTTTGAAAAAATAACTATCGATCACAGGATTCCCATACAAACAATCACTATTTGTCTTATGAAAGTGAAGCCTATGCTTGATGAAAATAAATTTTCAAGTTCTGAATTCTTGAATTATTTTTCGGCTAAAGTTTTAATTTTTATTTTCTTCAGTTGCTTTGATTGCAAAATTTAAAAGATCCATGTTAAACAAACAGTTGTAAGGATTCTCATCAACTTGGTGGTTTCCATTGAGTAATTTAGTCATATATGAGCTAAAGACCTCAAAATTAGTGCCTAATTGATCAAATATGGTTGTCTATTATTCAGTGGTCATGTTTAAATTGAAAATTAAGTAAATTTTAGATTTAGCAAGAATATCTACTCTTTAGTTACACTTAACTTTTGTTGTCATAGCTGCTACAGCCCTTAGACAAAGTCATGGTCGTCATGAAACTGAGGAGGAATTCGACAACAGATATGTAAAATACTTTGATCGCCCAGATATTGATGGGTGGGAAATAAGAAAAGCTATGAATGACCTGACGGTAAGTGCTGCTAATTGTAATTAACAAACTACATTTTTTTCACATAGACCTAGATTATTTCTTGTATTTCTTTTTTTAGGGAGAAGATCTTGTCCCTGAACCACGTATTATAATATCTGCTATGAAAGCTTGCCGTCGTCTAAATGATTATGCACTTGCTGTAAGGTACTTGGAATCAATTCAGGTATTGGATATAATAGTGCAGAATATTGTTGGGAATTTATTAATTCACATGCATTTTTGGAGAAAACGGAAATAGCATAAATTACTACTTCCTGTCGACCCAAAATTTGACAGGAAGGCAGCGAATTAGATCTTTTACTTACATATGGAATTTCATTTATCTGTCTGATACAGTACTCAAGTTATAGGCTTTTGAAAAAATTTTAAGTAGAATAAATTCCAGTTACTGGAAATCACTGAAAAGTTGATACATACAAACAAAATTGCAAAACTACTCAGGGGGGTGTAAAACGTCGATTGGTAAAACCTCTTGCACAATTACAATATTTCGTATACGAGAAAGGTAAGATGGCTGAGTTGAATTCTAAATGAATTGATTAGACATTCTAAGGTCAAGAATTTTTTAAATGTACTAAAAATTATAAAATTAATAAACATTTTCTTAAGCTGTTAATAATAATAGATTAGGAAAAAAAAGTTGGTCATAAAAACTGCTTGCGTGGCTTGATGTTTTTAGAATATTTTTGGGGTTATTAAAATAGTTATGTCTTACTATATATATTTTTGTAACTAATATCCTTTTAAGTTGTTCTTTAATGGTTCCTTTTATTAAGTAAATATTAATTTATGTTGGCCTACATTTTCTAATTACCACCTGTTTGGTTTGTTTTTCCAGGGCTTAATGAATCAAACACCCTAAGTAATGATATTAAGAGTAATTTAAAACATTATCTGAAATAATAAAAAAAACTTAATGCTTAACTAAACCACTCGTACTTATATTTTTGACATTTAAATTTTAGTGGAAGTGTGGCAGCCAAAAGAAAGTTATTTGGCCATGGCTGTTGAAAGAAATCAAGCCTACCCTTGATGAGCTTGGAATTCTTACACCAGAGGAGATGGGATATGACAAACCTGAGCTTGCACTGAAAAGTGTATATGACATGTAGTTAACAGGTTTGTTAAGCACATTAAAGGAATGTTCTCACATTAAATTGTACTTTAATAATATGCCCAAAGGTTATTGGGGGTAGGCAAAGAAGTTCCCATGGAATTTGAAATAAGGGAAAGAATTGTTTTCGGCAGCTCTTTAGTTGAGTCCATATAAAGGGCTCTTCTACCTCTTCAGAGGAACCTCATCTATGTTGGGTGCTATATTTTCTGTAGTTTTGTGATTTTTTTACATGGCAGGGTTGCAAGACCTGCGCTCAACCATTTTCCCACGTTTTCTTTAACTTGCTTTCTCTGTGTGTTTATTTGTTTATTTGTTTGTCTTTCCAATCCAATCTTGCGATCGAAATTTCTGGCACTTCCCAGTTAGCTAGCGCGCTGAAATTTTCAGGGAAGCTTTCTTTTGGATGACCATTGAATATTCAATTGTTATTATTACTAAATTGATCAATGGAAACATTTTATTGAGCATTTTAGACCGCTATATAATCTATATATATAATTCTCCTCTGCTAGCCATTACAAAAAAAAACCAGCGACGCGTACCTCGCGCGCAGTGAAGCGAACGATCACATGTCGCCACAGGCTTAGGGGCAGAGAATTTAGCTTGAACCGAGTTTAAAGTTACAGGAGGTAGGCCTGTTTGGGGGAGACGATATGGTCGAGTGGTTGGGCACACGATTGCTATCCCACTCGACACGGGTTCAAATCTATGTGTTCTAGTCAGTAACGTATTCAAACAACGTGTTTTTTACGAGTTGTCTTTTTACGAGTTGTCTTTTTACGAGTTGTCTTCGTTTACCCAAAAAAAGTGAAAAGATAAAATCGATAGCAAGATTTTAATGCAAACAAACAGACAAAGACTAAAAAGTAGAAAATAATAATCATTAAAAAAGTTTTAAAAAACCCACGTTTTCTGATTGAACTAAAAAGTAGAAAATAAATGCTATAGGCCCTACATCACAATAATGCAAGCGATCACTCTACTATAAGCGAGCAAAAACGTGGGGCGCCGTGATTTTCTTACAGTTTCTAATACTGTTGACTCTCTACAAGCTCCCTAATAAAAAGTCAATAGTATTATCTAATCAATAGTAATATAACTTTTACTTCGGCGCCCCACGTTTTTGCTCGCTTATAGTAGAGTGATCGCTTGCATTATTGTGATGTAGGGCCTATAGCATTTATTTTCTACTTTTTAGTTCAATCAGAAAACGTGGGTTTTTTAAAACTTTTTTAATGATTATTATTTCAACTGGGCTTAGCACTTCCTGCGAGTTTAAAATGAGAAGCCTGTTTTTCACAGCTTGAGTTTTTAAAAAGAAGCCACAAATCATGTATATTGGCATCTACATCAAAACCCTATGCTTCTCGAGAACAGAAATGAACTAGGCGTTTCCTCTCAGTTTTTATCCAATGAGGGTATAAAGAATATTTTTGCTTCGTGGGAGGCATGTTTGCATGTTTTTTTAAAAAAGAAGGCAGCAACATCTGTATCTCAGTGCATTAGTTTTAAAATCATGTTTTCATTAACTGAATCATGTGTTTACCTGCTATTTGTAAACTCAGCTGCAGATCTTAATGATTTGCTATTTGGTAAAGAACCATCATTTCAAGACCTGACATTTTTTATATATATTTTTTTTTTTTGCACCATTTTTTGTGGATTTATAAATAAGTTTTTTGAGGTTGTTATTTGAATATTTGTCCTCTAATAAGTCAATAAAATTAGTTATTATAATTCAGCAAAGTCAGTCTTATGACATTGTTTTTTTATATTGCTTTATATACGTTTAAAACACTAATGATGTATGTTTTTGTAATGTAATGTCAAAAATTCTTTTTGGACCTTAGGTTGAACAAGAAGTTCCTTAATGACAGATTTATCAAGCAAGCTAGTGTTTCATGGTCTCTGACAAAGAACGAACTTCAAAACATTCATTGTGTGCTTATTTCCAAAATTAAACTATTTAAATTTAGTGTTTCAACATGTTCTAAATTTGTATTTGTCCAGTTATACTTGGTTGTTATTTACTTATTAAATTTCTATTAAATTTGCTATTGGTGTTGTAAGGATGTGCAATGTTGTGGATGGGCAGTTTGAAATAAAGTGTGTTACATTTACATATATTGAATGTCCTGTCTCAAAATGGTCTTGGCTTGAATTATTTGAATTGACACATTCATTTTTTTCTTCCCTTGACAATTTTCACTATGTGAGAAAGTTTAAATTCGTTATATCTACGATGAACTTTAATGTTTCCTCATTTTACCCTTGAGTTAAATTTAGTCTGTATTCTATATACATAGTAATATAGTAGGTAGTCCAAACTGAAATTAACTATTGATTGCAGACTTCTGGAGTGAGTATGTCATGAAAGAACTTTTAATTGTAAGGTCTATGCCACAAATTTTATAAAAATATCTCAATAAATAAAAAAGTTATGCGATTTTTAAAAAAGCAAAATTTGGTAAAAAACTGATTTTCAAAAAGTGCCATTTTTGAGAACCCATATTTTTTAAACTAAATAACATAGAAGTGTGGAAATTGGTAAAGTTGCTGCAAAGTTTGTAATATATATGCCCAATTTTTTTCAGTTATCTAAAATGAGTCTTTCTAAGGTAAAAAAATAATTGAAAATGACAATAACGCGTTTTGGTCACTTTTATTTTCATAAAAAAAAAAAATTCAATTTTTTTTTTTTTTTGCTTTGGAATAACTCTAAAATTATTGTGTTGGTAACATCGACGTGGAAAAATGTGTTAATTATTTTCAAAAATCACATGAGTTAAAATATTATTTTAAAAAATACCACAGTTATCTAGTGCAGGAGAAACAGAATCAAAATTTAGTAGAGTAAATGTAATGTAATGTAGTTTAATAAAGACGTGATGCCACATGCTTTGGTTTCCTTTCAAACCTGATAACTGCTTTGGGGGAACAGTTTTGGGGGAACATCTTTGTACGTCTTGTTTCCCTCAACCTTGATCTTGTGGAGCATCAAGAGTAAGTAATATGTTTTGGGAATTGTAGGGGGGAGTGGGGTCTTGGCCTTCTTCCCTTCCCTTGTAAGGAAAGTTCTGGATAGGCCACCGTAAATGTCTCCAGCTATGGAACGAACAATTGATTTAGTGATTAATAAAATATAATTAAATTTACTACTAGCCTATTGTGTAGGCCTACTATTTGTCCTATGACTATAACTGGAAACATATGAAAAAGCCTGAAAACACCTTTTTGTTAAAAGTAATTTATATTTTTTATATATATTTTTAAGAGTAATTCTACTGAATGAAATTTGAAATTATCGTTGCTTGTCCCACAATGGTTGAGATATCCAATGATGAAGATGCCATACTGTGGTTCTCAACATCCTATAGGACAACTTAACTGTCCTTCATTGTTACTATTATATGCATATAAAATAAATAAATAATGAGAAATACTACTAGTACTACTTACACTTACAACTAATATAACATTTAAAACTAAGTCACAACATGTACAATCTTAATAAATTGCACAACCATCTAAAAATTGATCTGGTACATTTTATTAAGGAGACTGGCGCAGACCATTTCACATTATTCAGCAGGGGAATCAGAATCAGAGTGCACAACAGAAAATAAAAAAATTAATCACATTAGTCCTTAAAATTTAGTGTCTTTTGTTTTAAATAAATCGATAAAAATGTATAGTTATTATAATTATACATTTCTTTTGTGTTTCATTAATATTTTATAAGTATTTAACCTTCGTTCCCTGTAAATAATTGAGTTCGTCCACATAGTAACCAAGATAGTCTGGTGGCCATTTTGAATTTGTCGATTCATAATTTTGACGTGATAGTCCAGATAAACTGTAGTAATACGACCCTATCATTGATCCCAGTCAATAGATTTTAAAGAATTAGTAAACACTAGCATCTAATAGTTAAGTGCATCCATATTTTAAGTCCCTAGAATGTCCTGAATTAAATAGCTTCACGTCTAAACACACCCTGTGTACAAGCGTAGTTCACACGCTAAAACCGTGGACTTGAAGCGTTCAAATTTGCATTAATAACGTGTACTAATTAAACCAAACTGACATTCAAACTTAAAATTCATTTATTAAAATGGAAATGAAACTTTAAAAATGATACTTACAACTTGTTTGAAGGCTCTAGCAAGGGTAAAATCCGTTTAGCATCATCGGTCGTCAACCTTTAAAACCGTTCGGCGAGCAACTTACTCGGGGCTGAAAGTCGACTCGAGGGTTATATGTTTATTGGGGGTACGGCTTCGCGACCGTAAATCAGAAATACTTGAATTTACAACACAAAGTAGTTATAAAACTGAACTTTACATCGGTGTAAAAATTGAAACAGAATTAGTTTGTTTCCGTGTATATATCGTCATTTAAAGTTTAAAATCTGTATTTTTTAAATGGAATAAATAAGTTATTTTTTTCAATTTATACATCAAATGACAGCCTAGAATTCGATCTTTAAAATGACATTAAGATTATGCTTCTACGATGCTTCGTCGCGAAGCCGCGACCAAATAAAACAGTGTGGGGTCGATCGGTACACGCAAAACGGTGAAATTTGTTGACGTAACTGATACTTTTCAAACAAATATAAAACACATTCAGACATGTGTTACAGATATAAAAATACCAGATTACGACAGATAAAGACTTAAACTTTATTGACATATAATTTTTATTCTTATAGGACAACTAGAAGTAGTGAAATTTTTTTTTTGAAAACAGCAAAAACTGACCCTAAAACGCACTTTTTCGCCAGTTTGGACTACCTAAATATAGGTTTATAAAATATCTATAACAATAGTTTTGCTGTCTATGTATCTAAAGCTTGTACTAAAGAGAAAACACAAGGAAATTTTCTAAAGCCCGGGGAAAGTACACACTAATATGACATGTCATTTATTCTCGAGTACACATTTGATTAAAAAGGCAATCTTGTCTAATCTTGAAAGTGGTTAGCGTGAAGAGTTTCTTTCATGCATCTCCTCAGGTAGGGACAAGGGATCATTTATAAATGACGTCACGCTTTTTTTTTGACGATTTTTTTACCCCCCCCCCCCCCCTCCGTCACACGTCACAAAAAGCCAGAGCCTCTTCCCACCCACCCCCCCTAAAATGACGTTACACCTCAGCCTACAACCCCCCCTCAAAATTGTAGTTGAATTTTTTTTAAACATCGATATTTTTCCAAAATCTTGTCTGAAATATGTCAACATAGAGTATTTTAATCAATTCCTATTATAATTTATTAAAACTTATCTAAAACGCTAAATAACGTCTAAAATTAGTTTTCTAACATTTCTTGTCTATAAATATAAAGCAAAAGTGTGACATCGCACCATCTGAACCCCCTCATCACACATAGTCACAAAATTACCGACACCCCCCCCCCCCTACGAGTGACGTCATTTATGGACGACCCCCCAAAGCCGCCGCCCCCCCCTGTACGAACGTCTAATCCGCCCCCTCAAAAGAAATGACGTCATCGATACTCTATAATAAAAACACTGACATTACGCCCTAATTAATGTACCTAATCTTAAGTGGTTTGCGTGGAGTTTCATTCATGCATCTCTTCGGGTAGGGATAAAGCCCTACTTCTATAATAGACCGGCTTTTGGCCGATAAACCTTACTCGCGCAGTGTTCCTTTCAGACTTTTCCGGGGGCGGGGCACTTGAATTTTTGCAGGGGCGAATAAAATTCTCCGGGACCGACATTGTAAAAGTACACATTTTCTATATAAATTATATTTTTTTATGGTGGGGGTTTTATGTTAGTTTCCATATATGGGCTACAACTGTATGTGACAGCCTCCTCCATGATGGATAATCATCAAAGAATAAAATCAAAGACAGTCGGCGTCACCGACCACGTGCAACAAGACGGAACGTTCAGAAGACTTTGCCGCGTTTTGTAAGTTGAACAATAGTGTTCAAGCGACTTGAGATGGCGTGGGCGTCAGAAACCAGATCTTGAGAACATTGAACAAGAAATGGAGGTTGCCATATATGCAACGACTTCCTCAGCTAAGACATCTGCTGCCGTGGCGGAACGTCCAGACCAGTTGCGTGACAATAATGTGGCCAACAGATTCTATATAGTTTGTGAAAAACATTGTAGTGCAGCTCATTCTTGTGGATCCTGTGGCAACGATGTCCATGCTATGTGTGGAATACCCAATGAAGCAGACGAAGGTTACGGAGGAAATATCACCTGCAGATTATGTCACAACAAACAAGACATCATGGAACACAGGTCAGCAGCTCATACTAGCTTGCAAACTCAAGGTGCTAAGATGCTTAAAACATCAAATACAAAATTTAAAGATGCTGATGTGGGTCACAATGTACGAATCAGATGTTGACAGAGGTCGCGGTGATCCCCGAAGCGTGATTGCAGTTGTCATGAGCGTCGAGGGCGGTTTCTACAAATTAGGAACGGACCATTGTGTTCTAAAACAACTATATGCTAGAAGTGAGTTTTCAATTCTTCACGAAAAACTGCTCTTATTGTCGTCAGTTGGCACTGAGGAAAAATCAGTACGAACCATCGCATCTTCACAATCATTGACTGGGGGCCAAGGCTACACTCGCTGCACTTGCACAACCAAGCGCACAACATATCGCTGCAAGTGTAAAAATAACAAGCTACTATGTAATTCTAAATGCCATAAAAGTTCAACTTGTAACAAATGATAATATTGATTGATTGATACTATAGTACAATAAAAAAAATTGAAAATTTCTGTCATTTACTTTAATTAATAATCAATAAATGATCCTTACGGCATAAAAAAATCTGCTCATGATCTTCTAATTCGGACTTTGGCCGGTCGTCCCTAGCCAGATGATCTTCTAATTAAGACTTTGGCCGGTCCACCATGGCCAATCCGCGGACTGGCCGGCCAAATGCCGAAATCAAGCAAAGTTTCGGACTTTGACCGGTCAATGGGAGGCGATATTGGCCAATCCGCGCATTGGCCGACTTCGGGCTTTGACCGTGTCATATATATATATATATATATATATATATATATATATATATATATATATATATATATATATATATATATATATATATATATATATATATATATATATATATATATATATATATATGTTACGGTCAAAGCCCGAAGTCGGCCAATGCTAGGATTGGCCGGCCATTCCGCGCATTGGCCAATATCGCCTCCCATAGGTCGGTCAAAGTCCGAAGCTTTGCTTGATTTCGGCCTTTGGCCGGCCAATCCGCAGACTGGCCATGGTGGACCGGCCAAGGTCTTAATTAGAAGATCATCTGGTTAGGGACGACCGGCCAAAGTCCGAATTAGAAGATCATAAGCAGATTTTGTTTTTTTTTTATGCCGTAAGGATCATGAAATTAAGTCTTTATTGATTATTAATTAAAGTAAATGACAGAAACATTCAAATTTTTTATTGTACTATTGTCTCAATTAATATCATCATTTGTTACAATAAGTTGAACTTTTATGGCATTTAGAATTATATAGCAGCTTGTTATTTTTACACTTGCAGCGATTTGTTGTGCACTTAGTTGTGCAATTGCAGCGAGTGTAGCCTTGGACCCCAGTCATTGATTGTGAATTCTCCTCAGTGCCAACTGACGACAATAAGAGCAGTTTTTCGTGAAGAATTGAAAACTCACTTCTAGCATACATTTGTTTTAGAACACCATGTTCCGTTCCTAATTTGTAGAAACCGCCCTCTACGCTCATGACAACTGCAATCACGCTTCGGGGATCACCGTGACCTCTGTCAACATCTGGAAAACGGATGCGTACATTGTCACCCACTTCACTATCTTTAAATTTTGTATTTGATGTTTTAAGCATCTTAGCACCTTGAGTTTGCAAGCCAATATGAGCTGCTGATCTGTGTTCCATGATATCTTGTTTGTTGTGACACAATCTGCAGGTAATGTTCCCTCCGTACCCTTCGTCTGCTTCATTGGGTATTCCACAAATAGCATGGACATCGTTGCCACAGGATCCAAAAGAATGAGCTGAACTACAATGTTTTTCACAAACTATATAGAATCTGTTGAACACATTATTGTCACGCAACTGGTCTGGGCGTTCCGCCACGGCAGTAGATGTGTTAGCTGAGGATGTCGTTGCATTTATGGCAACCTCCATTTCTTGTTCAATGTTCTCAAGATCTTCCTCAGTAACTATTTTATTGAGAGCCCATATATGGAAACTAACATGGATTTACATTTTTTTCTTTTGACAGCCATCTGCTATGTCTGTCTCATGGTCTGACTGCCCTTTTGATCCATGTCGACTTGCATATAGAATGCTATACAAACAAGAGCTAAACAATACGTTACTCTCAATGAAAACGCACCCAGAATAATGAAAATGCGATCACAACTTAGTCTAGATAGAACATTGGCCAGGACATCCCGGCCAGTGAGCGCATTGGCCGGCCAATGTACAAAATACGCTGTCAAGTTTTAGCGCTTCGGACTCTGGCCAGCACGTCCCGGCCAGTGCGCGCATTGGCCGGCCAATGTTCGAAATACGATCTTAGTGCTAAGTTTTTCGGGCTTTGGCCAAGAGAGCCGGCCAATGCGCGGATTGGCCGGCCAATCCGCGCTTTGGCCGCACTTCGGGCTTTGACCGTAACATATATATATATATATATATATATATATATATATATATATATATATATATATATATATATATATATATACTTTGTTTCTTGGGGGGGGGGGGGGGGTGACAGCACGAAGTGCCGAACCGCTTGACACCTGACATACCGACGCCACGGGTATTTAATACAATCCAACCGCCGACCTTTGTCAACAAAGCAATGTGGATTGTTTATGTTGCCACATAGTTACATACATGAAACGCAGGAAAACACACATTAATGCGCGTTTTTCTGCTTATTGGTTTCAAAAATTTTAATGTCACGACACCGAAAAACACTATGCGTAATACATTACTTCGATCTAGATTATATCTAGATTCCATATATTTCATTTAAATATCACGAATAAAAAATCAAAACATTTAAATCTACTTGAAAAGTAACCATCATGTTTGTATTTCATAACAGGTAGGACCGAATGTAAAGGATACACCTAAGGTAATTTTTCTCTTAATAAAGTCTAAGATGTTAATCAAACGAGTATTTTCAAGTTATGCATTTATCAAGGTCTAATAGAAAAATATAGAAAATCTAGATCTAGATTTTGCATATATTTTTAACACTTAAAATTTCTAACGTTAAAAATTCATTTTAAGTATTCCTAGATCCTCTATGTCTATTGTGGAATCGAAACAACAGAACGGGGTTCTTTTCAATGTCAAAATAAATAAACCAGATAGACGTGTAAAGCAAAAATGCTAATTTTGCTAGCAATGATACTTATTCTTTTAATTTCACCAGGTAAGAAAGTTACTTAACAACGGATACTTGCGGTTCCAAACTGTACAAGTCTCCATTAAAAATAATAAATTATTTTCAGTAGCCTCACAAGGCGGCAGCGGGAGTGCTGAAAATAGAAAATTATATGGGAAAGTCAGCTTTTCCCAGTAAGTTTAAGGAAGTGTGCTCCGGAAAAAAAAACTTCTTAAAAATAAGCCTTATTTACTTAATTTGCGTGGTTCTATGTTAGGGTAAATAAAGGAAAATATGTAAATGCATCTGGGACTTTAGTGGAAGTCTGGTTGCCATGGTAACGGCGGCCATAGTGAAAAATTTTTTTATAGAGGTCTCAACGTTAAAAAATTAACATATATATTGTCATATAGTAATTGATCCTTCTTTTACTAACTATATATGTATATATATATATATATATATATATATATATATATATATATATATATATATATATATATATATATATATATATATATACATATATATATATATATATATATATATATATATATATATATATATACACATGTATATATACATATATATATATATGTATATATATATATATATATATATATATATATATATATATATATATATATATATATATATATATATATATATATATATATATATATATATATATTCATATATAATTTGTTCTGGTACAGTCTGATCGATTTGCTTGTATCTCAGGAAATAAGTTCTTTATTGAAATTAATTGAAATGTCATTTATCTGTTCCAGCCCCCATTGCCACCCCAATTGTTTTTGTTAAGTGTTTTTTTAATAGGAAAATTGTGTGGCATCTGCTTCATCTAAACATTGCATATTGTTTGTGCCTTCTAGCACATGATGCCCTGTGTTAAGGCATCTCCTGCTAGCTGCTTCTCCATCACGCTGCCATTTGCAAGGTCTCTATTTTTTCATAAATAGAGGATCTGAGCTTTGAAATTATTGTAGCACCCTTAGCTGGCCCTACAGCCTTTATCAACTCCTTCTGTTTAAGCACATTTTTCCATTGTTCCATCTGTTGCATGATGAACGACTTTGATTATTATCTCACCTCATCATCATAGAAAAGCTATCGCATACATCTGGGTGGACTACGGAGCACTTCGCCCGGTAATAAATCAACCTATATAGGATGTGTATAAGAGCAAGTTATAGAAATATTCGAAAGTTCCCTGTTCATGTACTCCAACCTAACGTTGATATGGGCATGTCCGTTGGCTTGGATGTGAATGTAACAGTTGATCGTTGAACATTTAGAATCAAGTAGGCCGAGTTGCCATAGAGGGTCTTTATGACTCTGAAATTCTCAGACTTAACGTGATTAATTTTTTTTTGATAAAAAAATAATCGGCCTGCGTTTTAAAGAAAATTATTTTTTACGTTTGCAATGCAGTATATGGGAAAGCTGGAGACGATATGGCAAGACTTTATGAGCTTTTATTTCTCAATCACAACAAAGATGTGCGTCCTATTTGCGATGGGAACATGCCCTTAGAAGTGAAAATCCAAGTGATTCTGAGGCAAATTGTTGAGCTGGTAAAGTTAAATAGTTGTAGGAATGCGTGTACATTGATATCGGTATTGGTGTAAATGTAGCCGTCTTGCAGAATACCAAGGAAAAAGGGCAAAAACCAGTGGCGGAACAAGAAAAAAAAGCCCCCCCCCCTCAGAATATATATATATATATATATATATATATATATATATATATATATATATATATATATATATATATATATATATATATATGTAAAAGTACATAAAAAGTAGCATTTAAAATACCCCTGTTTTACGTTGCGCTTTATCAATCCATGCTAATTATATAATTATGTGTTTTTTTTCAACATCAAAACAAACTAATAAAAATATTTTTTCCCGATGGGTCTAAAGTCTAATGGAGGTAAATTTTTTTAGTGATCTATCAAGGAAAGTAATTGGGGATAAGGATCTAAGGGAAGTAATTTGTACACTTTTTTCAGAGAGTACATATTTCAGACCGCAACTTCAAATATCAGCCACAACACGCTAGTGCAAAACAAACTTCAGGGAAGAATAAACTTACACGATATACAGACCAAAATCTATGCATTCAGACTAACATACATTAGCAGAATAATCAGTCAACCACACTTTCACCCACTAGCTCACTACAATATAGGCATTCAGCTCAACAAAATAACAAAAATAAATAATACAACTCCACATTACATAGGACAAATGATAAACATCGTAACTATTACGTCTGCAGTCCCTTTTACGCAGAATGCTTACAAATATTAATAAACCGGGAGTGATCTCCCCTAAACTTTCTCGAATATTCTTATATAACACTACGTGGGATGGCAACTCGGAAAATAGACATGATTTTTAATTACTTAAACTTTTAAAAATAGAATAGAATCTCGTAGAAAAAAAGAATTGCGCACCAATCGAACGCCAAAACAAAATATGCATAATAGTGCGGAATATTATTAGTACTTTTTAAATTTACATGCGTTTTTTTGAGAAATCGGAAATAGCGTAAATTACTACTTCCGGTCAACGGAAATTACTCAAAATTTGAAAGAAGGTAGATTAGATCTTTTACTTACATGTGAAATTTCATTTATCTATCTGAAATAGTACTCAAGTTATAGGCTTTTGAAAAATTCAAAGTAGAAAAAGTACCACTTACGGTTATCGGAAATCGCCCAAAAGTTGATACGGATCTACGATTTTGATAAAATACTTATATATGAAATTTCATCAACCTAGCTTTAACGGTACTGAAGTTATCGTGTTTACAGACACACAGACACACAGACACACATACACCCAGACACACAGACATACGGACAAGATTGCAAAAATATGTTTTTCCGACTCAGGGAGGTGTAAAAAAAAAAACGTCGAGATTTGTAAAAATCTTGATTTTTTTTTTTTGCACGATTACAAGACTTTCTCTATACTTCGTAAATACGAGAAAGTAAAAAACAACGAAAAACGCGTATACGAAAAGTCAAAAGCATTTACAAAAAGCTCGTACAAAAACTCTCAACCCCATTATTCAACAGATTCCAATGGAATTCATCTAATAACCATCAGACCCAAAGCCAAGGAAATAACATATAGACTCATTTACAACTCAACACCCTTAGTAGAACAACAGAAACACTATTGCCCACTATGCAGACAAAACACACCAGAAACCGAAACGCACATCTAGGCCTATTTAGAATGCCCCACCATACAAAACATAAAAAAGACACTAGAAACCAAATAACGACTAGAAACTAGATCTTCCAAATCCACACAGCTTTAACTCTAAACCAAATTCCTAAAACAAAGAGACAGGACGGACGTAGGGCAAAAAGTAAGGACGGTATCGTAGCTATTTGGAACCATTTGGAACAGTAGAATTAGAGTATCACTGAAAATCAATCTTATCATTGTAGCCATTTAAAAAACAAACGGGTCTGTTCACAAATCATTTTCTATGCTACCCATTCAATCTGATAAATAAAATTGGTATCAAATTAAATTGAAGGTAAATAAATGTTTATTTTTTTTTCAGTCATCATGAAGTTTAAGATCGCCCGTTGTTAAAACTAGACCGGTATACGCAAAAATAACGATTTTAATGACCATGAAATCTAATATATAAAGCTCAGTTCTGTAACGTGTGGCAAAAAAGTTTGTCGTTGACAGTTCTATGGATTTAAGTGTTAGATTTTTTATCGTGCTCATAGTCTAAATTTACGAGTCAAAAAATTACCATTGAAAGTCTTTAAAAACAATTTTCATTCTATTTACTTAGAAGAATAATTTTCAATTATGAACACGACATAAAATTTTTAAAAAGTGTATCGACGTTTATAAAATTTCTAAAATTGTGTCGGAAATGTATTGACTGCACAGTTACTTCCCTTTAATAAAAAAAAATCCTTAAGAAGAAAGAATTTACATTTTATTACTTTGTTTTTGGTGTTAAGAAAAAAAAAATAATTACATAATTAGCGGGGATTGATTAAGTGCAATGCCGTTAGGTATTTTTAACACTGCCTTTTATTTATTCTATACACTGAACATACTGTTCAATATTTTTTTTTTAAATCAATAACATTTAATAAGCCAGGTCCTACAAATCCTATATGTTTATTTCTTTCCATTTACGGATAAGCTTGGAGTATTATCATTTTTGTTCACTAAATTGAAACAGGCGCGTCCGCCGGCGCCCTTGCACGGTTCGATTTGGCACCCTGGGCTATCATGTGAGCGCTATGCTGCATAGTTTTGTTTTTAACAGTGCGATAGACTATGGGTAAAAAAGGTTACTATAGTCTTTAAGTGAATCAAATCCGGGCGTCCTCCGGCACACCGACAGGGTGCTATTTGGCGCCCCGGGCCTTCCGGTGTACGCTATGGTATATACGTTCGCGTGAGTTCAAAAGACTATGAATAAGTTATGTACTATAGTCGTTTACTAAGTTCAATCAGGCGGTGACGTCATGGTGCGTCCTCTGGCGCCCAGACAGGGTGCTATTTGGGGTCTCGGGCCTCCCGTGTTCGGTTTCGCGCCTACGTTCATTAAAGTGAGTGCAAAAGACTATGAATAAGTTGGGGTACTATAGTCGTTTATTAAGCTGAAACAGGCGATTCCGCCCCGGGCTAGACTCTGAGCACTGTGCGTTTATGTTCGCGTTAGTGTTTTCTTTGTGTTTAGGTTGGGTTTGCGTTAGTGGTTGCGTTTTGATTTGGTTCGTTTTTGTTCTTTCTTTTTTCGTTTTCGTTTGTGTTTTATCTTCTTTGCGTTTGTGTTTGTATTTGTGTTTGTGGTTGGTTTTGCGTTTGTATTTGGTTTGTTTTCGTTTGTTTTTTCGTTTGTGTTTTTTTCTTTGGGTTTGTGGTTGGTTTTGCATTTGGATTTGGTTTGTTTTCGTTTGCTTTTTCGTTTTTTTTTCTTTGTGTTTGTATTGGTGTTTGTGGTTGTGGTTGGGTTAGTTGTTAGGTTTTTGTTTTCGTTTGTATTTGTAATTGTGTTAGCGTTATGTTTGCGTTTTGTTGTTTTGGTTTTGGTTTGGGTGTGCAATGCCGGGTTTATGATGATTACTAAACACACAGGTAATGGTCTTTAACAGAAAGGTTTTTCACAGAAGCCAGAGCAGGGCCTGGCCGGGACGGCTAGTCTAATATATAAAGCTCAGTTCTGTAACGTGTGGCAAAAAAGTTTGTCGTTGACAGTTCTATGGATTTAAGTGTTAGATTTTTTATCGTGCTCATAGTCTAAATTTACGAGTCAAAAAATTACCATTGAAAGTCTTTAAAAACAATTTTCATTCTATTTACTTAGAAGAATAATTTTCAATTATGAACACGACATAAAATTTTTAAAAAGTGTATCGACGTTTATAAAATTTCTAAAATTGTGTCGGAAATGTATTGACTGCACAGTTACTTCCCTTTAATAAAAAAAAATTCTTAAGAAGAAAGAATTTACATTTTATTACTTTGTTTTTGGTGTTAAGAAAAAAAAAAGAATTACATAATTAGCGGGGATTGATTAAGTGCAATGTCGTTAGGTATTTTTAACACTGCCTTTTATTTATTCTATACACTGAACATACTGTTCAATATTTTTTTTTTTAAATCAATAACATTTAATAAGCCAGGTCCTACAAATCCTATATGTTTATTTCTTTCCATTTACGGATAAGCTTGGAGTATTATCATTTTTGTTCACTAAATTGAAACAGGCGCGTCCGCCGGCGCCCTTGCACGGTTCGATTTGGCACCCTGGGCTATCATGTGAGCGCTATGCTGCATAGTTTTGTTTTTAACAGTGCGATAGACTATGGGTAAGAAAGGTTACTATAGTCTTTAAGTGAAACAAATCAGGGCGTCCTCCGGCACCCCGACAGGGTGCTATTTGGCGCCCCGGGCCTTCCGGTGTACGCTATGGTATATACGTTCGCGTGAGTTCAAAAGACTATGAATAAGTTATGTACTATAGTCGTTTACTAAGTTCAATCAAGCGGTGACGTCATGGTGCGTCCTCTGGCGCCCAGACAGGGTGCTATTTGGGGTCCCGGGCCTCCCGTGTTCGGTTTCGCGCCTACGTTCATTAAAGTGAGTGCAAAAGACTATGAATAAGTTGGGGTACTATAGTCGTTTATTAAGCTGAAACAGGCGATTCCGCCCCGGGCTAGACTCTGAGCACTGTGCGTTTATGTTCGCGTTAGTGTTTTCTTTGTGTTTAGGTTGGGTTTGCGTTAGTGGTTGCGTTTTGATTTGGTTCGTTTTTGTTCTTTCTTTTTTCGTTTTCGTTTGTGTTTTATCTTCTTTGCGTTTGTGTTTGTATTTGTGTTTGTGGTTGGTTTTGCGTTTGTATTTGGTTTGTTTTCGTTTGTTTTTTTCGTGTGTGTTTTTTTCTTTGGGTTTGTGGTTGGTTTTGCATTTGGATTTGGTTTGTTTTCGTTTGCTTTTTCGTTTGTTTTTTTTTCTTTGTGTTCGTATTGGTGTTTGTGTTTGTGGTTGGGTTAGTTGTTAGGTTTTTGTTTTCGTTTGTATTTGTAATTGTGTTAGCTTTATGTTTGCGTTTTGTTGTTTTGGTTTGGGTTTGGGTGTGCAATGCCGGGTTTATGATGATTACTAAACACACAGGTAATGGTCTTTAACAGAAAGGTTTTTCACAGAAGCCAGAGCAGGGCCTGGCCGGGACGGCTAGTATTAAAATAAATAAAAAATGGAATCACGGTATCGCCGTTTTCGGCAGCCATCATTACTAACACGACGGTAAAAGAAAGTACGTCGAGCGACAACCTAAATTATTAGATATGTATCTGTTGCGTTTAAGTCTTGTTAGTTAATTGCTTATTCTTTCAGTCCAGTCCATGACTCAAAAAAGTGTATAAAAACTTTTTGTTTAGAACTTAATAGGTTCCAAGATACAAAAATGTCATAAGATTTTTAGCGCAATTTCCATTCTGGAGAATTGCGTTTATTAACCCGTCATTTCTGGATGTATGAATGTATGAATGTATGAATGTGTGTCCGCAGCTTTAAGTCGTATCTCCTCCTCAACGAAGCAATATCGAGGACTAGTTCCAAAGCAATTATGTTAAGCAAGTTACCAGGATGATAGTGGGCCAAAAAAATTCCGGGTTTCTTTCATGGATTTCCCGGAAAAGCCAAAAAACCTCGAAAAATGCAGTTTTCGGCCCATATCTCGGCAACCAGACCACTTAGCGACTTGAAACATTTACCAATCGATTCCTGCTATAATTTAGAACAATATTGCAGAAGAAAGTTTTCAAAAATATCCTTTCGTTCGGTCACAATTTTTTTTTTTAATTTGTTAAAATTTGGACCGAATTAGTAGGCATGTTTATCCAACCACACCACACGCGTCATCACGTTCAATAGCTGCGCCATCACGTTAAATGGATGCGTCATCACGTTCAGTAGCTAGGCGCGCAATGGTTTTTAGTCATGTAACTCTATTGTAAATAAAACATGTAAAATACTGAATTTTTTTAAATAAAAAACGTTTTAATAACTAACCAATGGTTTTACTAACCCTGCTCTTGATTTACGCTACGACAGAGCTATTTTTAGATAACAAGGAAATTGCGCTAAAATTGTCACTAGACTTTTTAATTACCTTGTATTTTTACTTATTAGAAATTTGTGTTTTACATTTTTAGAAATAAATAAATAGTTTCAGGGGCGGAACTACAGTGCCGCCAGACCCCGCAATGCGGGGGGGGGGGGGGGGGGGCACGCCATTTAGGGGCCCACAGCCGACCACAATACAAAAACTTTATAGTTAAAAAAAAAATCTCGCATTTTTGACTTGATGGTTGTATTGTAAAAAGATTACCATAGCTGCGGTTGGATTATCTTTATACTATAGTCACCACCCCACGCTCGTGTATATTCTTTTTCCCTTTGTTTTTAAACCACTGTGAAAGCCGAGTCCTCTTTCTCCTACAATCAAACGTATCAAAGATAAGCAAACGTTCAAACCACTTCCATGACTTATCTCCCTTTTTAAAATAGTCAAATAAGGGTGCTCATAAGCTCCTTTTAATAGATTTGTACTAAAATAATTAAAAGGCAATTACTTCACCTAATTATTATTTTAAAATAAATTACTCACTAAAGAATGACATTATATAAAAAGGAAATGTTTTTAAAATTAATAATATAAATACAAAAAAAAATTAAAAATAAACATAACACTAGACACCATTATTTATTCAAGCTTTCATGTTTTATATTCTTTTGACCTACTAGAGGTAAAGAGGTCTTATAGCAGAGATAAAATTAAACTGATTTTCAAAACAGACTAATGCACTTACAAACATTACATGTTGTTGTAGTTTGTTTTAATTTAAAAAAAATAATTCTCTTTTCAAAACTCGAACAGGCCAGAAATGAGTATTCTATGTTCGTATTATATATATATATATATATATATATATATATATATATATATATATATATATATATATATATATATATATATATATAATGTAGGGGGGGGGGGCAGACATTTTTTTTGCAGGGTGGCCCTTTTTTTTTAGTTCCGCCACTGAATTGTTTTATTATTTATTACAAGAGTTTATTTTACCCGCATCTTCCTGCTTTTGTCTGTTGTGTCTTTGTCTTCGTCAGTCATGTGTTAAACTGCCGAACGAAATTTTGACCACTTTAAACGGACTGATTCGTTTCAGACTTGGCAAGTACCGTGGGTCAAGACTCGATGACAATGCAACCTGACATCAAATTTGACTTAAGCGAATGCGTAATTTATGTTTTATGAATTAATTACAGATTCCAATATTAAGTACTATTTTCAGCGCTATTGTACGCACTTTTTGTGAAGAAAGTCTATATTGAAAATATATACTTTTACCAGTGTCCCTGTCCCCCCCCCCCCTTCCCCCGGAAAATAAGTTCCGCCCCCCCCCCCTCCCTTCGAAAATATCAAGAGCCCCTCCAGCGCAGAAAAATGATTGCAAGAAACACAGCTTCGTTCACTTTGGTTACATGGTTGTTACCCCACTTGTTAGGTTATTTTTTTTAAAATAAATTAAGCGAATTTATTGAGTGTAAAAGAGTGTTGAAGTAAGCACAGATGCCTAGAGTTTATAGTTGACATATAATAAGCGTTAATATATTTTTTAGTAACCAGATCTAAGTAAATTTTCGGTTTAAAGAGAGATAGATAGACTATAATAGCATCATATAATCCTGTTTATCTCCATGGACAGAATGAAAATAAACAAGAACTCTCTTTGACATTGGGGATCGGCTTTGTAAGTTGATATATTTGTGTTGATATATTTGTATTGATATATTTTATGTTACAACAAACTGATAAGAATAGTTGACTAATTACAAGTCAAATAATCCGAGCAGTACTGGTTCAACTGTTTCCTGCAATGGGACCCTGTCAGCTATGGTAACCTCACGAGTCTAACTGTCCCATTTAAAAGAATCTGGACACCAGATATTAGTAACTTTGAAAGGTAGGCCTAGTAGTTTACTTATACAAGTATTTAGAGTTTTAGATTAAGAACGAATTTTTTGGCAAAGTAAAAAAATAGAAAAACAATGAAGCAATGTTGTATAGAATTGTGTTGAACTGTGGCGAGGAGAACACTCCTTTGATTTTATTATGAGTGTGCAATAAATGAGCAATAGTTAGAGTAAAAACACCTGCGGTTTCGCCCATTTGGTATCACAATAAATAAACATTCTCTAGTCAGTATTTCCCTCTTAAAATGATATTACGCTGATAAAAATCGTGTCTCTCTAAACCATTTATTTTGCAAGGGAAGAGGTAAAAGAATATATTTACAGAATCCCGAAAAATGTAATTGCTTATTGCTTATACGTTGCCATATTTTTGACATTGAGAAAGAATTTCACTGAGCACTTCTCGGTATATCTCATTGCACGCATATTGTATTTAACAAACTCATCAGCACGACCTAGGCTCGAAGCGAACGGACCATTCGGAGTGGAGCCTGGATCAGCCGCCTAATTTTACTTCTAGGAAACGAATAAAATATTTTGATGGCCGATTCTAGGTAGTTTCGGGTTACGCGATTTGCGTGTAAAAGTAAGAAAAGTTCTCTTTTGGAACCTGACGGTCAATTAGGCAAGTGCAGTAGATTTCACCTGTTTCTGTGACCACGGCATGTGAAGAGATATTGTGGCATGCACCCTGATTCGAACTTGCGTACCGGTCCCGCGTTGCCGCGATCTGGTATTTTTTGAAGTGTGAACTTTTATCTAGAAATGAGTTATTTAAATGTAAACTATGTCGGCCCTATATTTATTGCATGTTATTTTTTTGAGTGCGGAATTGCCTGGAAACCTAGAGTGTACATTGATGCCCCTCCGTATTACCGAGGTTACACTCCCTCAGGGGCGCCGGGTTGTGACTCCTGATTCAGCTTAGTCACTGAATGTTGTGGCTCACTAACTTCCAGCGTATGGTGCTGTTTAAAACGAATGTAGGCACCATAGTGCTTATAAGGGAGTCTGGGCGCTACAGGTCACCCGAATGCAGGCGCCTGTCACGATGCGGCTCCCCAGTGACATGCACAACTATTAATAATTATATTATTTTATTTTCAAAACTCATTAAAATATTATACTGTAAAGAAAAACAACTTTAAACAGGATAAAAACACTTATCGGAGAACAATGATAGTAGCTTAGGTAGAAAGTATACGGACAGCTGACAGCCGCTTGGACACCAGGCCCAGCCCCCACAGCCGTGCTGTGGACAGCCACGCAGCAACAATTCCATTCTTGCCACTGCCGAAGTGCAGAATTTTTCGAAAATTGTTGAACGGGGAATGTTATTTTATCCAGAAAGCATTTCTCCATCTGTCACTATTCGTATGCATTAATTTGAATTGAGAGACGTAGTTTTTGTTTTAGTTATTAGTTTCTGAAGTGGGTAGGGATAGTCCTATAGTTCTATTATTTGATTACTAATTTTATCATAGCAGAGCTATCTAAGATACTTTATTATGTTTTGTGCGAAACATTTCTATGTTTTTATATAAATAAATATTACTTCATATTTAAACCTTTTTAAGTCAAAAATCACAATTTATTTACCTAATCCAGCCGATTAAACATTATTTTTAATGTAAGACTCGATGAAATTATCCCCATGAAACTTTGGGGAGTAAATGGGAATACTCCCGAGAAGATTTCTGCGGGAAAAAAAATTCAATTTCTCACGGGCGGCCCCCGGCAGGGTGCGATTTGTCGCCCCGGTCTTTCCCGTGAGAGCTGTGGCGCCTACGTTAGTTTTAAACAGTGCAATAGACTATGGATAAAATAGAGCATTATAATCGTTCAATAAATTGAATCAGGCTAATTTTCCGGCTCTCCGGCAGGGTGCGATTATTCGCTCTGGGTTATCCCGTATGCGCTATGGCGCCTTGGTTAGTTTCATAAAGTGTGATAGACTATGGATAAGTTGGTGCGATATAGTCGTTGACTAAATTGAATTAAGCGCGTCCACCTGTGCCCCAGCATGGTGCTATTTGGCGCCCTGTATTATCCTGTGAGCACCATGGCGCCTGCGTATGTTTTAAGCAGCCAGGGGCCGTACGCTGCGCCACTGCGGTTGTGTAACCTGGGACTCTCGACGTCCCTGACACCTGGGCGGTCACCGAATTGTGTTCCACCTCACTATTACGATAAATGATTAACGTACAGTCAAGGCTTTCATGCGGTAGGTAACCCGAGCCCCGATAAATATGATCAAAGTGCGGGCACTGTTTACATTTAAATTTAAACTAAGTTTTTGAAAAATAGGTCACACACCTCTAAGAAAATAAGATTGGTAACGCATTGATGAAACCTTTCTTATATATTTCGTCAGACTTTCTTTTATCCCCGCGGCAACGCGTGGAACTGGCACGCCAGTATTAGAATAAAAATGTTAGTGACTCTAAAATTTTTAAAAGAGGCACTGTGCAGAACGCCCAATCAATGGATCTATGGTGCTAAGATAGCCGCCGGGAAACTCAGGTTGCAAAACCACACCCAACTGCCAGGGCGCCGCCCCCCGTGCAGAAACCGACCCAGGAGTATTCTTAACAATTTTCCTAAGTTTCGCGGCGATCATTAGAGTAATGCATAAGACTAAAACACACACACTCACACAAATATAGCGCCGGATTTGTTTACAATAGTTACCCAGTTTTAGAAAACATGACCGTGCGTCTAAAAATACACCATTGGTAACGTGTTGAAAACCTTTATAAAACGTTTTGTCACCCTAGTGTGTAGTACTAAATCTCTCTTGTTTACTCATTAGCTGGGTGACCCCAGGTACGTTCTACTGATGGAAACAGGATATGATCTCGAGACTTTTGGATTAGCAATCTAGCGCCCTACCACGCCGTCCCATATATATATATATATATATATATATATATATATATATATATATATATATATATATATATATATATATATATATATATATATGCAATTTATTATTTTTACTCAGCAGCATACATGGTACTCTTATCGACTTCAGCAACCATTACGTGACTATCAAACATACCGGTGTCTGCATGCTACATTTTCCTATGCTAATGAAATCGTCTTGTAGCATTGATGTATATTTTTTCCCATATGATACACAGGTATATTTCTCCACTCACCACTTCTGAACTTGACCAACACAAAAATACTTATTTTTCTAAAATAATATTGACCACTAAAGTGATTAAATTACAAAAGAAGCGAAAGTAGTTTACTTTAGAAAAGTATCTGCATGATCACTTGTTACAACATAAAAAATAAACAAGTGAAACATATGGACAGGTGAGACATGGACAGGTGAGACATGGACAGGTGAGACATATGGACAGGTGAGACATATGAGCAGGTGAGACATATGGACAGGTGAGACATGGACAGGTGAGACATATGAACAGGTGAGACATATGGACAGGTGAGACATATGGACAGGTGAGACATATGAGCAGGTGAGACATGGATAGGTGAGACATGGACAGGTGAGACATATGAACAGGTGAGACATATGGACAGGTGAGACATGGACAGGTGAGACATGGACAGGTGAGACATATGAACAGGTGAGACATGGATAGGTGAGACATGGACAGGTGAGACATATGGACAGGTGAGACATATGAGCAGGTGAGACATGGACAGGTGAGACATGGACAGGTGAGACATGGACAGGTGAGACATATGAACAGGTGAGACATGGACAGGTGAGACATATGGACAGGTGAGACATGGACAGGTGAGACATATGAACAGGTGAGACATATGGACAGGTGAGACATATGGACAGGTGAGACATATGAGCAGGTGAGACATGGATAGGTGAGACATGGACAGGTGAGACATATGAACAGGTGAGACATATGGACAGGTGAGACATGGACAGGTGAGACATGGACAGGTGAGACATATGAACAGGTGAGACATGGACAGGTGAGACATGGACAGGTGAGACATGGACAGGTGAGACATATGAACAGGTGAGACATGGACAGGTGAGACATATGGACAGGTGAGACATATGAACAGGTGAGACATGGACAGGTGAGACATATGAACAGATGAGACATATGAACAGGTGAGACATCGACAGGTGAGACATATGAACAGGTGAGACATGGACCGGTGAGACATATGAACAGGTGAGACATGGACAGGTGAGACATATGAACAGGTTAGACATATGAACAGGTGAGACATCGACAGGTGAGACATATGAACAGGTGAGACATATGAACAGGTGAGACATCGACAGGTGAGACATATGAACAGGTGAGACATATGAGCAGGTGAGACATGGACAGGTGAGACATATGGACAGATGAGACATGGACAGGTGAGACATAGGGACAGGTGAGACATGGACAGGTGAGACATGAACAGGTGAGACATGGACTGGCGAGACATATTAACAGGTGAGACATATGAACAGGTGAGACATGGACAGGTGAGACATACGGACAGGTGAGACATGGACAGGTGAGACATATGAACAGGTGAGACATATGAACAGGTGAGACATGGACAGGTGAGACATATGAACAGGTGAGACATATGAGCAGGTGAGACATGGACAGGTGAGACATATGGACAGATGAGACATATGAACATGTGAGACATGGACAGGTGAGACATGGACAGGTGAGACATAGGGACAGGTGAGACATAGGGACAGGTGAGACATGGACAGGTGAGACATGAACAGGTGAGATATAGACAGGTGAGACATATGAACAGGTGAGACATATGAACATGTGAGACATCGACATGTGAGACATATGAACAGGTGAGACATATGGACAGGTGAGACATATGAACAGGTGAGACATATGAACAGGTGAGACATATGAACAGGTGAGACATATGAACAGGTGAGACATATGAACAGGTGAGACATCGACAGGTGAGACATATGAACAGGTGAGACTTAGGGACAGGTGAGACATATGGACAGGTGAGACATATGGACAAGTGAGACATAGGGACAGGTGAGACATAGGGACAGGTGAGAAATATCGACAGGTGAGACATATGGACAGGTGAGACATAGGGACAGGTGAGACATAGGGACAGGTGAGAAGTATCGACAGGTGAGACATATTGACAGGTGAGAACAGTGGCGTAGACAGGAGGATCCCCTCATGGACCCCTCTGTAAAAAAAAATTTAGTGTCATAATTTCACTGTTACTTATTTAAATCTATTTAACTCTATTTCCGAATCAGTATATATGTATAATTGTATATGTATGTTTAGAACAGTCACCTAAAAACTGACGCTATGTTCATAGTAATACTTTCAATTTATTTCACATCATAGCTATGCAATGACATACAGGTAGTATAAATATATATCTAAATCTATATATCTATATCTATATCAATATATATCTATATATCTATATACATAGGGTATATATATATATATATATATATATATATATATATATATATATATATATATATATATATATATATATATATATGGGTGAGACATATGGACAGGTGACATACATGGACGGTTGAGAAACATAAACTTTAATTACATAGCAGTAAAATTTGTTGGCTGAAAAATACTTCTTTCTTCCTTCTAAAAATATGTTGCTCATCAAATTCTATTAGATTTTTATTTTTTGCTTTCTAGAGTTGCTATTTGGTATTCGGATCATTGTCGTATTACATCAATACAATAACTCTAGAACGCCTGCCAGAATTATCACAGTTTATCGCCAACTCAGCATGGAGTTTGGTCAGCTTTCTGGCTGATAATACGACAGTGCGTGGATTCAATAGAGAGCCCTACACAATTGTCAGCTATCATTTGGTGCTTAAAAGAAGACCTTACTTTTATTTGATCAATTTAATCATTCCCAGTTTACTCTTCTCTCTCGTGGCTACGTTTGGTAATAATTAAAAAGTAGTTTGAATATATAAATTTTATAAAAATACGAATATATTAAATCTTACACTAAATTTTTGATTAAGAGCTGTAAATACTAGAGGTATCTATGACTCCACGATATATGAGTTATATATGAGTTAGATGTCCACTGTGCTGAGCAATTTAGACTCGTTACACATTTCCATAAGTATTGTAAATACACAACCATAATCGGGTAAACGTTATTCAAATAATTAGTTATTTAATTTACTTTAAAATCGAGTTGATAGGGGAGATGCTGGGGATATCAATAGAAGAAAGCGCTCATGGTTTTTAACTAGATAGGGGAGATGCTGGGGATATCAATAGAAGAAAGCGCTCATGGTTTTTAACTAGATAGGGGAGATGCTGGGGATATCAATAGAAGAAAGCGCTCATGGTTTTTAACTAGATAGGGGAGATGCTGGGGATATCAATAAAAGAAAGAGCTCATGGTTTTTAACTAGATAGGGGAGATGCTGGGGATATCAATAGAAGAAAGAGCTCATGGTTTTTAAATAGATAGGGGAGATGCTGGGGATATCAATAAAAGAAAGAGCTCATGGTTTTTAACTAGATATGGGAGATGCTCGGGATATCAATAGAAGAAAGAGCTCATGGTTTTTAAATAGATAGGGGAGATGCTGGGGATATCAATAGAAGAAAGAGCTCATGGTTTTTAACTAGGTGACAGTACAAGTGATCTCAGACTAAATATCCAAGTCAAAATATCTCACGGACAAATGATATCACGGATGAAAGAGCTCAGGACACAATATATTGAGACAAATGATATCACGGACAAATGGTCTCTGTTATTGATAAATGTGAAGATTAATACTCCCGACTGTAGAACGGATCCATAATTTAATGATTTATGCCGTTAGTATACAAACTATCAATTAATATATCTAATTTTTTCAGGCTTCCTATTACCCGTAGAATCAGACAATAAAATAAATTTGCAAGTGTCTGTATTTCTGTCCTTCTCGTTTTTTCTTCTGCTGGTTTCTAGACAAGTGCCCCCGAACTCCGAACATTTTCCACTTCTTGGTAATATTTTACAGAAAGCAAACTGTGTTTGTGCCTGTGTTAACGTACATTCTGAAGTGTTTTTGTACTTGTTTGTGTATATGTATAGAGTATGTGTGTGTTTTTACGTTCGGATAGTACCTAATGAAGATTAATTAAAATGTTGACGGTATGTTTTAATTTTCTGAATAACAAAAACAATTGTTTTTTTTAGAAGGGTTAGTTAGCAGAGGTGATAAAGAATATGGTTGTGTTTCTTGCAGGACTTTACTTTATCTCTCTCATGGTTCTGGTCAGCCTGTCTATAATGATGAACATACTAGTCCTAAACGTTCACCACAAATCTAGCGAGCACTCGCCTGTTCCTCTATGGCTCAAAGGATTTGTATTCCGTTTTCTGGACAAGTTTGCGTACCTGCATGACACAGATGTGCCACAGAGAGAGACAAACACCTCAAAAATACGTATATTCGATATCAACGAAATCAGGGTAACTAGTTTGTCATTTGCAGTGTTTCTTCCAGACTTTTTTCTCCTAAGGGGCACTTGAGATTTTCGGGGGGGGGGGGGGGGGAGGGGGGGAGGCGATAGACTTTCTTCGGGGGGCGGACACTGTTAAAAGTATATATTTTCTATATAAATTATATAAATTTCATTTCGTTCGGGGGGAGGGGGGGCGGTAAAAAAAATTCGGGGGGGGGGGGGGGGGGGGGCTTGCCTTCCCCCGAAGTGATGCCTGGAAGAAACTCTGGTCATTTGGCGTTAGCACATTTTTATCATTTCACACGTTGATCATATTAACGTTACAAAATTACAACTAATAAGTTGATTATCCGACTGTTTGAAATTAGAAATACATTTTTAAAAACTGATCATCTTAATGTAAGAAAGCTGTTGAAAAAATATTTCCCCCCTTTTTTAATACAAATAATTCGGTAATTTGATTTGTAATTTTAAAGTAAGCAAACATTTCTACACTAAACAACACTGATGTTAACTATTGGTATCTTTTCTCAGGAGCAAATTGAAAGCGAAATGTATTGCTATAGCCAGAGATGGGCCAATGCAAGTACATGGCCAAAAGATTTAATTGAAAACTATCTGCAGGTGATCCACCCTGTGTTAGAGATAGTAAATGTTCAGCTGGACGTGATGGAGAAATCAATGCGTAGAAAACAGTTGGAGCGGATTGAGAAACACCAGGGCTGTGATTGGATGAGAGCTGCTCACGTGCTCGATCGTCTGTTTCTAATGCTATTCGTCATCCTTGTTGGTACCTGCACCTGTTGTTTTTTGGCTATGATGGTCAACAACTAAAAGACCCTCCTACGCCTGAGTGCGGAGATATTCCTCTCCAGGTCTCGGTTGATATGTAATAAAAATGAGTATGTAAATAATGCATTCAACAATAATATGTGTACTTTTCTTTAGAAGATAATATTGTTTCGTTAAATAAACTTTTCTTTCCATCCGTTTAAAATTGCAGTGTTTTTTTTTTTGTCCTTCTATGCAAGCCAGATACGAATCTGTTTTTTAATTCGTTTCGGCACAAAGAATGTACAATATTATACCTTCTTTTAAATCACTTGAAGATAATTTGTTTCTTAGTTTAGGTAATTTTTGGGTAGAGAGCACGAAATTAATTAACTATGACTTATTATTACTTTCGATATACAAAAGAACATATTGCAGATTGGAATTAAAATATTAAGTGCAAATACTATGCAATAAATTTCTCTGTTTTCCTAACAATATCTCCCCTAACAACAGCTTCCAATCTCCCCTAAAAACAGCTTCCAATCTCACCTAACAACAGCTTCCAATCTCCCCTAACAACAGCTTCCAATCTCCCCTAACAACAGCTTCCAATCTCCCCTAACAACAGCTTCCAATCTCCCTTAACAACAGCTTCCAATCTCCCCTAACAACAGCTTCCAATCTCCCCTAACAACAGCTTCCAATCTCCCTTAACAACAGCTTCCAATCTCCCCTAACAACAACTTCCAATCTCCCCTAACAACAGCTTCCAATCTCCCTTAACAACAGCTTCCAATCTCCCTTAACAACAGCTTCCAATCTCCCCTAACAACAGCTTCCAATCTCCCTTAACAACAGCTTCCAATCTCCCTTAACAACAGCTTCCAATCTCCCCTAACAACAGCTTCCAATCTCCCTTAACAACAGCTTCCAATCTCCCCTAACAACAGCTTCCAATCTCCCCTAACAACAGCTTCCAATCTCCTCTAACAACAGCTTCCAATCTCCCTTAACAACAGCTTCCAATCTCCCCTAACAACAGCTTCCAATCTCCCTTAACAACAGCTTCCAATATCCCCTAACAACAGCTTACAATCTCCCCTAACAACAGCTTCCAATCTCCTCTTCGGAAAGCTTCCAACCCTCTCCTTCTAATTTTAAGAAGTAAATGTATTTAACATGGCTCTAGTAATAGAATTACCTACGTAGCATATCTGTTATTAGGTCTTAATAACTCTGTTTTTAACTATAATAAAATTAGTTATTACAAAGCCACGAAAATAAAATTTAAAAATAAAACTTGAAGAAAATTGCCCTTTAAAATAAATACAAATTTATTATTGTCTTTGAAATCTCGCCAGAGGCGTAGCGAGGGCGGGGCGGAGGGTGCGGGCCGCACCGGGTGACACTTTTGGAGGCGCGACAACAAAGCAAAACATTGCAAAATGTACAGAAAAATGCTTTTTTGCTAGTTCCTTTAAAGATTAATTAAAGTTAAATAGCCATTTAAGTACAAATCGTCATTTATTACAAAGAATAGAGGTGACATCATGACGTAAACGCGCTAAATTTAGAGAAAACAATGCTCCATCCAACTGTATTATTAACAGATTAAAGATAAACATCGTTACTATTACGTCTGCAGTGATTAAAGCTTCTACACATACATGTACGCGTATGTGGCATATATTTAAATTATAGGCCTATGTAGGCATATATATATACATATATATATATATATATATATATATATATATATATATATATATATATATATATATATATATATATATATATATATATATATATATATATATATATATATATATATATATATGTATATATATATATATATGTATATATATATATGTATATATATATATGTATATATATATATATATATATATTTATATATATATATATATATATATATATATATATATATATATATATATATATATACATATATATATATATACGCATGTGTATATGTATTCACATATATATTTTTTTATGTATTTAATTTTTTTACATCCCCCCCCCCCCCCCCTACATGGCTTAACACATAAGTTATTACGATTCTCACTCAAACCGTTTACCTCATGCATATTTTGCAACGTTGTAATGTAACTTTCCCCCACTCACCTCCGCCCCCACGGCGATTTCTTTAAAATGTGCTCAGATATAATACTAACGATATTTATCTCTAGTCAGCTTGATGTAGCATGTTTTCTCTATCATTATCAGATTTACGTCATGGTGTCACCCCCCCCCCCCCCCCCCCCCTCCACCCTTGTCGGGATTTGTCTAATTTGCTCTTAAAAGACTATTTAACACTCTAATTAATCACTTAATTAAGTGGAATTATCATTTTTTCTGTATATTTTGCTATTTTTTGCCTTTGTGTCACCCTCCCCCCCTCCCTAAATGGTGTCACCCTGTGCGGTCCGCACCCCCGCCCCCCCCCCCCTACCGCTACGCCTCTTCCGCACCGTATGACACCCGACATAGCGACGCCACAGAATCTCACTATAGTTTTAGTTAATATATAGGTAATTATTTCGTAAAATAAAAGTCAAATATGTGAAATGATTGTGGCGATTGTGGTAGGTCATGAAACGTGGTAAAGCAGTTTAAAAATAGTAAGACACAACACGGAAGTTGTTTCCATGAACAGCCAATGAGATGTTTAAACATTGATTAAAACTACTCGCTGATATTTATCAACCTCTAAATCTATCTACTTTTCTAAATCTAGAAACGTATTCAGATGTATATGCCGTTGCGGTAAGCCCATTTTTATTTTTACTTATAAAGTGCCAGGCAGCTACTTCAGTCTACAGTTTACACTACTCTACACGGTAAACGTTTGTTATAAAAAAAGTTATGATTATTCTGTACCGTATTCATATAGATGTAAATTATTGTAAATTGATGTAATTAAATTAGATCTATTTATTATTGTTCAAATCATGTACATGAAAACTTAATCTAGATCTACACTACAATAAATGTTTCTTATTTTAAAAAAAAACTTACACAGATTCTAATCTAACTTATTTTGTTGCTTCAGTATTTTTAAAAACACCGCTTTTCCTTTGTTTATTTTAATTTCAATTTCAATTATATATATATATATATATATATATATATATATATATATATATATATATATATATATATATATATACGCGTAAATACAATGGTTTCTGTTCTAAGTGATACATGATTCATCTTCTCACCCGTTCCGGTGTTGATCCTTCCCATTTGCTTTGGCTAAAAAGCGTCCTACCCACCACATTTCTCTTATTTAACTGTTACACAATACGCTTTAATACAATTTGTTTCTTTTAAAAGTTATCTACTCACTAATCCAGTACAATGCCTTGCGTTTTGTTGCGAAAAATCCCCCCCCCCCTAGACAAAGCTGGTAGAGCAGGTTTTAACGTCACTAATTTTTTTTTTTTTAATGTTACCCAATTGTACAATTCGCTTTAGTCTAATTGGTTTCCCTTCTAAGTGATAAAGGTTATATACCTACATATGAAGTGTAAATCCTTCTGATTTTAGTCGCGAAAAGTTAGAACCATTTCCGTGTACAGTTAGCCAGACCATTTCCGTGTACAGTCAGCTATAACAATTTCCGTGTACAGTCAGCTAGAACAATTTCCGTGTACAGTCAGCTAGAACCATTTCCTTGCACAGTAAGCTAGACCATTTCCGTGTACAGTCAGCCAGACCATTTCCGTGCACAGTCAGCCAGACCATTTCCGTGTACAGTCAGCCAGACCATTTCCGTGCACAGTCAGCCAGACCATTTCCGTGCACAGTTAGCTAGAACCATTTCCGTGTACGGTCAGCTAGAATCGTTTCAGTGTACAGTCAGCTAGAACCATTTCCGTGTACAGTCAGCTAGACCATTTCCGTGTACAGTCAGCAAGACCATTTCCGTGCACAGTTAGCCAGACCATTTCCGTGTACAGTCAGCTAGAACAATTTCCGTGTACAGTCAGCTAGAATCATTTCCGTGTACAGTCAGCTAGAACCATTTCCGTGTACAGTCAGCTAGACCATTTCCGTGTACAGTCAGCCAGACCATTTCCGTGCACAGTTAGCCAGACCATTTCCGTGCACATTTAGCTAGAACCATTTCCGTGTACAGTCAGCTAGAACCATTTCCGTGTACAGTCAGCTAGAATCATTTCCGTGTACAGTCAGCTAGACCATTTCCGTGTACAGTCAGCCAGACCATTTCCGTGTACAGTCAGCTAGAACCATTTCCGTGCACAGTCAGCCAGACCATTTCCGAGTACAGTCAGCTAGAATCATTTCCGTGTACAGGAGTTCACACAGACCATGTCGGCGTGGAGATAGTCAATCTGAACCATGTTCATACTCTGCTACTCAGTTTAGAAGGTTAGCGAAATGTTGGAGCCCCTGAACTACTGGTGGAGGAGCTCAAAAAATGCTTCACAAATACCATTGTTCTTAGGCAGTATGTTTTTACACAGGAAAATAAAAATACAAAATTATATTAAAAAACTCTTCTACAGTTATAATACGACTAGATGAAGTGAATCTTAAGGCTATATCTGAGAACACAACACTATCTCACGTTAATGACTAAATCGTTCGACTGTTATTTAGATTTATAATGATAGCCATAAAAACAATACACAACAAAAGCATGTTTCTTTGAATCTTAGAGTCTCCAGTACAGTGGGTTTAGGATTGTTTCATGTCTTAAGCTGATCCTGACGTGATCCTGACGTGATCCTGACGTGATCCTGACGTGATTCTGATGTGATCCTGACGTGATCCTGATGTGATCCTGACGTGATCCTGACGTGATCCTAATGTGATCCTGACGTGATTCTGATGTGATCCTGACGTGATTCTGATGTGATCCTGACGTGATTCTGATGTGATCCTGAAGTGATTCTGATGTGATCCTGACGTGATTCTGATGTGATCCTGAAGTGATTCTGATGTGATCCTGAAGTGATTCTGATGTGCATGCCAACTCAGATGACGTGTAACATTTCCCTCGCTCCAAAAGATAACACGGACTGCATGTGTGTGCATGGCCAGGATCATCAGTAAAGAAGATTTGTAAAGCAGATCGACTGATAAAGTCAAACTCAACGCTGTTATTGAAACTACTGAGACAAACACTACAATGTCGATGGTTCTTCTCATTGGATTATTGTACCACGTTTTAGCCGGTACGTTTTTAAACTTTTGCTGCAATAAAATTCTGGGACGACGTTATCGAATTCTAGAGCTTATGACTGCTAACTAGAAAGAATCGAGTTCTGATCCCGGGTTCATGTCAGTCCCTGAGTCCACCCAGCACTGATGGGTACCTGATTCACTGAGTCCACCCAGCTCTGATGGGTACCTGATTCACTGAGTCCACCCAGCTCTGATGGGTACCTGATTCACTGAGTCCACCCAGCACTGATGGGTACCTGATTCACTGAGTCCACCCAGCTCTGATGGGTACCTGATTCACTGAGTCCACCCAGCTCTGATGGGTACCTGATTCACTGAGTCCACCCAGCTCTGATGGGTACCTGATTCATTCACGTTAGGGAAAGTAAAGGCTGCTAAGCATAGTGCTGACCACAATATCTCCTTGTATGCCGAGGTATCTGAAACAGGTGAACTCTACTTCACCTGCCACATAGATTGTCAGGTTCCTACGGGTACAACAAATCCTTGAACTGAAAAATGTATCAAAATATTAAAACCAGATGTTGTATTTTTCTCTTTACCTGTACCATATAGCAATTATCATTAAAGGTCACCAGAAAAAAAGGCAATTGGCTAATTTGATGAGACGTAAAGAAGAGCTCACACAAAAACAAACACAATAAAGATGGAATACATCTTTGAAAAATAAGAAAGAAAAACAAACTCAGCGCTTTATTACACTGCCCTATATCACCAACTAGCCCATATATTAAACATGATTCTTCTTGAATTATGTAGTTTATTAATTAAAAATGCTAAATTTATTCACTCTTTATGATGTAGTTAGTTACAATGCAACTATTAAATTGAATACTCGAGAGGGATCCCCGGCGAATAAGTAAGTATAATTATGAAATTCAACGACTTTTCCTCATCTAAATGGATATACACAAATTTGAACGCTCACCTTGCATATCCATAATAGTTTTTGTAAGCAGCATTTTGTGCGCTCTTTCATGTTTGTGCGGTTTTTTTTTTACCGTGTGCTTAAAATTTCAGCGCGCTTCATTTTCCTGCTGGTTTTATGTTCCATTGCGTTTTTTTTACTTTCTCGTGTACAGAGTATAGAGGAGGTATCGTAATCGTGCACAAATATCACATTAAATTTTGACAGTTTTCATCATTTTACACCTCAGTAATTCATCATATACGGAGAATAAGGGAATTATTTTAATCGGGCAAAAATTATAAATGCAGATTTATCACAATTTCTGCGCCTTTTGCGTAATGGAGTCGGAAAAACTGGGCTTTGCAATTCTGTCCGTGTGTGTGTGTGTGTGTGTGTGTGTGTGTGTGGATGTTTGTATGTCCGTAAACACGATAATTTGAGTGCCGTTACAGCTAGGTTGATGAAATTTGTAGTTTTGTATCAACTTTTCAGCGATTTCAGATTACCGGAAGTGGAACTTATTCAACTTATAGTTTTTCAAAAGCCTATAACTTTAGCACTGTTTCACATAGATCTAGATAAACAACATTTCATAAAGAAGTAAACTATCTAATTCTCTGCCTTCTCTCAAATTTTAAGTAATTTCCACTGAACGAAAGTTGTACTTTACGCTATTCTGATTTCTCAAAAAAAAAAAAAAAAACGCAAATGTATTTATAAAGTAGGCCTGCTAGTATTCAGCAGACGTTATTATGAAACTAAAAATTGAAAATATTTGTGAAATTTAACTAATGATATTTGTGATTTTATTTTTAAATTAAAGTCAGCTCAAATGCTGGACAATCAATGTCGGATCTCTATGGCTTTTTGTTCAATAACTACACTCAAGAAATTCGACCTGTGTGTGAAAGAAATCTGGCCGTACATATCTATGTAGAATTGACTATTCGACAAATTATTGAACTGGTAAACAATGGCTTTTAAACGGTGTTTATGTCTTGTCCATTTAAGATGGCCACACGTTGGATACTTCGACTTTAGTTCACCTGTGTTGACGTGGACAATTCGACTTTTGTTCACCTGTGTTGACGTGGACAATTTGACTTTAGTTCACCTGTGTTGACGTGGACTATTCGACTTTAGTTCACCTGTGTTGACGTGGACAATTTGACTTTTGCTCACCTGTGTTGGCGTGGACAATTCGACTTTTGTTCACCTGTGTTGACGTGGACAATTCGACTTTTGCTCACCTGTGTTGACGTGGACAATTTGACTTTTGCTCACCTGTGTTGGCGTGGACAATTCGACTTTTGTTCACCTGTGTTGACGTGGACAATTCGACTTTAGTTCACCTGTGTTGACGTGGACAATTCGACTTTAGTTCACCTGTGTTGACGTGGACAATTCGACTTTTGCTCACCTGTTTTGAGTCCACACTTTGAAAACTTTCCACGCAAGAATAACCAACTATAACGCTATTCTTTAATGTTTTATATGGGTAAAAATCATCAAAACAAATGAAAACAAGCGATAATTAAAAATGTATACATACATAAATACACATATATATATATATATATATATATATATATATATATATATATATATATATATATATATATATATATATATATATATATATATATATATATATATACATAATTTGTTATTAAAATCATTAGAAATTGATGAATAATAATTATTATCAATAGATTATTCACCGGTTTGATACTGAGCCGACACAAAAATCTTTAAAATAATGAATGACTGTTACTCATTAATGATTCTGATCACAGGCTGCAAATACACAGCGACTCACGGTAAACGCCTGGTTGAAGATGGTAAGTCTATGTCCTTCCAGATGTAGTAGGTATGTACCGTTGGGGTTGTGGCTTCTAGAATTGTGTAATGTTGTGATAATGGCCTCTAGAAATGTGTAATGTTGGGATGGTGGCTTCTAGAAATGTGTAATTGGGTGGTGGCCTCTAGAAATGTGTAATGGGGTGGTGGCCTATAGAAATATGTAATGGGATGGTAGCTTCTAGAATTGTGTAATGGGTTGGTGGCCTCTAGAAATATGTAATGTTAGGATGGTGGCCTCTAGAAATGTGTAATGTTAGGATGGTGGCCTCTAGAAATGTGTAATGTTAGGATGGTGGCTTCTAGAATTGTGTAATGGGTTGGTGGCCTATAGAAATATGTAATGGGATGGTAGCTTCTAGAATTGTGTAATGGGTTGGTGGCCTCTAGAAATATGTAATGTTGGGGTGGTGGCCTCTAGAAATGTGTAATGGGGTGGTGGTCTCTAGAAATGTGTAATGGGATGGTGGCCTCTAGAAATGTGTAATGGGGTGGTGGTCTCTAGAAATGTGTAATGTTGGGATGGTAGCTTCTAGAATTGTGTAATGGGGTGGTGGTCTCTAGAAATGTGTAATGTTGGGATGGTGGCCTCTAGAAATGTGTAATGGGGTGGTGGTCTCTAGAAATGTGTAATGGGATGGTGGCCTCTAGAAATGTGTAATGGGGTGGTGGTCTCTAGAAATCTGTAATGTTGGGATGGTGGCCTCTAGAAATGTGTAATGGGGTGGTGGTCTCTAGAAATGTGTAATGTTGGGATGGTGGCCTCTAGAAATGTGTAATGGGGTGGTGGTCTCTAGAAATGTGTAATGGGTGGTGGTCTCTAGAAATGTGTAATGGGGTGGTGGTCTCTAGAAATGTGTAATGGGATGGTGGCCTCTAGAAATGTGTAATGGGGTGGTGGCTTCTAGAAATGTGTAATGGGATGGTGGCCTCTGTGTTTCTGTGAACCACATCTGTGGTATATCCTGCCAGACTTGGTTTAACTGTCACCTGACATGGCAGCCGTCCAAGTACAGTAACATCACCCACTTGGTTGTGCCATTTAAAAATGTCTGGGTTCCAGATCTGACAATGTATGATAGGTATGTACCTCAGCTTATCTTAGTTCTTATTTCAACAAATGCAATATATATATATATATATATATATATATATATATATATATATATATATATATATATATATATATATATATATATATATATATATATATATATATATATATATATATACATATACATACATATATATATTATATATATATATATATATATATATATATATATATATATATATATATATATATATATATATATATATATATATATATATATATATATATATATATGCGCAGCGCAGGTGAAGGTGGCGCCATTAACACTGGCTTTAATGTGGTTGTATCAAGGGACGGAATTTGCCAATACCACTACCCAACGGTGATCACTTCTGTTTGTAAAATAGATGTCACCTTCTTCCCTTTTGATAAACAGGTTGGATGTTCAGTTCTATGTTCTAAGTTTGTTTCGGTTTGGCCAAGTTTAAAACTCAGAATTTGGTGTCATAAAACTACGACTTTTTTATGTCAACTAGATGTATGTCAACTTTATTTGATAAAATGTCGCCTTTTTTGTGAACTAGATTTATGTCAAATTCAAATGTTTCTGTCCTGTTGCAGACGTGTGTCCTGACATTTGGTTCCCTGTCCTGTTGCAGACGTGTGTCCTGACATTTGGTTCCCTGTCCTGTTGCAGACGTGTCTCCTGACATTTGGTTCCCTGTCCTGTTGCAGACGTGTCTCCTGACATTTGGTTCCCTGTCCTGTTGCAGACGTGCCTCCTGACATTTGGTTCCCTGTCCTGTTGCAGACGTGTCTCCTGACATTTGGTTCCCTGCCCTGTTGCAGACGTGTCTCCTGACATTTGGTTCCCTGTCCTGTTGCAGACGTGTCTCCTGACATTTGGTTCCCTGTCCTGTTGCAGACGTGTCTCCTGACATTTGGTTCCCTGTCCTGTTGCAGACGTGTCTCCTGACATTTGGTTCCCTGTCCTGTTGCAGACGTGTCTCCTGACATTTGGTTCCCTGTCCTGTTGCAGACGTGTCTCCTGACATTTGGTTCCCTGCCCTGTTGCAGACGTGTCTCCTGACATTTGGTTCCCTGTCCTGTTGCAGACGTGTCTCCTGACATTTGGTTCCCTGTCCTGTTGCAGACGTGTCTCCTGACATTTGGTTCCCTGTCCTGTTGCAGACTTGTCTCCTGACATTTGGTTCCCTGTCCTGTTGCAGACGTGTCTCCTGACATTTGGTTCCCTGCCCTGTTGCAGACGTGTCTCCTGACATTTGGTTCCCTGTCCTGTTGCAGACGTGTCTCCTGACATTTGGTTCCCTGTCCTGTTGCAGACGTGTCTCCTGACATTTGGTTCCCTGTCCTACAACGCCCACCAAGTTTACATCACCAGCAGCCTGTCCAGTGCCGACCTGAGCAACTTTGTCCCCAGCACGGAATGGCGCCTGATCAACTTCACGTCCTACGACACGACACGCTACTTTCACGGGGTACCGGAACCTTACCGGGATGTCACCTTCAGTTTACTTGTCCGCAGGAAACCATTTTTTTATTTCACAAACTTGGTTATACCCTGTTGTTTGATCTCATTTGTTGCAATTTTAGGTAAGACATTTTATGTAGATAGTTTTATGTAAGACATTCATATAGGTCATTATGTCAATCTTTGTAGATAGAACTTGTAGGTCATTGTGGGCTATTTTAAAATTGTAAGAAAGCCAAGTTTTATGAAAAAATAACTATTTTTGAAAGTTAAATAATTTTAATGAGCTGTTTTTATATAGAACATTTAAAGATAAGTAATTTTAAACCCAAATTCTTCATTAACTTGAAAATCCTAATGATTATTGAGTGTAAAAACATTTAGCTATTAGAGTGTGGGAGGATTAATCTATAAAAATCTGCGGATGTGAGTGAAGTAAGCCTATAGTATATATATAAGAGGATTGAGGCTGTTAGAGATTTCCCTAATTGAAGTGGCATCGGTTGAGTGATTTTGTTTGATACACGCGGCAAAAACTTGAGGCGACTGTACCCAATGACGATCTCAACAAAAACTTGAGGCGACTGTACCCAAAGACGACTGTACCCAAAGACGGTCTCAACAAAAACTTGAGGCGACTGTACCCAATGACGGTCTCAACAAAAACTTGAGGCGGCTGTACCCAAAGACGACTGTACCCAAAGACGGTCTCAACAAAAACTTGAGGCGACTGTACCCAATGACGGTCTCAACAAAAACTTGAGGCGGCTGTACCCAAAGACGACTGTACCCAAAGACGGTCTCAACAAAAACTTGAGGCGACTGTACCCAATGACGGTCTCAACAAAAACTTGAGGCGACTGTACCCAATGACGATCTCAACAAAAACTTGAGGCGACTGTACCCAATGACGGTCTCAACAAAAACTTGAGGCGACTGTACCCAATGACGATCTCAACAAAAACTTGAGGCGACTGTACCCAATGACGGTCTCAACAAAAACTTGAGGCGACTGTACCCAATGACGGTCTCAACAAAAACTTGAGGCGACTGTACCCAATGACGGTCTCAACAAAAACTTGAGGCGACTGTACCCAATGACGATCTCAACAAAAACTTGAGGCGACTGTACCCAATAACGGTCTCAACAAAAACTTGAGGCGACTGTACCCAATGACGGTCTCAACAAAAACTTGAGGCGACTGTACCCAATGACGGTCTCAACAAAAACTTGAGGCGACTGTACCCAATGACGGTCACAACAAAAACTTGAGGCGACTGTACACAATGACGGTCTCAACAAAAAGGCGACTGTACCCAAAGACGATCTCAACAAAAACTTGAGGCGACTGTACCCAATGACGATCTCAACAAAAACTTGAGGCGACTGTACCCAATGACGATCTAAACAAAAACTTGAGGCGACTGTACCCAATGACGATCTCAACAAAAACTTGAGGCGACTGTACCCAAAGACGATCTCAACAAAAACTTGAGGCGACTGTACCCAATGACGGTCTCAACAAAAAGGCGACTGTACCCAAAGACGATCTCAACAAAAACTTGAGGCGACTGTACCCAATGACGGTCTCAACAAAAACTTGAGGCGACTGTACCCAATGACGATCTCAACAAAAACTTGAGGCAACTGTACCCAAAGACGACTGTACCCAATGACGATCTCAACAAAAACTTGAGGCGACCTTACCCAAAGACGACTGTACCCAAAGACGACTGTACCCAATGACGGTCTCAACAAAAACTTGAGGCGACTGTACCCAAAGACGACTGTACCCAATGACGGTCTCAACAATAAGGCGACTGTACCCAATGACGGTCACAACAAAAACTTGAGGCGACTGTACCCAAAGACGGTCTCAACAAAAACTTGAGGCGACTGTACCCAATGACGGTCACAACAAAAACTTGAGGCGACTGTACCCAATGACGATCTCAACAAAAACTTGAGGCGACTGTACCCAATGACGGTCTCAACAAAAACTTGAGGCGACTGTACCCAAAGACGACTGTACCCAATGACGATCTCAACAAAAACTTGAGGCGACTGTACCCAAAGACGACTGTACCCAAAGACGACTGTACCCAATGACGGTCTCAACAAAAACTTGAGGCGACTGTACCCAATGACGGTCTCAACAAAAACTTGAGGCGACTGTACCCAATGACGGTATCAACAAAAACTTGAGGCGACTGTACCCAAAGACGACTGTACCCAATGACGATCTCAACAAAAACTTGAGGCGACTGTACCCAATGACGGTCTCAACAAAAACTTGAGGCGACTGTACCCAAAGACGACTGTACCCAATGACGATCTCAACAAAAACTTGAGGCGACTGTACCCAATGACGGTCTCAACAAAAACTTGAGGCGACTGTACCCAATGACGATCTCAACAAAAACTTGAGGCGACTGTACCCAATGACGGTCTCAACAAAAACTTGAGGCGACTGTACCCAATGACGGTCTCAACAAAAACTTGAGGCGACTGTACCCAATGACGGTCTCAACAAAAACTTGAGGCGACTGTACCCAATGACGGTCTCAACAAAAAGGCGACTGTACCCAAAGACGATCTCAACAAAAACTTGAGGCGACTGTACCCAATGACGGTCTCAACAAAAACTTGAGGCGACTGTACCCAATGACGATCTCAACAAAAACTTGAGGCAACTGTACCCAAAGACGACTGTACCCAATGACGATCTCAACAAAAACTTGAGGCGACTGTACCCAAAGACGACTGTACCCAAAGACGACTGTACCCAATGACGGTCTCAACAAAAACTTGAGGCGACTGTACCCAAAGACGATCTCAACAAAAACTTGAGGCGACTGTACCCAAAGACGACTGTACCCAATGACGGTCTCAACAATAAGGCGACTGTACCCAATGACGGTCACAACAAAAACTTGAGGCGACTTTACCCAAAGACGGTCTCAACAAAAACTTGAGGCGACTGTACCCAATGACGGTCACAACAAAAACTTGAGGCGACTGTACCCAATGACGATCTCAACAAAAACTTGAGGCGACTGTACCCAATGACGGTCTCAACAAAAACTTGAGGCGACTGTACCCAAAGACGACTGTACCCAAAGACGACGGTACCCAATGACGGTCTCAACAAAAACTTGAGGCGACTGTACCCAATGACGGTCTCAACAAAAACTTGAGGCGACTGTACCCAATGACGGTCTCAACAAAAACTTGAGGCGACTGTACCCAAAGACGACTGTACCCAATGACGATCTCAACAAAAACTTGAGGCGACTGTACCCAATGACGGTCTCAACAAAAACTTGAGGCGACTGTACCCAAAGACGACTGTACCCAATGACGATCTCAACAAAAACTTGAGGCGACTGTACCCAATGACGGTCTCAACAAAAACTTGAGGCGACTGTACCCAAAGACGACTGTAAATAATGACGTTCTCAACAAAAACTTGAGGCGACTGTACCCAATGACGATCTCAACAAAAACTTGAGGCGACTGTACCCAATGACGATCTCAACAAAAACTTGAGGCGACTGTACCCAATGACGGTCTCAACAAAAACTTGAGGCGACTGTACCCAATGACGGTCTCAACAAAAACGGGAGGCGACTGTACCCAATGACGATTTAAACAAAAACTTGAGGTGACTGTACCCAATAACGATCTCAACAAAAACTTGAGGCGACTTTACCCAATGACGGTCTCAACAAAAACGGGAGGCGACTGTACCCAATGACGGTCTCAACAAAAACTTGAGGCGACTGTACCCAATGACGGTCTCAACAAAAACTTGAGGCGACTGTACCCAATGACGGTCACAACAAAAACTTGAGGCGACTGTACCCAATGACGGTCTCAACAAAAACTTGAGGCGACTGTACCCAATGACGGTCACAACAAAAACTTGAGGCGACTGTACCCAATGACGATCTCAACAAAAACTTGAGGCGGCTGTACCCAAAGACGACTGTACCCAATGACGGTCTCAACAAAAACTTGAGGCGACTGTACCCAATGACGGTCTCAACAAAAACTTGAGGCGACTGTACCCAATGACGGTCTCAACAAAAACTTGAGGCGACTGTACCCAATGACGGTCTCAACAAAAACTTGAGGCGACTGTACCCAATGACGGTCTCAACAAAAACTTGAGGCGACTGTACCCAATGACGGTCACAACAAAAACTTGAGGCGACTGTACCCAATGACGATCTCAACAAAAACTTGAGGCGGCTGTACCCAAAGACGACTGTACCCAATGACGGTCTCAACAAAAACTTGAGGCGACTGTACCCAATGACGATCTCAACAAAAACTTGAGGCGACTGTACCCAATGACGGTCTCAACAAAAACTTGAGGCGACTGTACCCAATGACGGTCTCAACAAAAACGGGAGGCGACTGTACCCAATGACGATTTAAACAAAAACTTGAGGTGACTGTACCCAATAACGATCTCAACAAAAACTTGAGGCGACTTTACCCAATGACGGTCTCAACAAAAACGGGAGGCGACTGTACCCAATGACGGTCTCAACAAAAACTTGAGGCGACTGTACCCAATGACGGTCTCAACAAAAACTTGAGGCGACTGTACCCAATGACGATCTCAACATTCTGAACGTTTGTTTTGTCGTTCAGGCTTTATACTGCCAGCAGAATCTGGTGAAAAAATCTCGCTAGAGATCACGGTCCTCCTGTCGCTCTCCGTGTTTCTGTTGATGGTCGCTGATCTGGTACCTCCGTCGTCGGAGCACTATCCACTGCTGGGTACACAAACAATTTAACTCACTTAGTCGCACCACTTACTTTTGACATTTGAACAATTCATCTCACTTAGTAGCACCACTTACTTTTGACATTTAAACAATTCATCTCACTTAGTAGCACCACTTACTTTTGACATTTGAACAATTCATCTCACTTAGTAGCACCACTTACTTTTGACATTTGAACAATTCAACTCACTTAGTCTCACCACCAACGTTTGACATTTGAACAATTCATCTCACTTAGTCGCACCACTTACTTTTGACATTTGAACAATTCAACTCACTTAGTCGCACCACTTACTTTTGACATTTGAACAATTCAACTCACTTAGTCGCACCACTTACTTTTGACATTTGAACAATTCATCTCACTTAGTAGCACCACTTACTTTTGACATTTGAACAATTCATCTCACTTAGTCGCACCACCAACGTTTGACATTTGAACAATTCATCTCACTTAGTCGCACCACTTACTTTTGACATTTGAACAATTCAACTCACTTAGTCTCACCACCAACGTTTGACATTTGAACAATTCATCTCACTTAGTCGCACCACTTACTTTTGACATTTGAACAATTCATCTCACTTAGTCTCACCACCAACGTTTGACGTTTGAAAAATTCATCTCACTTAGTCTCACCACCAACGTTTGACATTTGAACAAATCAACTATCTTAGTCGCACCACTAACTTTTGACATTTGAACAATTCATCTCACATAGTCTCACCACCAACGTTTGACATTTGAACAAATCAACTAACTTAGTCGCACCACTAACTTTTGACATTTGAACAAATCAACTCACTTAGTCTCACCACCAACGAACTAAAGTACTAACTTGATCTGACGACAAACGAAGTAATGGACTAACAAACTGACTTTAAGCACAAGCACTTGACAGTAATCATTTGCTGTAATCATGTGACTGTAAGCATTTGACTGTAAACATTTGACTAATCACAAACATGTGACTGTAAACATTTGACTAATCACAAACATGTGACTGTAAACATTTGACTAATCACAAACATGTGACTGTAAACATGTGACTGTAAACATGTGACTGTAAGCATTTGACTGTAAACATTGTAAGCTTCTGTTTGTCAGGTCTATATTTTGTATCGGTCATGTGCTTGGTCACCCTGTCGACTCTGCTCAGTGTTATGGTACTCAACGTGCATCATAAGGGCAACAAAAACCGACAAGTTCCGCGCTGGTTGCACTCCCTGGCCTTCACGTACCTGCGGAAACTTGACACGTTTGGAATATTGGATGTGCCACACCATAAGAAAATCTCAGACATCAACTCGGGTTCGTTCTTGGATGCCTTACGTGTAGGTGGTGATGAGATGCTTTAGTTATTGTGTTGTGATTCACTATATTATGCTTGGTTCCCTGGGGCTTTGGCTGAGTGCTTTTTGTGGCTTATTAGACTAAAGAACTTGATACGCTAGGAAAAAAGCAATCGTATAGTCAAAACTAGACGTGCTTTATATGAAATAAGATTTAAGGATACCGTATCTATTGGGTAATTTCTACTACAGAATCTATACGTGAGCTCTTGTGTGGCAGACAGAGGCAGGCCACATGATACATTGATTAACAATGGCGGATTAGAAGTGCGTAACAATTAAGGAAAGTGCCCAACCTAATGGTTAACTTACATCGCCTTCTTCTTGTGTAACGATCCATCTTAAGAACAGCATCTGCACATATCTGTTGGTTAATGAAGGCGTCTATCTTGTGGTTGTACTCAACTGTTGGTTAATGAAGGCGTCTATCTTGTGGTCGGTGCCTGTACTCAACTGTTGGTTAATGAAGGCGTCTATCTTGTGGTTGTACTCAACTGTTGGTTAATGAAGGCGTCTATCTTGTGGTTGTACTCAACTGTTGGTTAATGAAGGCGTCTATCTTGTGGTTGTACTCAACTGTTGGTTAATGAAGGCGTCTATCTTGTGGTTGTACTCAACTGTTGGTTAATGAAGGCGTCTATCTTGTGGTTGTACTCAACTGTTGGTTAATGAAGGCGTCTATCTTGTGGTTGTACTCAACTGTTGGTTAATGAAGGCGTCAATCTTGTGGTTGTACTCAACTGTTGGTTAATGAAGGCGTCTATCTTGTGGTTGTACTCAACTGTTGGTTAATGAAGGCGTCAATCTTGTGGTTGTACTCAACTGTTGGTTAATGAAGGCGTCTATCTTGTGGTTGTACTCAACTGTTGGTTAATGAAGGCGTCTATCTTGTGGTCGGTGCCTGTACTCAACTGTTGGTTAATGAAGGCGTCAATCTTGTGGTTGTACTCAACTGTTGGTTAATGAAGGCGTCAATCTTGTGGTTGTACTCAACTGTTGGTTAATGAAGGCGTCTATCTTGTGGTTGTACTCAACTGTTGGTTAATGAAGGCGTCAATCTTGTGGTTGTACTCAACTGTTGGTTAATGAAGGCGTCAATCTTGTGGTTGTACTCAACTGTTGGTTAATGAAGGCGTCTATCTTGTGGTTGTACTCAACTGTTGGTTAATGAAGGCGTCAATCTTGTGGTTGTACTCAACTGTTGGTTAATGAAGGCGTCTATCTTGTGGTCGGTGCCTGTACTCAACTGTTGGTTAATGAAGGCGTCTATCTTGTGGTTGTACTCAACTGTTGGTTAATGAAGGCGTCAATCTTGTGGTTGTACTCAACTGTTGGTTAATGAAGGCGTCTATCTTGTGGTTGTACTCAACTGTTGGTTAATGAAGGCGTCTATCTTGTGGTTGTACTCAACTGTTGGTTAATGAAGGCGTCTATCTTGTGGTCGGTGCCTGTACTCAACTGTTGGTTAATGAAGGCGTCAATCTTGTGGTTGTACTCAACTGTTGGTTAATGAAGGCGTCTATCTTGTGGTTGTACTCAACTGTTGGTTAATGAAGGCGTCTATCTTGTGGTTGTACTCAATAGTTGGTTAATGAAGGCGTTTATCTTGTGGTCGGTGCCTGTACTCAACTGTTGGTTAATGAAGGCGTCTATCTTGTGGTTGTACTCAACTGTTGGTTAATGAAGGCGTCAATCTTGTGGTTGTACTCAACTGTTGGTTAATGAAGGCGTCTATCTTGTGGTTGTACTCAACTGTTGGTTAATGAAGGCGTCAATCTTGTGGTTGTACTCAACTGTTGGTTAATGAAGGCGTCTATCTTGTGGTTGTACTCAACTGTTGGTTAATGAAGGCGTCTATCTTGTGGTCGGTGCCTGTACTCAACTGTTGGTTAATGAAGGCGTCAATCTTGTGGTTGTACTCAACTGTTGGTTAATGAAGGCGTCAATCTTGTGGTTGTACTCAACTGTTGGTTAATGAAGGCGTCTATCTTGTGGTTGTACTCAACTGTTGGTTAATGAAGGCGTCAATCTTGTGGTTGTACTCAACTGTTGGTTAATGAAGGCGTCAATCTTGTGGTTGTACTCAACTGTTGGTTAATGAAGGCGTCTATCTTGTGGTTGTACTCAACTGTTGGTTAATGAAGGCGTCAATCTTGTGGTTGTACTCAACTGTTGGTTAATGAAGGCGTCTATCTTGTGGTCGGTGCCTGTACTCAACTGTTGGTTAATGAAGGCGTCTATCTTGTGGTTGTACTCAACTGTTGGTTAATGAAGGCGTCAATCTTGTGGTTGTACTCAACTGTTGGTTAATGAAGGCGTCTATCTTGTGGTTGTACTCAACTGTTGGTTAATGAAGGCGTCTATCTTGTGGTTGTACTCAACTGTTGGTTAATGAAGGCGTCTATCTTGTGGTCGGTGCCTGTACTCAACTGTTGGTTAATGAAGGCGTCAATCTTGTGGTTGTACTCAACTGTTGGTTAATGAAGGCGTCTATCTTGTGGTTGTACTCAACTGTTGGTTAATGAAGGCGTCTATCTTGTGGTTGTACTCAATAGTTGGTTAATGAAGGCGTTTATCTTGTGGTCGGTGCCTGTACTCAACTGTTGGTTAATGAAGGCGTCTATCTTGTGGTTGTACTCAACTGTTGGTTAATGAAGGCGTCAATCTTGTGGTTGTACTCAACTGTTGGTTAATGAAGGCGTCAATCTTGTGGTTGTACTCAACTTTTGGTTAATGAAGGCGTCTGTCTTGTGGTTGTACTCAACTGTTGGTTAATGAAGGCGTCAATCTTGTGGTTGTACTCAACTGTTGGTTAATGAAGGCGGCTATCTTGTGGTCGGTGCCTGTACTCAACTGTTGGTTAATGAAGGCGTCAATCTTGTGGTTGTACTCAATTGTTGGTTAATGAAGGCGTCTATCTTGTGGTTGTACTCAACTGTTGGTTAATGAAGGCGTCAATCTTGTGGTTGTACTCAACTGTTGGTTAATGAAGGCGTCAATCTTGTGGTTGTACTCAACTGTTGGTTAATGAAGGCGTCAATCTTGTGGTTGTACTCAACTGTTGGTTAATGAAGGCGTCTATCTTGTGGTTGTACTCAACTGTTGGTTAATGAAGGCGTCTATCTTGTGGTTGTACTCAACTGTTGGTTAATGAAGGCGTCTATCTTGTGGTTGTACTCAACTGTTGGTTAATGAAGGCGTCTATCTTGTGGTTGTACTCAACTGTTGGTTAATGAAGGCGTCTATCTTGTGGTTGTACTCAACTGTTGGTTAATGAAGGCGTCTATCTTGTGGTTGTACTCAACTGTTGGTTAATGAAGGCGTCTATCTTGTGGTTGTACTCAACTGTTGGTTAATGAAGGCGTCAATCTTGTGGTTGTACTCAACTGTTGGTTAATGAAGGCGTCTATCTTGTGGTTGTACTCAACTGTTGGTTAATGAAGGCGTCTATCTTGTGGTTGTACTCAACTGTTGGTTAATGAAGGCGTCAATCTTGTGGTTGTACTCAACTGTTGGTTAATGAAGGCGGCTATCTTGTGGTCGGTGCCTGTACTCAACTGTTGGTTAATGAAGGCGTCAATCTTGTGGTTGTACTCAACTGTTGGTTAATGAAGGCGTCAATCTTGTGGTTGTACTCAATTGTTGGTTAATGAAGGCGTCTATCTTGTGGTTGTACTCAACTGTTGGTTAATGAAGGCGTCAATCTTGTGGTTGTACTCAACTGTTGGTTAATGAAGGCGTCAATCTTGTGGTCGGTGCCTGTACTCAACTGTTGGTTAATGAAGGCGTCAATCTTGTGGTTGTACTCAACTGTTGGTTAACGAAGGCGTCTATCTTGTGGTTGTACTCAACTGTTGGTTAATGAAGGCGTCTATCTTGTGGTCGGTGCCTGTACTCAACTGTTGGTTAATGAAGGCGTCAATCTTGTGGTTGTACTCAACTGTTGGTTAATGAAGGCGTCTATCTTGTGTTTAATGTATGTACTCTACTCTCCCTCTAGCTGGTAGCTGAAAGCCCTCTACTCTCTCTCTCTCTCTCTGTCTCTAGCCGGTAGCTGTATGCCCTCTAATCTCTCTCTAGCCGGTAGCTGTATGCACTTTACTCTCTCTCTATCTCTAGCCGTTAGCTGTATGCACTCTACTCGATCTTTCTAGCTGGTAGCTGTATGCACTCCATTAACTCTCTAGCTGGTACTTGTATGCACTCTACTCTCTCTCTGTCTCTAGCCGGTAGCTGTATGCCCTCTACTCTCTCTCTCTCTCTCTCTAGCCGGTAGCTGTATGCACTCTACTCTCTTTCTAGCTGGTAGCTGTATGCACTCTACTATCTCTCTCTAGCTGGTAGCTGTATGCCCTCTACTCTCTCTCTCTGTTTCTAGCCAGTAGCTGTATGTCCTCTACTCTCTCTCTCTAGCCGGTAGCTGTATGCACTCTACTCTCTCTCTAGCCGGTAGCTGTATGCACTCTACTCTCTCTCTAGCTGGTAGCTGTATGCACTCTTTTCTCTCCTCCTCCATTCCTCTCTGTCGTCTGCCACCATCTTAGACAGTCTAGCCTCGGATGTCTTATGATTGCTTGTTTTTATTACAAGCTTTTATTTAACTTGCTTCCTCTTTCGTCAGTCTGTGGTGAGTCTTGCTAGATCTAAACGCCCGAGCGAAATTTCGGGCACTTCTAACTGACAGATTCGGTTCAAAGTTGGCACTTGGGTCAAGACATGAGGAAAATACAATGCGACATTAAACTTTGCTAATTAATTTTTAATGAACTAATTAAAATTTTGACTTAATTAGTAGGCAGTCTTACCCAACGATTTCGCACTATTATACGAACGTTATCACGTTCATTAGGTGCGCAATGGTTTTTAGTCATGCAACTCTGTCGTAAATTTTAAAAATGTAAAGTACAGATAATAAACCGGGAGTGATCTCCCCTAAACTTTCTGGAATCCATATATATTATTCTCTTCTGGGAGACATTAGAAAACAAGCTGCAAGCGTGCCTTACAGTCCCCTCTCTTCCTCTCTATCGCTACTTATTAGTAGGCCTACTTTATAAATTCACATGCGTTTTTTTGAGAAATCGGAAATAGCGTAAATTACTAGTTCCGGTCTACGGACATTACTTAAAATTTGAAAGAAGGCAGGCAATTAGATATTTTACTTATTTTTTTAAATTTCGTTTATCTATCTGAAATAGTACTCAAGTTATAGGCTTTTGAAAATTTGAAAGTAGAAAAAGTTCCACTTCCGGTTATCGGAAATGGCTGAAAAGTTGATACGGAAATTACAAATTTGATATAATACTTATATATGAAATTTCATCAACCTAATTGTAACGGCACTCAAGTTATCGTGTTTACAGACACACACACACACATACATACATACATACACACACACGATTACAATACTTTCTCTATACTTCGTGTACGAGATGGTAAAAATCATTTTAAAAAGTTTTAATACCAAGCTTTTATGTAATCATACAATAAAAAGTAGAAAATATTTTTTTTTAAATATATCATAATACACAACTATTTAAATAACTATAAAGATAAGATATTTAAATAAAATATATTTTAACAAAAGATGTTTAAACAAAATATATTTTAACAAAAGATATTTCAACTAAAGATATTTTTCAACTAAAGATATTTTAACAAAAGATATTTAAACAAAAGATGTTTCAAACTCTCAGAAAAAATTTACCAGTTTAACGACGTCGAGCTACACTGAAGATGACTTATGGGATGATAATAGTGATGATGATGAAGATGACTTGAAGACGAAATACTTGGCGCTTCTGAAGCCAGTGGCTGATCTTCTCCAGAGGCAACTGGCCATCATGGAGGAGGATTTCATTCGACACGAGAAGAAGAGAAACCAAGAGAAGCTGTGCATGGAGTGGATGAGAGTTGCTCACATCCTCGATCGTTTTTTTCTAATTGTGATGACACTATTGATCACTTGTTGTACAGCTTATTTTTTCATTGTCATCATTGGTGGTTTGTAAAGCGCTTTATTGTGTATGTACAGTTTGTTTAGCTAATACCCTTCCTATTTATATTACAGGTAATGCTTTCAAATAAAAAAGTTTCAAATGACCGTGACTCGAATACTTTCTGTTTGAGGTATCAGTGTTGTACCAGCTGATCAGATTCTACTGCCATAATTGTGCACATAACTAGATGACACATTCATCTGACATTTTCAATACACCCTGCACTGTATCACGTTAGCATTTTCTTAGACCATGAACCTCTCATACAATACAAATGTTCGAGAAATCATCCCTTCCTCCACATTCCACAAACTAAGTAGAAAAAATGCTGGCTAATTACATCATTTTAGAGAAATTGGCTAATTACATCATTTTAGAGAACTTGGCTAATTATATCATTTAGAGAACTTAGCTGATTACACCTTGGTACTTGTCTTGGGTTTTGAAAATGACGTGTCTTGTCTATGATGGAAATAGTCCATCGAGTCATTTCCAAACTTTCCCGTACCGGTGCTACACCATGTGTTGTTCGAGTGTTCCAAACTTTCCCGTACCGGCGCTAGACGATGTATTGTTCGAGTGTTCCAAACTTTCCCGTACCGATACAACACGATGTATTGTTCGAGTGTTCCAAACTTTCCCGTACCGATACAACACGATGTATTGTTCGAGTGTTCCAAACTTTCCCGTACCGATACAACACGATATGTTGTTCGAGTGTTCCAAACTTTCCCGTACCGATACAACACGATGTGTTGTTCGAGTGTTCCAAACTTTCCCGTACCGATACAACACGATGTGTTGTTCGAGTGTTCCAAACTTTCCCGTACCGATACAACACGATGTGTTGTTCGAGTGTTCCAAACTTTCCCGTACCGATACAACACGATGTGTTGTTCGAGTGTTCCAAACTTTCCCGTACCGATACAACACGATGTGTTGTTCGAGTGTTCCAAACTTTCCCGTACCAGCGCTACATGATGTTGGACGACAATTTTCCTGTTAGAAGTTGGGCGATGGCGTGGATTCGGTGAGTTGGGCGATGGCGTGGATTCGGTGAGTTGGGCGATGGCTGTGTTCTTCCTGTTGATTTAATTGCGTGACATTAGCAAAAATTAGGTTTGATTTTAAATGACTGGGATTGGTGGGATGTTTATGTTTAGATACCTGATGGTGGGATGTTGCTGTTTAGATTAGCTGGTGGTGGGATGATGTTTAGATACCTGATGGTGGGATGTTGCTGTTTAGATTAGCTGGTGGTGGGATGATGTTTAGATACCTGATGGTGGGATGTTGCTGTTTAGATCAGCTGATGGTGGGATGTTGATGTTTAGATAAGCTGATGGTGAGATGTTGATGTTTAGATTAGCTGATGGTGGGATGTTGATGTTTAGATAAGCTGATGGTGGGGTGTTGATGTTTAGATTAGCTGATGGTGGGATGTTGATGTTTAGATAAACTGATGGTGGATGTTGATGTTTAGATAAGCTGATGGTGGGATGTTGCTGTTTAGATTAGCTGGTGGTGGGATGTTGATGTTTAGATAAGCTGGTGGTGGGATGTTGATGTTTAGATTAGCTGGTGGTAGGATGTTGATGTTTAGATACGCTGATGGTGGGATGTTGCTGTTTAGATTAGCTGGTGGTGGGATGTTGATGTTTAGATAAGCTGATGGTGGGATGTTGCTGTTTAGATTAGCTGGTGGTGGGATGTTGATGTTTAGATAAGCTGATGGTGGGATGTTGATGTTTAGATTAGCTGGTGGTGGGATGATGTTTAGATACCTGATGGTGGGATGTTGCTGTTTAGATTAGCTGGTGGTGGGATGTTGATGTTTAGATAACCTGGTGGTGGGATGTTGATGTTTAGATTAGCTGGTGGTGAGATGTTGCTGTTTAAATAAGCTGATGGTGAGATGTTGATGTTTAGATTAGCTGGTGGTGGGATGTTGCTGTTTAGATTAGCTGGTGGTGGGATGTTGATGTTTAGATAAGCTGATGGTGGGATGTTGATGTTTAGATTAGCTGGTGGTGGGATGATGTTTAGATACCTGATGGTGGGATGTGGCTGTTTAGATTAGCTGGTGGTGGGATGTTAATGATTAGATAACCTGGTGGTGGGATGTTAATGTTTAGATAAGCTGGTGGTGGGATGTTGATGTTTAGATTAGCAGATGGTGGGATGTTGATGTTTAGATAGCTGACCTACCCGACGAAGATAGTTGACTTCAAGATAACTGGTAAGTTATTGTCTCGTTAAAAGTTTGTTGGCAGAGGTTAACATTTGTTGCCAAACTTGAGAAACTTGAGAGCCAGTCATTGCATTCAGGAACCTCCTGGCCCGGACATGTACTGTGCCGTGTACTTGGACAACATGTTCATCTTCAGGTCTGGCTTCAGCTATCATAGAATGTTCATCTTCAGGTCTGGCTTCAGCTGCCATAGAAAATCCACCTGCATTGCTTGCTTGAACTTTGAACTTTAACCGTATTAGAACTGAAACATTTTAAAATTTATTTATCTTTAAATCAAATAGGTCTAAATAGGATGTTTAATTTTAGTTGTTTTAGGAAAAAAATGAGTACATTATGTATGCTTCTGAAACACAAGGTCTTTCAATAACTTATAACTGCCACGTAAATGTAAACCTCACTGTCAGTGTGAAGGTCAGGGGACTAAGGGGTACAATGGCAGGGGTCTACGACAAATTCCCGAAAGAAACTTGCCCGAAGGCAGTTTGCCCGAAAGACACGTCCGGCTCCCCAGTGGGAGAAGGTGAAGGTCAGGGAATTGTGGGATACAGTGGGTGAAGGTCAGGGGATTGTGGGATACAGTGGGTGAAGGTCAGGGGATTATGGGATACAGTGGGTGAAGGTCAGGGGACTGGGAGATGGCACAAAGGTGTTAGCCTGCACATATATTGTGGGACTTTTTAAAGCGTTTGAATAGATTCTAAATGTTTAGGTCACGCATCCTACCTGTGTATGAAAGTGTTTAAACGTTGTGTTGACATATCTTACCATAGGCGTAGTCTGAAAACGAAACAAATTGAATGTCTTCTGTGAGGTAAAACACAGACATTTTAAAAGTCTTCTTTCCTATGATGTACCCAAAATCCTCCACAATTTGGAATGTCAGCCCATTGTTTTCCGTTTGGACGTTGAAGACGTGTTCTCTGTGTATAGAAATGTTCCAGTTTGAATGATGAGTAAACTATAATACAGTATTGGTTAGTTACTCATGGCCACTTGATATGTGGGCGTGGTCTATGATAATTCACTATTGGAATAGATACGGGCAATGTGGAGTAAGGGATGACGCATGCACGGAAAATAGAATGTGATTTGATATTTTCACTTGACTCTGGATAATATTATTAAACTATAAATAGAAAAAGACTTATGACTATGATAAGATTGTATTATCATAAATTTTAATGGTGTAAGATTAAGATATTTCATTTTCCCAAGGAAAATAAACAACGGTATTAGACTACGAGCTTTTGAACTATAAACTAAGTATTTCATAATAAGAGAGAGAGAGTTTCATTACGTGCACTAATTCTCTCAGCCCCCCCCCCCCCTTCCCCCCCACACACACATTATTCCACTAGCGCTTATAAAAGATGATAACATGAACTATAGGAGCATCTGAATTATTAAGTGGGATATAAAAAAAACCATCAAACACTGGCCCCTATACCACCCCCCCTCAAGGAAGAGCTACATTGGGCTACCAGCAGATCTGGAGACCACAGTCCAGTTCATCCTCGAAGTTGGACTTGTTGTTTAAATCCTCCAACAGAAATTCAATTAAGAAGCCGGAAAAAGAGGATAATATGAACAGTAGAAACATCCAGATATATACTGAAATTGTAAGTATAGCAAAAAAACATTTGGAACATGCAGAGTTTCTTCCAGGCATCTCTTCGGGGGTTATGCCCCCCCCCCCGAAGAAAGTCTACCGCCCCCCCCCCCCCTCCCGTACGAGATGGAATTTATATAGTAGACATACACTTTTACTAGTGTCCGCCCTCCCCCCCCTGAAAAATGTTGACCCCCCCCCCCCCCCCCGAAAATATCAAGTGCCCCCCTACCCGGAAAAAAAAAGTCTGGAAGAAACACTGGGAACATGTGGATGCAGACTGAAGTACGACTCAAATATTTGAAACTTGTAGATCTGGACTTACATGCGAGGATGAACCTGAATTAAATTGTTTGGGTTTCTGAGGAAACCGACGAGATCGTGTAGAGGGACGTTCATGTCACACGTGAAGTTGGTGTCTGTTTGAATATCTTCTGCCAGCCAGCACACTAGCACAGCAACAACAACACCAACAAAAGCTAATACATACATACTGTGATTGAGATAAAACATAAGATTAGCTGGATACAAGGGCGGATACAAGGTAATATGGGCGGATACAATGGAATGTAAGATCAACCAACGTCTAGTGTGTTCCAGTCAATGGTTAGATCAACGTCTAGTGTGTTCAAGTCAGTGGTTAGATCAATCAACGTCTAGTGTGTTCAAGTCAATGGTTAGATCAACCAACGTCTAGTGTGTTCCAGTCAATGGTTAGACCAAAGTCTAGTGTGTTCAAGTCAGTGGTTAGATCAACCAACGTGAAGTGTTCCATTCAATGGTTAGATCAACCAACGTCTAGTGTGTTCCAGTCAATGGTTCGACCAACGTCTAGTGTGTTCAAGTCGGTGGTTAGATCAACCAACGTCTAGTGTGTTCCAGTCAATGGTTAGATCAACCAACGTCTAGTGTGTTTAAGTCAGTGGTTAGATCAACCAACGTCTAGTGTGTTCCAGTCAATGGTTAGATCAACCAACGTCTAGTGTGTTCCAGTCAATGGTTAGACCAACGTCTAGTGTGTTCAAGTCGGTGGTTAGATCAACCAACGTCTAGTGTGTTCCAGTCAATGGTTAGATCAACCAACGTCTAGTGTGTTCAAGTCAGTGGTGAGATCAACCAACGTCTAGTGTGTTCCAGTCAATGGTTAGATCAACGTCTAGTGTGTTCCAGTTAATGGTTAGATCAACATCTAGTGTGTTCAAGTCAATGGTTAGACCAACGTCTAGTGTGTTCCAGCCAATGGTTAGATCAACCAACGTGAAGTGTTCCATTCAATGGTTAGATCAACCAACGTCTAGTGTGTTCCAGTCAGTGATTAGATCAACGTCTAGTGTGTTCCAGTCAGTGGTTAGATCAACCAACGTCTAGTGTGTTCAAGTCAGTGGTTAGATCAACGTCTAGTGTGTTCAAGTCAGTGGTTAGATCAACGTCTAGTGTGTTCAAGTCAATGGTTAGATCAACCAACGTCTAGTGTGTTCCAGTCAGTGGTTAGATCAACCAACGTCTAGTGTGTTCAAATCAATGGTTAGACCAACGTCTAGTGTGTTCAAGTCAATGGTTAGATCAACCAACGTCTAGTGTGTTCCAGTCAATGGTTAGATCAACGTCTAGTGTGTTCAAGTCAGTGGTTAGATCAACGTCTAGTGTGTTCCAGTCAATGGTTAGATCAACGTCTAGTGTGTTCCAGTCAATGGTTAGATCAACCAACGTCTAGTGTGTTCAAGTCAGTGGTTAGATCAACCAACGTCTAGTGTGTTAAAGTCAGTGGTTAGATCAACCAACGTCTAGTGTGTTCCAGTCAATGGTTAGATCAACGTCTAGTGTGTTCAAGTCAGTGGTTAGATCAACGTCTAGTGTGTTCAAGTCAATGGTTAGATCAACCAACGTCTAGTGTGTTCCAGTCAATGGTTAGATCAACCAACGTCTAGTGTGTTCAAGTCAGTGGTTAGATCAACCAACGTCTAGTGTGTTAAAGTCAGTGGTTAGATCAACCAACGTCTAGTGTGTTCCAGTCAATGGTTAGATCAACCAACGTCTAGTGTGTTCAAGTCAGTGGTTAGATCAACGTCTAGTGTGTTCAAGTCAATTGTTAGATCAACGTCTAGTGTGTTACAGTCAATGGTTAGATCAACCAACGTCTAGTGTGTTCAAGTCAGCGGTTAGATCAACCAACGTCTAGTGTTCCAGTCAATGGTTAGATCAACCAACGTCTAGTGTGTTCAAGTCAATGGTTAGATCAACCAACGTCTAGTGTGTTCAAGTCAGTGGTTAGATCAACGTCTAGTGTGTTCAAGTCAATGGTTAGACCAACGTGAAGTGTTCCAGTCAATGGATAGATCAACCAACGTCTAATGTGTTCCAGTCAATGGTTAGATCAACCAACGTCTAGTTTGTTCAAGTCAATGGTTAGATCAACCAACGTGAAGTGTTCCAGTCAATGGTTAGATCAACCAACGTCTAGTGTGTTCCAGTCAATGGTTAGATCAACCAACGTCTAGTGTGTTCCAGTCAATGGTTAGATCAACCAACGTCTAGTGTGTTCCAGTCAATGGTTAGATCAACCAACGTCTAGTGTGTTCCAGTCAATGGTTAGATCAACGTCTAGTGTGTTCAAGTTAATGGTTAGATCAACGTCTAGTGTGTTCCAGTCAATGGTTAGATCAACCAACGTCTAGTGTGTTCCAGTCAATGGTTAGATCAACCAACGTCTAGTGTGTTCAAGTCAGTGGTGAGATCAACGTCTAGTGTGTTCCAGTCAATGGTTAGATCAACCAACGTCTAGTGTGTTCCAGTCAATGGTTAGATCAACCAACGTCTAGTGTGTTCAAGTCAATGGTTAGATCAACCAACGTCTAGTGTGTTCAAGTCAGTGGTTAGATCAACCAACGTGAAGTGTTCCAGTCAATGGTTAGATCAACCAACGTCTAGTTTGTTCCACTCAATGGTTAGATCAACCAACGTCTAGTGTGTTCCAGTCAATGGTTAGATCAACCAACGTCTAGTGTGTTCAAGTCAATGGTTAAATCAACCAACGTCTAGTTTGTTCCACTCAATGGTTAGATCAACCAACGTCTAGTGTGTTCAAGTCAGTGGTAAGATCAACCAACGTCTAGTGTGTTCCAGTCAATAGTTAGATCAACATCTAGTGTGTTCCAGTCAATGGTTAGACCAACGTCTAGTGTGTTCAAGTCAGTGGTTAGACCAACGTCTAGTGTGTTTCAGTCAATGGTTAGATCAACGTCTAGTGTGTTCAAGTCAATGGTTAGATCAACGTCTAGTGTGTTCCAGTCAATGGTTAGATCAACGTTTAGTGTGTTCAAGTCAGTGGTTAGATCAACCAACGTCTAGTGTGTTTAAGTCAGTGGTTAGATCAACGTCTAGTGTGTTCAAGTCAGTGGTTAGATCAATCAACGTCTAGTGTGTTCAAGTCAGTGGTTAGACCAACGTCTAGTGTGTTCCAGTCAATGGTTAGACCAACGTCTAGTGTGTTCCAGTCAATGGTTAGATCAATCAACGTCTAGTGTGTTCGAGTCAGTGGTTAGATCAACCAACGTCTAGTGTGTTCAAGTCAATGGTTAGATCAACGTCTAGTGTGTTCCAGTCAATGGTTAGATCAACGTTTAGTGTGTTCAAGTCAGTGGTTAGATCAACCAACGTCTAGTGTGTTTACGTCAGTGGTTAGATTAAAGTCTAGTGTGTTCAACTCAGTGGTTAGATCAACCAACGTCTAGCGTGTTCAAGTCAGTGGTTAGACCAACGTCTAGTGTGTTCCAGTCAATGGTTAGATCAATCAATGTCTAGTGTGTTCAAGTCAGTGGTTAAATCAACCAACGTCTAGTGTGTTCCAGTCAATGGTTAGATCAACGTCTAGTGTGTTCCAGTCAATGGTTAGATCAACGTCTAGTGTGTTCAAGTCAGGGTTAGATCAACCAACGTCTACTGTGTTCCAGTCAATGGTTAGATCAACGTCTAGTGTGTTCAAGTCAATGGTTAGATCAACCAACGTCTAGTGTGTTCAAGTCAGTGGTTAGATCAACCAACGTCTAGTGTGTTCAATCAATGGTTAGATCAATCAACGTCTAGTGTGTTCCAGTCAGTGGTTAGATCAACCAACGTCTAGTGTGTTCAAGTCAGTGGTTAGATCAACGTCTAGTGTGTTCAAGTCAATGGTTAGATCAACCAACGTCTAGTGTGTTCAAGTCAATGGTTAGATCAACGTCTAGTGTGTTCCAGTCAATGGTTAGATCAACGTCTAGTGTGTTCCAGTCAATGGTTAGATCAACGTCTAGCGTGTTCAAGTCAGTGGTTAGATCAACCAACGTCTAGTGTGTTTAAGTCAGTGGTTAGATCAACGTCTAGTGTGTTCAACTCAGTGGTTAGATCAACCAACGTCTAGCGTGTTCAAGTCAGTGGTTAGACCAACGTCTAGTGTGTTCCAGTCAATGGTTAGACCAACGTCTAGTGTGTTCCAGTCAATGGTTAGATCAACCAACGTCTAGTGTGTTCAAGTCAGCGGTTAGATCAACCAACGTCTAGTGTTCCAGTCAATGGTTAGATCAACCAACGTCTAGTGTGTTCAAGTCAGTGGTTAGATCAACGTCTATTGTGTTCAAGGCAATGGTTAGATCAACCAACGTCTAGTGTGTTCAAGTCAGTGGTTAGATCAACCAACGTCTAGTGTGTTCCAGTCAATGGTTAGATCAACCAACGTCTAGTGTGTTCAAGTCAGTGGTTAGATCAACCAACGTGAAGTGTTCCAGTCAATGGTTAGATCAACCAACGTCTAGTGTGTTCCAGTCAATGGTTAGATCAACCAACGTCTAGTGTGTTCAAGTCAGTGGTTAGATCAACCAACGTGAAGTGTTCCAGTCAATGGTTAGATCAACCAACGTCTAGTTTGTTCCACTCAATGGTTAGATCAACCAACGTCTAGTGTGTTCCAGTCAATGGTTAGATCAACCAACGTCTAGTGTGTTCAAGTAAATGGTTAGATCAACCAACGTCTAGTGTGTTCCAGTCAATGTTTAGATCAACCAACGTCTAGTTTGTTCCACTCAATGGTTAGATCAACCAACGTCTAGTGTGTTCAAGTCAGTGGTTAGATCAACCAACGTCTAGTGTGTTCAAGTCAGTGGTTAGACCAACGTCTAGTGTGTTTCAGTCAATGGTTAGATCAACATCTAGTGTGTTCAAGTCAATTTTTAGATCAACGTCTAGTGTGTTCAAGTCAGTGGTTAGATCAACCAACGTCTAGTGTGTTCAAGTCAGTGGTTAGATCAACGTCTAGTGTGTTCCAGTCAATGATTAGATCAACGTCTAGTGTGTTCCAGTCAATGGTTAGATCAATCAACGTCTAGTGTGTTCAAGTCAGTGGTTAGATCAACCAACGTCTAGTGTGTTCCAGTCAATGGTTAGATCAACCAACGTCTAGTGTGTTCCAGTCAATGGTTAGATCAACGTTTAGTGTGTTCAAGTCAATGGTTAGATCAACCAACGTCTAGTGTGTTCAAGTCAGTGGTTAGATCAACCAACGTCTAGTGTGTTCAAGTCAATGGTTAGATCAACCAACGTCTAGTGTGTTCAAATCAATGGTTAGATCAACCAACGTCTAGTGTGTTCACTTCAGTGGTTAGATCAACGTCTAGTGTGTTCCAGTCAATGGTTAGATCAACGTTTAGTATGTTCAAGTCAGTGGTTAGATCAACCAACGTCTAGTGTCTTTAAGTCAGTGGTTAGATCAACGTTTAGTGTGTTCAAGTCAATGGTTAGATCAACGTCTAGTGTGTTCCAGTCAATGGTTAGATCAACGTTTAGTGTGTTCAAGTCAGTGGTTAGATCAACCAACGTCTAGTGTGTTCCAGTCAATGATTAGATCAACGTCTAGTGTGTTCAAGTCCGTGGTTAGATCAATCAACGTCTAGTGTGTTTAAGTCAATGGTTAGATCAACGTCTAGTGTGTTCAAGTCAATTGTTAGATCAACGTCTAGTGTGTTACAGTCAATGGTTAGATCAACCAACGTCTAGTGTGTTCAAGTCAGCGGTTAGATCAACCAACGTCTAGTGTTCCAGTCAATGGTTAGATCAACCAACGTCTAGTGTGTTCAAGTCAATGGTTAGATCAACCAACGTCTAGTGTGTTCAAGTCAGTGGTTAGATCAACGTCTAGTGTGTTCAAGTCAATGGTTAGACCAACGTGAAGTGTTCCAGTCAATGGATAGATCAACCAACGTCTAATGTGTTCCAGTCAATGGTTAGATCAACCAACGTCTAGTTTGTTCAAGTCAATGGTTAGATCAACCAACGTGAAGTGTTCCAGTCAATGGTTAGATCAACCAACGTCTAGTGTGTTCCAGTCAATGGTTAGATCAACCAACGTCTAGTGTGTTCCAGTCAATGGTTAGATCAACCAACGTCTAGTGTGTTCCAGTCAATGGTTAGATCAACCAACGTCTAGTGTGTTCCAGTCAATGGTTAGATCAACGTCTAGTGTGTTCAAGTTAATGGTTAGATCAACGTCTAGTGTGTTCCAGTCAATGGTTAGATCAACCAACGTCTAGTGTGTTCCAGTCAATGGTTAGATCAACCAACGTCTAGTGTGTTCAAGTCAGTGGTGAGATCAACGTCTAGTGTGTTCCAGTCAATGGTTAGATCAACCAACGTCTAGTGTGTTCCAGTCAATGGTTAGATCAACCAACGTCTAGTGTGTTCAAGTCAATGGTTAGATCAACCAACGTCTAGTGTGTTCAAGTCAGTGGTTAGATCAACCAACGTGAAGTGTTCCAGTCAATGGTTAGATCAACCAACGTCTAGTTTGTTCCACTCAATGGTTAGATCAACCAACGTCTAGTGTGTTCCAGTCAATGGTTAGATCAACCAACGTCTAGTGTGTTCAAGTCAATGGTTAAATCAACCAACGTCTAGTTTGTTCCACTCAATGGTTAGATCAACCAATGTCTAGTGTGTTCAAGTCAGTGGTAAGATCAACCAACGTCTAGTGTGTTCCAGTCAATAGTTAGATCAACATCTAGTGTGTTCCAGTCAATGGTTAGACCAACGTCTAGTGTGTTCAAGTCAGTGGTTAGACCAACGTCTAGTGTGTTTCAGTCAATGGTTAGATCAACGTCTAGTGTGTTCAAGTCAATGGTTAGATCAACGTCTAGTGTGTTCCAGTCAATGGTTAGATCAACGTTTAGTGTGTTCAAGTCAGTGGTTAGATCAACCAACGTCTAGTGTGTTTAAGTCAGTGGTTAGATCAACGTCTAGTGTGTTCAAGTCAGTGGTTAGATCAATCAACGTCTAGTGTGTTCAAGTCAGTGGTTAGACCAACGTCTAGTGTGTTCCAGTCAATGGTTAGACCAACGTCTAGTGTGTTCCAGTCAATGGTTAGATCAATCAACGTCTAGTGTGTTCGAGTCAGTGGTTAGATCAACCAACGTCTAGTGTGTTCAAGTCAATGGTTAGATCAACGTCTAGTGTGTTCCAGTCAATGGTTAGATCAACGTTTAGTGTGTTCAAGTCAGTGGTTAGATCAACCAACGTCTAGTGTGTTTACGTCAGTGGTTAGATCAAAGTCTAGTGTGTTCAACTCAGTGGTTAGATCAACCAACGTCTAGCGTGTTCAAGTCAGTGGTTAGACCAACGTCTAGTGTGTTCCAGTCAATGGTTAGATCAATCAATGTCTAGTGTGTTCAAGTCAGTGGTTAAATCAACCAACGTCTAGTGTGTTCCAGTCAATGGTTAGATCAACGTCTAGTGTGTTCCAGTCAATGGTTAGATCAACGTCTAGTGTGTTCAAGTCAGGGTTAGATCAACCAACGTCTACTGTGTTCCAGTCAATGGTTAGATCAACGTCTAGTGTGTTCAAGTCAATGGTTAGATCAACCAACGTCTAGTGTGTTCAAGTCAGTGGTTAGATCAACCAACGTCTAGTGTGTTCAATCAATGGTTAGATCAATCAACGTCTAGTGTGTTCCAGTCAGTGGTTAGATCAACCAACGTCTAGTGTGTTCAAGTCAGTGGTTAGATCAACGTCTAGTGTGTTCAAGTCAATGGTTAGATCAACCAACGTCTAGTGTGTTCAAGTCAATGGTTAGATCAACGTCTAGTGTGTTCCAGTCAATGGTTAGATCAACGTCTAGTGTGTTCCAGTCAATGGTTAGATCAACGTCTAGCGTGTTCAAGTCAGTGGTTAGATCAACCAACGTCTAGTGTGTTTAAGTCAGTGGTTAGATCAACGTCTAGTGTGTTCAACTCAGTGGTTAGATCAACCAACGTCTAGCGTGTTCAAGTCAGTGGTTAGACCAACGTCTAGTGTGTTCCAGTCAATGGTTAGACCAACGTCTAGTGTGTTCCAGTCAATGGTTAGATCAACCAACGTCTAGTGTGTTCAAGTCAGCGGTTAGATCAACCAACGTCTAGTGTTCCAGTCAATGGTTAGATCAACCAACGTCTAGTGTGTTCAAGTCAGTGGTTAGATCAACGTCTATTGTGTTCAAGGCAATGGTTAGATCAACCAACGTCTAGTGTGTTCAAGTCAGTGGTTAGATCAACCAACGTCTAGTGTGTTCCAGTCAATGGTTAGATCAACCAACGTCTAGTGTGTTCAAGTCAGTGGTTAGATCAACCAACGTGAAGTGTTCCAGTCAATGGTTAGATCAACCAACGTCTAGTGTGTTCCAGTCAATGGTTAGATCAACCAACGTCTAGTGTGTTCAAGTCAGTGGTTAGATCAACCAACGTGAAGTGTTCCAGTCAATGGTTAGATCAACCAACGTCTAGTTTGTTCCACTCAATGGTTAGATCAACCAACGTCTAGTGTGTTCCAGTCAATGGTTAGATCAACCAACGTCTAGTGTGTTCAAGTCAATGGTTAGATCAACCAACGTCTAGTGTGTTCCAGTCAATGTTTAGATCAACCAACGTCTAGTTTGTTCCACTCAATGGTTAGATCAACCAACGTCTAGTGTGTTCAAGTCAGTGGTTAGATCAACCAACGTCTAGTGTGTTCAAGTCAGTGGTTAGACCAACGTCTAGTGTGTTTCAGTCAATGGTTAGATCAACATCTAGTGTGTTCAAGTCAATTTTTAGATCAACGTCTAGTGTGTTCAAGTCAGTGGTTAGATCAACCAACGTCTAGTGTGTTCAAGTCAGTGGTTAGATCAACGTCTAGTGTGTTCCAGTCAATGATTAGATCAACGTCTAGTGTGTTCCAGTCAATGGTTAGATCAATCAACGTCTAGTGTGTTCAAGTCAGTGGTTAGATCAACCAACGTCTAGTGTGTTCCAGTCAATGGTTAGATCAACCAACGTCTAGTGTGTTCCAGTCAATGGTTAGATCAACGTTTAGTGTGTTCAAGTCAATGGTTAGATCAACCAACGTCTAGTGTGTTCAAGTCAGTGGTTAGATCAACCAACGTCTAGTGTGTTCAAGTCAATGGTTAGATCAACCAACGTCTAGTGTGTTCAAATCAATGGTTAGATCAACCAACGTCTAGTGTGTTCACTTCAGTGGTTAGATCAACGTCTAGTGTGTTCCAGTCAATGGTTAGATCAACGTTTAGTATGTTCAAGTCAGTGGTTAGATCAACCAACGTCTAGTGTCTTTAAGTCAGTGGTTAGATCAACGTTTAGTGTGTTCAAGTCAATGGTTAGATCAACGTCTAGTGTGTTCCAGTCAATGGTTAGATCAACGTTTAGTGTGTTCAAGTCAGTGGTTAGATCAACCAACGTCTAGTGTGTTCCAGTCAATGATTAGATCAACGTCTAGTGTGTTCAAGTCCGTGGTTAGATCAATCAACGTCTAGTGTGTTTAAGTCAATGGTTAGATCAACGTCTAGTGTGTTCAAGTCAGTGGTTAGATCAACCAACGTCTAGTGTGTTCAAGTCAATGGTTAGATCAACGTCTAGTGTGTTCCAGTCAATGGTTAGATCAACCATCGTCTAGTGTGTTCAAGTCAGTGGTTAGATCAACCAACGTCTAGTGTGTTCCAGTCAATGGTTAGATCAACCAACGTGTAGTGTGTTCAAGTCAGTGGTTAGATCAACCAACGTCTAATGTGTTCCAGTCAATGGTTAGATCAACCAACGTCTAGTGTGTTCAAGTCAATGGTTAGATCAAGGTCTAGTGTATTCAAGTCAATGGTTAGATCAACCAACGTCTAGTGTGTTCAAGTCAGTGGTTAGATTATCGTCTAGTGTGTTCCAGTCAATGGTTAGATCAACGTCTAGGGTGTTCAAGTCAGTGGTTAGATCAACCAACGTCTAATGTGTTCCAGTCAATGGTTAGATCAACCAACGTGTAGTGTGTTCAAGTCAGTGGTTAGATCAACGTCTAGTGTGTTCCAGTCAATGGTTAGATCAACGTCTAGTGTGTTCCAGTCAATGGTTAGATCAACGTCTAGTGTGTTCAAGTCAGTGGTTAGATCAACCAACGTCTAGTGTGTTCCAGTCAATGGTTAGATCAACGTCTAGTGTGTTCAAGTCAGTGGTTAGATCAATCAACGTCTAGTGTGTTTAAGTCAGTGTTTAGATCAACGTCTAGTGTGTTCAAGTCAGTGGTTAGATCAACCAACGTCTAGTGTGTTCAAGTCAATGGTTAGAGCAACGTCTAGTGTGTTCAAGTCAGTGGTTAGATCAATCAACGTCTAGTGTGTTTAAGTCAATGGTTAGATCAACCAACGTCTAGTGTGTTCCAGTCAATGGTTAGATCAACCAACGTCTAGTGTGTTCCAGTCAATGGTTAGATCAATCAACGTCTAGTGTGTTCAAGTCAATGGTTAGATCAATCAACGTCTAGTGTGTTCAAGTCAATGGTTAGATCAACCAACGTCTAGTGTGTTCCAGTCAATGGTTAGATCAACCAACGTCTAGTGTGTTCAAGTCAATGGTAAGATCAACGTCTAGTGTGTTCAAGTCAGTGGTTAGATCAACTTCTAGTGTGTTCCAGTCAATGGTTAGATCAACCAACGTCTAGTGTGTTCCAGTTAATGGTTAGATCAACGTCTAGTGTGTTCCAGTCAGTGGTTAGATCAACCAACGTCTAGTGTGTTCAAGTCAATGGTTAGATCAACCAACGTCTAGTGTGTTCCAGTCAATGGTTAGATCAACCAACGTCTAGTGTGTTCCAGTCAATGGTTAGATCAACCAACGTCTAGTGTGTTCAAGTCAATGGTTAGATCAACGTCTAGTGTGTTCAAGTCAGTGGTTAGATCAACTTCTAGTGTGTTCCAGTCAATGGTTAGATCAACCAACGTCTAGTGTGTTCCAGTTAATGGTTAGATCAACGTCTAGTGTGTTCCAGTCAGTGGTTAGATCAATCAACGTCTAGTGTGTTTAAGTCAATGGTTAGATCAACGTCTAGTGTGTTCAAGTCAGTGGTTAGATCAACCAACGTCTAGTGTGTTCCAGTCAGTGGTTAGATCAACCAACGTCTAGTGTGTTCAAGTCAATGGTTAGATCAACGTCTAGTGTGTTCAAGTCAATGGTTAGATCAACGTCTAGTGTGTTCCAGTTAATGGTTAGATCAACGTTTAGTGTGTTCAAGTCAATGGTTAGATCATCCAACGTCAAGTGTGTTCCAGTCAATGGTTAGATCAACGTCTAGTGTGTTCAAGTCAGTGGTTAGATCAACCAACGTCTAGTGTGTTCCAGTCAATGGTTAGATCAACCAACGTCTAGTGTGTTCCAGTCAATGGTTAGATCAACGTCTAGTGTGTTCAAGTCAGTGGTTAGATCAACCAACGTCTAGTGTGTTCCAGTCAATGGTTAGATCAACCAACGTCTAGTGTGTTCCAGTCAATGGTTAGATCAACGTCTAGTGTGTTCAAGTCAGTGGTTAGATCAACCAACGTCTAGTGTGTTCCAGTCAATGGTTAGATCAACCAACGTGTAGTGTGTTCCAGTCAATGGTTAGATCAACCAACGTCTAGTGTGTTCAAATCAATGGTTAGACCAACGTCTAGTGTGTTCCAGTCAATGGTTAGATCAACGTCTAGTGTGTTCCAGTCAATGGTTAGATCAACGTCTAGTGTGTTCCAGTCAATGGTTAGATCAACCAACGTCTAGTGTGTTCCAGTCAATGGTGAGATCAACCAACGTCTAGTGTGTTCCAGTCAATGGTTAGATCAACCAACGTCTAGTGTGTTCCAGTCAATGGTTAGATCAACCAACGTCTAGTGTGTTCCAGTCAATGGTTAGATCAATCAACGTCTAGTGTGTTCAAGTCAATGGTTAGATCAATCAACGTCTAGTGTGTTCAAGTCAATGGTTAGATCAACCAACGTCTAGTGTGTTCCAGTCAATGGTTAGATCAACCAACGTCTAGTGTGTTCAAGTCAATGGTAAGATCAACGTCTAGTGTGTTCAAGTCAGTGGTTAGATCAACTTCTAGTGTGTTCCAGTCAATGGTTAGATCAACCAACGTCTAGTGTGTTCCAGTTAATGGTTAGATCAACGTCTAGTGTGTTCCAGTCAGTGGTTAGATCAACCAACGTCTAGTGTGTTCAAGTCAATGGTTAGATCAACCAACGTCTAGTGTGTTCCAGTCAATGGTTAGATCAACCAACGTCTAGTGTGTTCCAGTCAATGGTTAGATCAACCAACGTCTAGTGTGTTCAAGTCAATGGTTAGATCAACGTCTAGTGTGTTCAAGTCAGTGGTTAGATCAACTTCTAGTGTGTTCCAGTCAATGGTTAGATCAACCAACGTCTAGTGTGTTCCAGTTAATGGTTAGATCAACGTCTAGTGTGTTCCAGTCAGTGGTTAGATCAATCAACGTCTAGTGTGTTTAAGTCAATGGTTAGATCAACGTCTAGTGTGTTCAAGTCAGTGGTTAGATCAACCAACGTCTAGTGTGTTCCAGTCAGTGGTTAGATCAACCAACGTCTAGTGTGTTCAAGTCAATGGTTAGATCAACGTCTAGTGTGTTCAAGTCAATGGTTAGATCAACGTCTAGTGTGTTCCAGTTAATGGTTAGATCAACGTTTAGTGTGTTCAAGTCAATGGTTAGATCATCCAACGTCAAGTGTGTTCCAGTCAATGGTTAGATCAACGTCTAGTGTGTTCAAGTCAGTGGTTAGATCAACCAACGTCTAGTGTGTTCCAGTCAATGGTTAGATCAACCAACGTCTAGTGTGTTCCAGTCAATGGTTAGATCAACGTCTAGTGTGTTCAAGTCAGTGGTTAGATCAACCAACGTCTAGTGTGTTCCAGTCAATGGTTAGATCAACCAACGTCTAGTGTGTTCCAGTCAATGGTTAGATCAACGTCTAGTGTGTTCAAGTCAGTGGTTAGATCAACCAACGTCTAGTGTGTTCCAGTCAATGGTTAGATCAACCAACGTGTAGTGTGTTCCAGTCAATGGTTAGATCAACCAACGTCTAGTGTGTTCAAATCAATGGTTAGACCAACGTCTAGTGTGTTCCAGTCAATGGTTAGATCAACGTCTAGTGTGTTCCAGTCAATGGTTAGATCAACGTCTAGTGTGTTCCAGTCAATGGTTAGATCAACCAACGTCTAGTGTGTTCCAGTCAATGGTGAGATCAACCAACGTCTAGTGTGTTCCAGTCAATGGTTAGATCAACCAACGTCTAGTGTGTTCCAGTCAATGGTTAGATCAACCAACGTCTAATGTGTTCCAGTCAATGGTTAGATCAACGTCTAGTGTGTTCAAGTCAGTGGTTAGATCAACCAACGTCTAGTGTGTTCAAGTCAGTGGTTAGATCAACGTCTAGTGTGTTCCAGTCAATGGTTAGATCAACCAACGTCTAGTGTGTTCAAGTTAATGGTTAGATCAACCAACGTCTAATGTGTTCCAGTCAATGGTTAGATCAACCAACGTCTAGTGTGTTCCAGTCAATGGTTAGATCAACCAACGTCTAATGTGTTCCAGTCAATGGTTAGATCAACCAACGTCTAATGTGTTCCAGTCAATGGTTAGATCAACGTCTAGTGTGTTCAAGTCAGTGGTTAGATCAACCAACGTCTAGTGTGTTCAAGTCAGTGGTTAGATCAACGTCTAGTGTGTTCCAGTCAATGGTTAGATCAACCAACGTCTAGTGTGTTCAAGTTAATGGTTAGATCAACCAACGTCTAATGTGTTCCAGTCAATGGTTAGATCAACCAACGTCTAGTGTGTTCCAGTCAATGGTTAGATCAACCAACGTCTAATGTGTTCCAGTCAATGGTTAGATCAACCAACGTCTAATGTGTTCCAGTCAATGGTTAGATCAACGTCTAGTGTGTTCAAGTCAGTGGTTAGATCAACCAACGTCTAGTGTGTTCAAGTCAGTGGTTAGATCAACGTCTAGTGTGTTCCAGTCAATGGTTAGATCAACCAACGTCTAGTGTGTTCAAGTCAATGGTTAGATCAACCAACGTCTAGTGTGTTCAAGTCAATGGTTAGATCAACGTCTAGTGTGTTCAAGTCAATGGTTAGATCAACCAACGTCTAGTGTTCTATCTATTTCTAGAATAAAGATACTTTATACTCCGGGCCGAAACATGATATGTGAAGGTAGCATTGCTCGATGTAGATGGCGACTGATAGCACAAAACGTTTTAGCAAGGCGCAACTTTACTGCTGTCGTTTAGCTGAATATTACGTATTATGTGTGTTTTACTGACATTTTTTATTACTCTGTATTCCATTGTTTAATACAAAAATATTGTAATTTAAAGTTGCGTACGTCCAAAAAAATAAAGTATTAGCTTTCGAAAATATAAATTAAAATAAAAATGTTTACCGGGTTAAAGAAAACCAGCTGTAGTCGTAGACTGGTAGAGTTTACAAGCTGAACTAAAAAATGTGCTGACATAAATTTGAGAGCTGTCTAACTAACTGAATCAGAGAATTGATTTTATTTCCCCGCGACCCCCCCATGTTCTGAGGAAATAACTAGAGCGTTTCAGGCAGTGGTGAAAAAATAAACCGCTCCTTTGTGACAAGACAGCACGTTTATAAAAAATTAAACGGTCCTTTTGATCCGAGAAAGCAAGAAAGCTTTGAAAGCTTCTAACTATCTGGGTCTGCTAGAGGAGCATTTAAAAAGTGTTTTGGGTTGCGGGGGGGGGGGGGGGATATCCAGTAGTTTTATAGTAGGTGTTCAATTGGTAGGCAACAGATGATAATAGGTTTACAATTAATAAACGGTAGGTAACAGTATGAATAGAATAGGTGTTGAAATAGAACTTACAATAAGATTAAAGTATGTGCTTACAACCTATGTGAAACCAGGAAAGCACATCAGTATCATCCAGTGAATAGCCAATGGCAGCAAGCCAACCGTCACGTGGTTTTGTTCAGCGAGAACTTCAAACCAGCATTAAGCCCGAGGGCTTCTCTCATAGCAAGTGTTCCAGCACTTGAGACAAACACTACAGCAGCTTTAGACAACCCACGAAAATATTCGCACAAGTCAGCGGCCCCCTCAAAAGCCAGAGGTTTTCAATAGATTATGGCGAATATATCTCGACATTTTTTTTATTTTAACATAAATAGTTGGGTGAGGGGGTTCGACTTAAATGATCAATTGCCTTAATTCGTATTCCTATTATTTTAATGTTCCAACAATTTTCTAATTTTCGATTGGAAAGATTTGACAGATTGTCCAAATGAAGAATATAAAGAAATTCACGTGTATTCGTTATATCAGGTACTTATCAAGGCACGAGCTAATATAGAGAAACCAGTTTTTGTCATTAGAAAAAAAGAAAAAATTAGACTACTTAAAAATAACAACAAAAAGTAATAAATAATCGGGTCTTAAACTTAAGGCAATAAATGAGTTTGAGTTTTAAATAAATTAGTATGGTGTATAGACGATTAAATAAATTAAAATAATGTATGGTTGATTAATTAAATTAATATAGTGTATGGTTGATTAAATAAATTAATATAGTGTATGGTTGATTAATTAAATTGATATAGTGTATGGTTGATTAAAAAATATTTATGGATTGTTGTTTTTTTCGTACTAGTTTGTATTTAATGTGTGGAAGTTATCATTGAGCTAGCCTAAGCCCCCCTCCCCGTCCTGCAATCGTCTAGAAAACTCGACTTCCTTATGACTACACCCCCCCCCACCACTTTACCCACTTATAAGTCATCAATGGATGCCCCAAAAAGTAGGGGGGGGGGGTAAAGCTTATCTAGGAAGAATGATTCATATGGGGTTGAATGGCTTTATAAATTGTGGGCTGGTCATATTGGTTTGTGTTGTGTTGTGGGCTAGTTTTATTGGTTTGTGTTGTTGGCTGGTCATATTGGTTTGTGTTGTGTTGTGGGCTAGTTTTATTGGTTTGTGTTGTTGGCTGGTCATATTGGTTTGTGTTGTGTTGTGGGCTGGTCATATTGGTTTGTGTTGTGTTGTGGGCTGGTCATATTGGTTTGTGTTGTGTTGTGGACTGGTCATATAGGTTTCTGTTGTGTTGTTGGCTGGTCATATTGGTTTGGGTTGTGTTGTTGGCTGGTCATATTGGTTTGGGTTGTGTTGTTGGCTGGTCATATTGGTTTGGTTTATGTTGTGGGCTAGTCATATTGGTTTGTGTTGTGTTGTGGGCTGGTCATATTGGTTTGTGTTGTGTTGTGGGCTGGTCATATTGGTTTGTGTTGTGTTGTTGGCTGGTCATATTGGTTTGTGTTGTTGGCTGGTCATATTGGTTTGTGTTGTTGGCTGGTCATATTGGTTTGTGTTGTGTTGTGGGCTGGTCATATTGGTTTGTGTTGTGTTGTTGGCTGGTCATATTGGTTTGTGTTGTGGGCTGATCATATTGGTTTGTGTTGTTGGCTGGTCATATTGGTTTGTGTTGTTGGCTGGTCATATTGGTTTGTGTTGTGTTGTGGACTGGTCATATTGGTTTGTGTTGTGTTGTGTTGTGGGCTGGTCATATTGGTTTGTGTTGTGTTGTGTTGTTGGCTAGTTTTATTGGTTTGTGTTGTGTTGTGGGCTGGTCATATTGGTTTGTGTTGTTGGCTGGTCATATTGGTTTGTGTTGTGTTGTGGGCTGGTCATATTGGTTTGTTTTGTGTTGTTGGCTGGTCATATTGGTTTGTGTTGTTGGCTGGTCATATTGGTTTGTGTTGTGTTGTGGACTGGTCATATTGGTTTGTGTTGTGTTGTGGGCTGGTCATATTGGTTTGTGTTGTGTTGTGGACTGGTCATATAGGTTTCTGTTGTGTTGTTGGCTGGTCATATTGGTTTGGGTTGTGTTGTTGGCTGGTCATATTGGTTTGGGTTGTGTTGTTGGCTGGTCATATTGGTTTGGTTTATGTTGTGGGCTAGTCATATTGGTTTGTGTTGTGTTGTGGGCTGGTCATATTGGTTTGTGTTGTGTTGTGGGCTGGTCATATTGGTTTGTGTTGTGTTGTTGGCTGGTCATATTGGTTTGTGTTGTTGGCTGGTCATATTGGTTTGTGTTGTTGGCTGGTCATATTGGTTTGTGTTGTGTTGTGGGCTGGTCATATTGGTTTGTGTTGTGTTGTTGGCTGGTCATATTGGTTTGTGTTGTGGGCTGATCATATTGGTTTGTGTTGTGTTGTTGGCTGGTCATATTGGTTTGTGTTGTTGGCTGGTCATATTGGTTTGTGTTGTGTTGTGGACTGGTCATATTGGTTTGTGTTGTGTTGTGTTGTGGGCTGGTCATATTGGTTTGTGTTGTGTTGTGTTGTTGGCTAGTTTTATTGGTTTGTGTTGTGTTGTGGGCTGGTCATATTGGTTTATGTTGTGTTGTAGGCTTGTCATATTGGTTTGTGTTGTGGGCTGGTCATATTGGTTTGTGTTGTTGGCTGGTCATATTGGTTTGTGTTGTGTTGTTGGCTGGTCATATTGGTTTGTGTTGTTGGCTGGTCATATTGGTTTGTGTTGTGTTGTGGACTGGTCATATTGGTTTGTGTTGTGTTGTGTTGTGGGCTGGTCATATTGGTTTGTGTTGTGTTGTGTTGTTGGCTAGTTTTATTGGTTTGTGTTGTGTTGTGGGCTGGTCATATTGGTTTATGTTGTGTTGTGGGCTGGTCATATTGGTTTGTGTTGTGTTGTGGGCTGGTCATATTGGTTTGTGTTGTGGGCTGGTCATATTGGTTTGTGTTGTTGGCTGGTCATATTGGTTTGTGTTGTGTTGTTGGCTGGTCATATTGGTTTGTGTTGTGGGCTGGTCATATTGGTTTGTGTTGTGGGCTGGTCATATTGGTTTGTGTTGTGGGCTGGTCATATTGGTTTGTGTTGTGTTGTTGGCTGGTCATATTGGTTTGTGTTGTGGGCTGGTCATATTGGTTTGTGTTGTGTTGTGGGCTTGTCATATTGGTTTGTGTTGTTGGCTGGTCATATTGGTTTGTGTTGTGGGCTGGTCATATTGGTTTGTGTTGTTGGCTGGTCATATTGGTTTGTGTTGTGGGCTGGTCATATTGGTTTGTGTTGTGGGCTGGTCATATTGGTTTGTGTTGTGGGCTGGTCATATTGGTTTGTGTTGTGGGCTGGTCATATTGGTTTGTGTTGTGGGCTGGTCATATTGGTTTGTGTTGTGTTGTTGGCTGGTCATATTGGTTTGTGTTGTGGGCTGGTCATATTGGTTTGTGTTGTGTTGTGGGCTTGTCATATTGGTTTGTGTTGTTGGCTGGTCATATTGGTTTGTGTTGTGGGCTGGTCATATTGGTTTGTGTTGTTGGCTGGTCATATTGGTTTGTGTTGTGGGCTGGTCATATTGGTTTGTGTTGTGGGCTGGTCATATTGGTTTGTGTTGTGGGCTGGTCATATTGGTTTGTGTTGTGTTGTTGGCTGGTCATATTGGTTTGTGTTGTGGGCTGGTCATATTGGTTTGTGTTGTGTTGTTGGCTGGTCATATTGGTTTGTGTTGTGGGCTGGTCATATTGGTTTGTGTTGTGTTGTTGGCTGGTCATATTGGTTTGTGTTGTGTTGTGGACCGGTCATATTGGTTTGTGTTGTGTTGTGGACTGGTCATATTGGTTTGTGTTGTGTTGTGTTGTGGGCTGGTCATATTGGTTTGTGTTGTGTTGTTGGCTGGTCATATTGGTTTGTGTTGTGTTGTTGGCTAGTTTTATTGGTTTGTGTTGTGTGCTGGTCATATTGGTTTGTGTTGTGCAGCAGACTGATGAGGCACGGACAGCTCAAAAGTCATTTTTTCGTCTGAAAAAAAAGGGATTTGGGGGGGGGGGTCCGTCTTAGTATACGAACGCTATAAATGACGTGTGACCCCCCCCCCCCCCCACTCCTGAAAGCGTCCACAAAACCCGACTTCCCTATGACCACCCCACCCCCTCTCCTATCCCGAACGGACGTCATAAATAGATAACCCTAAGGGAAGTAGCGGGTCTAAGGAGAAGGATTCACTAGTGTTTAAGGCTTTATAAATGGCGTAATGAGATGGATTCAATTGTGTTAAGGCTTTATAAATGGCGTAATGAGATGGATTCACTTGTGTTTAAGGCTTTATAAATGGCGTAATGAGAAGGATTCACTAGTGTTTAAGGCTTTATAAATGGCGTAATGAGATGGATTCACTTGTGTTTAAGGCTTTATAAATGGCATAATGAGATGGATTCACTTGTGTTTAAGGCTTTATAAATGGCGTAATGAGAGGGATTCATTTGTGTTTAAGGCTTTATAAATGGCGTAATGAGAAGGATTCACTAGTGTTTAAGGCTTTATAAATGGCGTAATGAGAAGGATTCACTAGTGTTTAAGGCTTTATAAATGGCGTAATGAGAGGGATTCATTTGTGTTTAAGGCTTTATAAATGGCGTAATGAGAAGGATTCACTAGTGTTTAAGGCTTTATAAATGGCATAATGAGATGGATTCACTTGTGTTTAAGGCTTTATAAATGGCGTAATGAGATGGATTCACTTGTGTTTAAGGCTTTATAAATGGCATAATGAGATGGATTCACTTGTGTTTAAGGCTTTATAAATGGCGTAATGAGAGGGATTCATTTGTGTTTAAGGCTTTATAAATGGCGTAATGAGAAGGATTCACTAGTGTTTAAGGCTTTATAAATGGCGTAATGAGAAGGATTCACTAGTGTTTAAGGCTTTATAAATGGCGTAATGAGAGGGATTCATTTGTGTTTAAGGCTTTATAAATGGCGTAATGAGAAGGATTCACTAGTGTTTAAGGCTTTATAAATGGCGTAATGAGAAGGATTCACTAGTGTTTAAGGCTTTATAAATGGCGTAATGAGAGGGATTCATTTGTGTTTAAGGCTTTATAAATGGCGTAATGAGAGGGATTCATTTGTGTTTAAGGCTTTATAAATGGCGTAATGAGAAGGATTCACTAGTGTTTAAGGCTTTATAAATGGCGTAATGAGAGGGATTCACTTTTGTTTAAGGCTTTATAAATGGCGTAATGAGAGGGATTCATTTGTGTTTAAGACTTTATAAATGGCGTAATGAGAGGGATTCATTTGTGTTTAAGGCTTTATAAATGGCGTAATGAGAAGGATTCACTAGTGTTTAAGGCTTTATAAATGGCGTAATGAGAGGGATTCACTTTTGTTTAAGGCTTTATAAATGGCGTAATGAGAGGGATTCATTTGTGTTTAAGGCTTTATAAATGGCGTAATGAGAGGGATTCATTTGTGTTTAAGGCTTTATAAATGGCGTAATGAGAGGGATTCATTTGTGTTTAAGGCTTTATAAATGGCGTAATGAGAGGGATTCACTTGTGTTTAAGGCTTTATAAATGGCGTAATGAGAGGGATTCATTTGTGTTTAAGGCTTTATAAATGGCGTAATGAGAGGGATTCACTTGTGTTTAAGGCTTTATAAATGGCGTAATGAGAGGGATTCATTTGTGTTTAAGGCTTTATAAATGGCGTAATGAGAGGGATTCATTTGTGTTTAAGGCTTTATAAATGGCGTAATGAGAGGGATTCACTTGTGTTTAAGGCTTTATAAATGGCGTAATGAGAGGGATTCATTTGTGTTTAAGGCTTTATAAATGGCGTAATGAGAGGGATTCATTTGTGTTTAAGGCTTTATAAATGGCGTAATGAGAGGGATTCACTTGTGTTTAAGGCTTTATAAATGGCGTAATGAGAGGGATTCACTTTTGTTTAAGGCTTTATAAATGGCGTAATGAGAGGGATTCATTTGTGTTTAAGGCTTTATAAATGGCGTAATGAGAGGGATTCACTTGTGTTTAAGGCTTTATAAATGGCGTAATGAGAGGGATTCATTTGTGTTTAAGGCTTTATAAATGGCGTAATGAGAGGGATTCATTTGTGTTTAAGGCTTTATAAATGGCGTAATGAGAGGGATTCACTTGTGTTTAAGGCTTTATAAATGGCGTAATGAGAGGGATTCATTTGTGTTTAAGGCTTTATAAATGGCGTAATGAGAGGGATTCATTTGTGTTTAAGGCTTTATAAATGGCGTAATGAGAGGGATTCATTTGTGTTTAAGGCTTTATAAATGGCGTAATGAGAGGGATTCATTTGTGTTTAAGGCTTTATAAATGGCGTAATGAGAGGGATTCACTTGTGTTTAAGGCTTTATAAATGGCGTAATGAGAGGGATTCATTTGTGTTTAAGGCTTTATAAATGGCGTAATGAGAGGGATTCATTTGTGTTTAAGGCTTTATAAATGGCGTAATGAGAGGGATTCACTTGTGTTTAAGGCTTTATAAATGGCGTAATGAGAGGGATTCATTTGTGTTTAAGGCTTTATAAATGGCGTAATGAGAGGGATTCATTTGTGTTTAAGGCTTTATAAATGGCGTAATGAGAGGGATTCACTTGTGTTTAAGGCTTTATAAATGGCGTAATGAGATGGATTCACTTGTGTTAAAGGCTTTATAAATGGCGTAATGAGAGGGATTCACTTGTGTTTAAGGCTTTATAAATGGCGTAATGAGAGGGATTCATTTGTGTTTAAGGCTTTATAAATGGCGTAATGAGAGGGATTCATTTGTGTTTAAGGCTTTATAAATGGCGTAATGAGAGGGATTCACTTGTGTTTAAGGCTTTATAAATGGCGTAATGAGAGGGATTCACTGGTGTTTAAGGCTTTATAAATGGCGTAATGAGAGGGATTCATTTGTGTTTAAGGCTTTATAAATGGCGTAATGAGAGGGATTCATTTGTGTTTAAGGCTTTATAAATGGCGTAATGAGAGGGATTCATTTGTGTTTAAGGCTTTATAAATGGCGTAATGAGAGGGATTCACTTGTGTTTAAGGCTTTATAAATGGCGTAATGAGAGGGATTCACTTGTGTTTAAGGCTTTATAAATGGCGTAATGAGAGGGATTCATTTGTGTTTAAGGCTTTATAAATGGCGTAATGAGAGGGATTCACTTGTGTTTAAGGCTTTATAAATGGCGTAATGAGAGGGATTCATTTGTGTTTAAGGCTTTATAAATGGCGTAATGAGAGGGATTCATTTGTGTTTAAGGCTTTATAAATGGCGTAATGAGAGGGATTCACTTGTGTTTAAGGCTTTATAAATGGCGTAATGAGATGGATTCACTTGTGTTAAAGGCTTTATAAATGGCGTAATGAGAGGGATTCACTTGTGTTTAAGGCTTTATAAATGGCGTAATGAGAGGGATTCATTTGTGTTTAAGGCTTTATAAATGGCGTAATGAGAGGGATTCATTTGTGTTTAAGACTTTATAAATGGCGTAATGAGAGGGATTCATTTGTGTTTAAGGCTTTATAAATGGCGTAATGAGAAGGATTCACTAGTGTTTAAGGCTTTATAAATGGCGTAATGAGAGGGATTCACTTTTGTTTAAGGCTTTATAAATGGCGTAATGAGAGGGATTCATTTGTGTTTAAGGCTTTATAAATGGCGTAATGAGAGGGATTCATTTGTGTTTAAGGCTTTATAAATGGCGTAATGAGAGGGATTCATTTGTGTTTAAGGCTTTATAAATGGCGTAATGAGAGGGATTCACTTGTGTTTAAGGCTTTATAAATGGCGTAATGAGAGGGATTCATTTGTGTTTAAGGCTTTATAAATGGCGTAATGAGAGGGATTCACTTGTGTTTAAGGCTTTATAAATGGCGTAATGAGAGGGATTCATTTGTGTTTAAGGCTTTATAAATGGCGTAATGAGAGGGATTCACTTGTGTTTAAGGCTTTATAAATGGCGTAATGAGAGGGATTCATTTGTGTTTAAGGCTTTAAAAATGGCGTAATGAGAGGGATTCATTTGTGTTTAAGGCTTTATAAATGGCGTAATGAGAGGGATTCACTTGTGTTTAAGGCTTTATAAATGGCGTAATGAGAGGGATTCATTTGTGTTTAAGGCTTTATAAATGGCGTAATGAGAGGGATTCATTTGTGTTTAAGGCTTTATAAATGGCGTAATGAGAGGGATTCACTTGTGTTTAAGGCTTTATAAATGGCGTAATGAGAGGGATTCATTTGTGTTTAAGGCTTTATAAATGGCGTAATGAGAGGGATTCATTTGTGTTTAAGGCTTTATAAATGGCGTAATGAGAGGGATTCATTTGTGTTTAAGGCTTTATAAATGGCGTAATGAGAGGGATTCATTTGTGTTTAAGGCTTTATAAATGGCGTAATGAGAGGGATTCATTTGTGTTTAAGGCTTTATAAATGGCGTAATGAGAGGGATTCATTTGTGTTTAAGGCTTTATAAATGGCGTAATGAGAGGGATTCATTTGTGTTTAAGGCTTTATAAATGGCGTAATGAGAGGGATTCACTTGTGTTTAAGGCTTTATAAATGGCGTAATGAGAGGGATTCATTTGTGTTTAAGGCTTTATAAATGGCGTAATGAGAGGGATTCATTTGTGTTTAAGGCTTTATAAATGGCGTAATGAGAGGGATTCACTTGTGTTTAAGGCTTTATAAATGGCGTAATGAGAGGGATTCATTTGTGTTTAAGGCTTTATAAATGGCGTAATGAGAGGGATTCATTTGTGTTTAAGGCTTTATAAATGGCGTAATGAGAGGGATTCACTTGTGTTTAAGGCTTTATAAATGGCGTAATGAGAGGGATTCACTTGTGTTAAAGGCTTTATAAATGGCGTAATGAGAGGGATTCACTTTTGTTTAAGGCTTTATAAATGGCGTAATGAGAGGGATTCATTTGTGTTTAAGGCTTTATAAATGGCGTAATGAGAGGGATTCACTTTTGTTTAAGGCTTTATAAATGGCGTAATGAGAGGGATTCACTTGTGTTTAAGGCTTTATAAATGGCGTAATGAGAGGGATTCACTTTTGTTTAAGGCTTTATAAATGGCGTAATGAGAGGGATTCACTTTTGTTTAAGGCTTTATAAATGGCGTAATGAGAGGGATTCACTTGTGTTTAAGGCTTTATAAATGGCGTAATGAGAGGGATTCACTTTTTGTTTAAGGCTTTATAAATGGCGTAATGAGAGGGATTCACTTTTGTTTAAGGCTTTATAAATGGCGTAATGAGAGGGATTCATTTGTGTTTAAGGCTTTATAAATGGCGTAATGGGCGGAATGGGATATTGGTTTGTGCAGTACAGCCAACAGGCCATTTTACAACGATATGCTGGTCGTCTAGTAATATTGAATGCAAACATTGACTGCAAACATTGACTGCAAACATTGACTGCAAACATTGACTTCAAACATTGACTGCAGATATTTGACTTCAAACGTTGACTGCAAGCATTGACTGCAAACATTGACTGCAAACATTGACTGCAAACATTGACTTCAAACATTGACTGCAGATATTTGACTTCAAACGTTGACTGCAAGCATTGACTGCAAACATTGACTGCAAACATTGACTGCAAACATTGACTTCAAACATTGACTGCAGATATTTGACTTCAAACGTTGACTTCAAGCATTGACTGCAAACATTGACTGCAAACATTGACTGCAAACATTGACTGCAAACATTGACTGCAAACATTGACTGCAAACATTGACTGCAAACATTGACTGCAAACATTGACTGCAAACATTGACTGCAAACATTGACTGCAAACGTTGTCTCAGTTAATTGCTGCTTAACGTTCAATTGTCCCAATTGATTTTTGCAATCATTAGCGAGTAGGTATTTTAGAAGCTAAATCCAACCGAGCACCATTAAACTAAGTAATCTATTTTTCTAATCGTTTGTTGACGTAATTAAAGTTCATCGAATTTTTGCAAAGGCATGCTACATTAGACCAAAGACTCGATTTGTATTAACAATGCGTTACTATGGCAATCTTTGACATAACGTTGACTCTTTGTGACCGCCATGTTTCACGTGAATAGAGAGTCACGACCCCTGTCGCTATTTTCTGATTTACTGCCTGTTTTACTGACACCAACGAGATTAATTTCGAAATTACTGGAAAAGCCAATCAAATATATTTAAAATAATGCATAATGTTATAAAAATAAATTTGGTTAAAATACCTGACTGTAATTAGATATATTTGATGGTTTATTTTCGGTATGTAAATAAAATTTTAAAAAATTAAATTAAAAAATAATTCGGTTGTTCTCATTTTGTAACTGAAAATGTACATAAACATTGCAAAACTAGGACATGTATAAATTTAATTACTGCAAAGTAGGGTTTTCAGAAAATCGATCACTGAAATTTATGAACTGCCAATCAATGTTTGTCTTAGGAAAGATTGTAAATTAGGCTTGATGAAAATAAATAAGAATGTAGTCTTAACAAAAAAATAAAAATTTAAAGTCCTCTTTATTTGCAACTTTGTAATATTTATTCTAAATATTTGAAATGTCTGAAATAAAATATCTAGTTGATTTTTTACGGCCTCTATGAATACAAAATTGAGAAAAACACGAATTTTCTCCATGTCAACAATAATGACCGCAAGATTCTCGTGACCTCGTTTATGTCTACTGAATGAAACAGAAAAAACACAGAACCCCGGAATTCTATTGCTAATTCCTGGTGCCTCATAATGATAATCAGGTCCTACACAGTAGGTGTGTCAGTCCTACACATTAGGTGTGTGAGGTCCTACACATTAGGTGTGTGAGGTCGTACACATTAGGTGTGTGATGTCCTACACATTAGGTGTGTGAGGTCTTACACATTAGGTGTGTGAGGTCCTACACATTAATTGTGTGAGGTCCTACACATTAGGTGTATGAGGTCCTACACATTAGGTGTGTGAGGTCCTACACAGGTGTGTGAGGTCCTACACATTACTAGTGTGAGGTCATACACATTAGGTGTGTGAGGTCCTACACATTAGGTGTGTGAGGTCCTACACATTAGGTGTGTGAGGTCCTACATCTTAATTGTGTGAGGTCCCACACATTAAGTGTGTGAGGTCCTACACATTAGGTGTGTGAGGTCCTACACAGGTGTGTGAGGTCCTACACATTAGGTGTGTGAGGTCCTACACATTAATTGTGTGAGGTCCTACACATTAGGTGTGTGAGGTCCTACACATTAGGTGTGTGAGGTCCTACACATTAATTGTGTGAGGTCTTACACATTAGGTGTGTGAGGTCCTACACATTAATTGTGTGAGGTCCTACACATTAAGTGTGTGAGGTCCTACACATTAGGTGTGTGAGGTCCTACACAGGTGTGTGAGGTCCTACACATTAGGTGTGTGAGGTCCTTCACATTAGGTGTGTGAGGTCCTACACAGTAGGTGTGTGAGGTCCTACACAGTAGGTGTGTGAGGTCCTACACATTAATTGTGTGAGGTCCTACACAGTAGGTGTGTGAGGTCCTACACATTAATTGTGTGAGGTCCCACACATTAAGTGTGTGAGGTCCTACACATTAGGTGTGTGAGGTCCTACACATTAGAAGGTGTGTGAGGTCCTACACATTAGGTGTGTGAGGTCCTACACATTAATTGTGTGAGGTCCCACACATTAAGTGTGTGAGGTCCTACACATTAGGTGTGTGAGGTCCTACACATTAGGTGTGTGAGGTCCTACACATTAATTGTGTGAGGTCCCACACATTAAGTGTGTGAGGTCCTACACATTAGGTGTGTGAGGTCCTACACATTAGGTGTGTGAGGTCCTACACATTAATTGTGTGAGGTCCTACACATTAGGTGTGTGAGGTCCTACACATTAATTGTGTGAGGTCCCACACATTAAGTGTGTGAGGTCCTACACATTAGGTGCGTGAGGTCCTACACATTAGGTGTGTGAGGTCCTACACATTAATTGTGTGAGGTCCCACACATTAAGTGTGTGAGGTCCTACACATTAGGTGTGTGAGGTCCTACATATTAGGTGTGTGAGGTCCTACACATTAGGCGTGTGAGGTCCTACAAATTAGGTGTGTGAGGTCCTACACATTAGTTGTGTGAGGTCCTACACATTAGGTGTGTGAGGTCCTACACATTAGGTTTGTTGGTCCCTACACATTAGGTGTGTGAGGTCCTACATATTAGTTGTGTGAGGTCCCACACATAAGTTGTGTGAGGTCCTACACATTAATTGTGTGAGGTCCTACACATTAGGTGTGTGAGGTCCTACACATTAATTGTGTGAGGTCCTACACAGTAGGTGTGTGAGTTCCTACACATTAATTGTGTGAGGTCCAACACAGTAGGTGTGTGAGGTCCTACACATTAATTGTGTGAGGTCCTACACAGTAGGTGTGTGAGGTCCTACACATTAATTGTGTGAGGTCCTACACATTAGGTGTATGAGGTCCTACACATTAATTGTGTGAGGTCCCACACATTAAGTGTGTGAGGTCCTACACATTAGGTGTGTGAGGTCCTACACATTAGAAGGTGTGTGAGGTCCTACACATTAGGTGTGTGAGGTCCTACACATTAATTGTGTGAGGTCCCACACATTAAGTGTGTGAGGTCCTACACATTAGGTGTGTGAGGTCCTACACATTAGGTGTGTGAGGTCCTACACATTAATTGTGTGAGGTCCCACACATTAAGTGTGTGAGGTCCTACACATTAGGTGTGTGAGGTCCTACACATTAGGTGTGTGAGGTCCTACACATTAGGTGTGTGAGGTCCTACACATTAGGTTTGTTGGTCCCTACACATTAGGTGTGTGAGGTCCTACACATTAATTGTGTGAGGTCCTACACATTAGGTGTGTGAGGTCCTACACATTAATTGTGTGAGGTCCTACACATTAGGTGTGTGAGGTCCTACACATTAGGTGTGTGAGGTCCTACACATTAGGCGTGTGAGGTCCTACAAATTAGGTGTGTGAGGTCCTACACATTAATTGTGTGAGGTCCCACACATTAAGTGTGTGAGGTCCTACACATTAGAAGGTATGTGAGGTCCTACACATTAGGTTTGTGAGGTCCTACACATTAGGTGTGTAAGGTCCTATACATTAGGTGTGTGAGGTCTTACACATTTAGTGTATCAAGTCCTACACATTAGGCGTGTGAGGTCCTACAAATTAGGTGTGTGAGGTCCTACACATTAGTTGTGTGAGGTCCTACACATTAGGTGTGTGAGGTCCTACACATTAGGTGTGTGAAGTCCTACATATTAGAAGGCGTTAAGGTATGAAAGTTGACTTCAGCTTGAAAGGTTTTGCCCGAGGAAACTATATGAAGAAGTTCAACAATCCAATGTGTTTAAGGCTTTATAAATGGCGTAATGAGAAGGATTCACTAGTGTTTAAGGCTTTATAAATGGCATAATGAGATGGATTCACTTGTGTTTAAGGCTTTATAAATGGCGTAATGAGATGGATTCACTTGTGTTTAAGGCTTTATAAATGGCATAATGAGATGGATTCACTTGTGTTTAAGGCTTTATAAATGGCGTAATGAGAGGGATTCATTTGTGTTTAAGGCTTTATAAATGGCGTAATGAGAAGGATTCACTAGTGTTTAAGGCTTTATAAATGGCGTAATGAGAAGGATTCACTAGTGTTTAAGGCTTTATAAATGGCGTAATGAGAGGGATTCATTTGTGTTTAAGGCTTTATAAATGGCGTAATGAGAAGGATTCACTAGTGTTTAAGGCTTTATAAATGGCGTAATGAGAAGGATTCACTAGTGTTTAAGGCTTTATAAATGGCGTAATGAGAGGGATTCATTTGTGTTTAAGGCTTTATAAATGGCGTAATGAGAGGGATTCATTTGTGTTTAAGGCTTTATAAATGGCGTAATGAGAAGGATTCACTAGTGTTTAAGGCTTTATAAATGGCGTAATGAGAGGGATTCACTTTTGTTTAAGGCTTTATAAATGGCGTAATGAGAGGGATTCATTTGTGTTTAAGACTTTATAAATGGCGTAATGAGAGGGATTCATTTGTGTTTAAGGCTTTATAAATGGCGTAATGAGAAGGATTCACTAGTGTTTAAGGCTTTATAAATGGCGTAATGAGAGGGATTCACTTTTGTTTAAGGCTTTATAAATGGCGTAATGAGAGGGATTCATTTGTGTTTAAGGCTTTATAAATGGCGTAATGAGAGGGATTCATTTGTGTTTAAGGCTTTATAAATGGCGTAATGAGAGGGATTCATTTGTGTTTAAGGCTTTATAAATGGCGTAATGAGAGGGATTCACTTGTGTTTAAGGCTTTATAAATGGCGTAATGAGAGGGATTCATTTGTGTTTAAGGCTTTATAAATGGCGTAATGAGAGGGATTCACTTGTGTTTAAGGCTTTATAAATGGCGTAATGAGAGGGATTCATTTGTGTTTAAGGCTTTATAAATAGCGTAATGAGAGGGATTCATTTGTGTTTAAGGCTTTATAAATGGCGTAATGAGAGGGATTCACTTGTGTTTAAGGCTTTATAAATGGCGTAATGAGAGGGATTCATTTGTGTTTAAGGCTTTATAAATGGCGTAATGAGAGGGATTCATTTGTGTTTAAGGCTTTATAAATGGCGTAATGAGAGGGATTCACTTGTGTTTAAGGCTTTATAAATGGCGTAATGAGAGGGATTCACTTTTGTTTAAGGCTTTATAAATGGCGTAATGAGAGGGATTCATTTGTGTTTAAGGCTTTATAAATGGCGTAATGAGAGGGATTCACTTGTGTTTAAGGCTTTATAAATGGCGTAATGAGAGGGATTCATTTGTGTTTAAGGCTTTATAAATGGCGTAATGAGAGGGATTCATTTGTGTTTAAGGCTTTATAAATGGCGTAATGAGAGGGATTCACTTGTGTTTAAGGCTTTATAAATGGCGTAATGAGAGGGATTCATTTGTGTTTAAGGCTTTATAAATGGCGTAATGAGAGGGATTCATTTGTGTTTAAGGCTTTATAAATGGCGTAATGAGAGGGATTCATTTGTGTTTAAGGCTTTATAAATGGCGTAATGAGAGGGATTCATTTGTGTTTAAGGCTTTATAAATGGCGTAATGAGAGGGATTCACTTGTGTTTAAGGCTTTATAAATGGCGTAATGAGAGGGATTCATTTGTGTTTAAGGCTTTATAAATGGCGTAATGAGAGGGATTCATTTGTGTTTAAGGCTTTATAAATGGCGTAATGAGAGGGATTCACTTGTGTTTAAGGCTTTATAAATGGCGTAATGAGAGGGATTCATTTGTGTTTAAGGCTTTATAAATGGCGTAATGAGAGGGATTCATTTGTGTTTAAGGCTTTATAAATGGCGTAATGAGAGGGATTCACTTGTGTTTAAGGCTTTATAAATGGCGTAATGAGATGGATTCACTTGTGTTAAAGGCTTTATAAATGGCGTAATGAGAGGGATTCACTTGTGTTTAAGGCTTTATAAATGGCGTAATGAGAGGGATTCATTTGTGTTTAAGGCTTTATAAATGGCGTAATGAGAGGGATTCATTTGTGTTTAAGGCTTTATAAATGGCGTAATGAGAGGGATTCACTTGTGTTTAAGGCTTTATAAATGGCGTAATGAGAGGGATTCACTGGTGTTTAAGGCTTTATAAATGGCGTAATGAGAGGGATTCATTTGTGTTTAAGGCTTTATAAATGGCGTAATGAGAGGGATTCATTTGTGTTTAAGGCTTTATAAATGGCGTAATGAGAGGGATTCATTTGTGTTTAAGGCTTTATAAATGGCGTAATGAGAGGGATTCACTTGTGTTTAAGGCTTTATAAATGGCGTAATGAGAGGGATTCACTTGTGTTTAAGGCTTTATAAATGGCGTAATGAGAGGGATTCATTTGTGTTTAAGGCTTTATAAATGGCGTAATGAGAGGGATTCACTTGTGTTTAAGGCTTTATAAATGGCGTAATGAGAGGGATTCATTTGTGTTTAAGGCTTTATAAATGGCGTAATGAGAGGGATTCATTTGTGTTTAAGGCTTTATAAATGGCGTAATGAGAGGGATTCACTTGTGTTTAAGGCTTTATAAATGGCGTAATGAGATGGATTCACTTGTGTTAAAGGCTTTATAAATGGCGTAATGAGAGGGATTCACTTGTGTTTAAGGCTTTATAAATGGCGTAATGAGAGGGATTCATTTGTGTTTAAGGCTTTATAAATGGCGTAATGAGAGGGATTCATTTGTCTTTAAGACTTTATAAATGGCGTAATGAGAGGGATTCATTTGTGTTTAAGGCTTTATAAATGGCGTAATGAGAAGGATTCACTAGTGTTTAAGGCTTTATAAATGGCGTAATGAGAGGGATTCACTTTTGTTTAAGGCTTTATAAATGGCGTAATGAGAGGGATTCATTTGTGTTTAAGGCTTTATAAATGGCGTAATGAGAGGGATTCATTTGTGTTTAAGGCTTTATAAATGGCGTAATGAGAGGGATTCATTTGTGTTTAAGGCTTTATAAATGGCGTAATGAGAGGGATTCACTTGTGTTTAAGGCTTTATAAATGGCGTAATGAGAGGGATTCATTTGTGTTTAAGGCTTTATAAATGGCGTAATGAGAGGGATTCACTTGTGTTTAAGGCTTTATAAATGGCGTAATGAGAGGGATTCATTTGTGTTTAAGGCTTTATAAATGGCGTAATGAGAGGGATTCACTTGTGTTTAAGGCTTTATAAATGGCGTAATGAGAGGGATTCATTTGTGTTTAAGGCTTTAAAAATGGCGTAATGAGAGGGATTCATTTGTGTTTAAGGCTTTATAAATGGCGTAATGAGAGGGATTCACTTGTGTTTAAGGCTTTATAAATGGCGTAATGAGAGGGATTCATTTGTGTTTAAGGCTTTATAAATGGCGTAATGAGAGGGATTCATTTGTGTTTAAGGCTTTATAAATGGCGTAATGAGAGGGATTCACTTGTGTTTAAGGCTTTATAAATGGCGTAATGAGAGGGATTCATTTGTGTTTAAGGCTTTATAAATGGCGTAATGAGAGGGATTCATTTGTGTTTAAGGCTTTATAAATGGCGTAATGAGAGGGATTCATTTGTGTTTAAGGCTTTATAAATGGCGTAATGAGAGGGATTCATTTGTGTTTAAGGCTTTATAAATGGCGTAATGAGAGGGATTCATTTGTGTTTAAGGCTTTATAAATGGCGTAATGAGAGGGATTCATTTGTGTTTAAGGCTTTATAAATGGCGTAATGAGAGGGATTCATTTGTGTTTAAGGCTTTATAAATGGCGTAATGAGAGGGATTCACTTGTGTTTAAGGCTTTATAAATGGCGTAATGAGAGGGATTCATTTGTGTTTAAGGCTTTATAAATGGCGTAATGAGAGGGATTCATTTGTGTTTAAGGCTTTATAAATGGCGTAATGAGAGGGATTCACTTGTGTTTAAGGCTTTATAAATGGCGTAATGAGAGGGATTCACTTGTGTTAAAGGCTTTATAAATGGCGTAATGAGAGGGATTCACTTTTGTTTAAGGCTTTATAAATGGCGTAATGAGAGGGATTCATTTGTGTTTAAGGCTTTATAAATGGCGTAATGAGAGGGATTCACTTTTGTTTAAGGCTTTATAAATGGCGTAATGAGAGGGATTCACTTGTGTTTAAGGCTTTATAAATGGCGTAATGAGAGGGATTCACTTTTGTTTAAGGCTTTATAAATGGCGTAATGAGAGGGATTCACTTTTGTTTAAGGCTTTATAAATGGCGTAATGAGAGGGATTCACTTGTGTTTAAGGCTTTATAAATGGCGTAATGAGAGGGATTCACTTTTTGTTTAAGGCTTTATAAATGGCGTAATGAGAGGGATTCACTTTTGTTTAAGGCTTTATAAATGGCGTAATGAGAGGGATTCATTTGTGTTTAAGGCTTTATAAATGGCGTAATGGGCGGAATGGGATATTGGTTTGTGCAGTACAGCCAACAGGCCATTTTACAACGATATGCTGGTCGTCTAGTAATATTGAATGCAAACATTGACTGCAAACATTGACTGCAAACATTGACTGCAAACATTGACTTCAAACATTGACTGCAGATATTTGACTTCAAACGTTGACTGCAAGCATTGACTGCAAACATTGACTGCAAACATTGACTGCAAACATTGACTTCAAACATTGACTGCAGATATTTGACTTCAAACGTTGACTGCAAGCATTGACTGCAAACATTGACTGCAAACATTGACTGCAAACATTGACTTCAAACATTGACTGCAGATATTTGACTTCAAACGTTGACTTCAAGCATTGACTGCAAACATTGACTGCAAACATTGACTGCAAACATTGACTGCAAACATTGACTGCAAACATTGACTGCAAACATTGACTGCAAACATTGACTGCAAACATTGACTGCAAACATTGACTGCAAACATTGACTGCAAACGTTGTCTCAGTTAATTGCTGCTTAACGTTCAATTGTCCCAATTGATTTTTGCAATCATTAGCGAGTAGGTATTTTAGAAGCTAAATCCAACCGAGCACCATTAAACTAAGTAATCTATTTTTCTAATCGTTTGTTGACGTAATTAAAGTTCATCGAATTTTTGCAAAGGCATGCTACATTAGACCAAAGACTCGATTTGTATTAACAATGCGTTACTATGGCAATCTTTGACATAACGTTGACTCTTTGTGACCGCCATGTTTCACGTGAATAGAGAGTCACGACCCCTGTCGCTATTTTCTGATTTACTGCCTGTTTTACTGACACCAACGAGATTAATTTCGAAATTACTGGAAAAGCCAATCAAATATATTTAAAATAATGCATAATGTTATAAAAATAAATTTGGTTAAAATACCTGACTGTAATTAGATATATTTGATGGTTTATTTTCGGTATGTAAATAAAATTTTAAAAAATTAAATTAAAAAATAATTCGGTTGTTCTCATTTTGTAACTGAAAATGTACATAAACATTGCAAAACTAGGACATGTATAAATTTAATTACTGCAAAGTAGGGTTTTCAGAAAATCGATCACTGAAATTTATGAACTGCCAATCAATGTTTGTCTTAGGAAAGATTGTAAATTAGGCTTGATGAAAATAAATAAGAATGTAGTCTTAACAAAAAAATAAAAATTTAAAGTCCTCTTTATTTGCAACTTTGTAATATTTATTCTAAATATTTGAAATGTCTGAAATAAAATATCTAGTTGATTTTTTACGGCCTCTATGAATACAAAATTGAGAAAAACACGAATTTTCTCCATGTCAACAATAATGACCGCAAGATTCTCGTGACCTCGTTTATGTCTACTGAATGAAACAGAAAAAACACAGAACCCCGGAATTCTATTGCTAATTCCTGGTGCCTCATAATGATAATCAGGTCCTACACAGTAGGTGTGTCAGTCCTACACATTAGGTGTGTGAGGTCCTACACATTAGGTGTGTGAGGTCCTACACATTAGGTGTGTGAGGTCCTACACATTAGGTGTGTGAGGTCCTACACATTAGGTGTGTGAGGTCCTACACATTAGGTGTGTGAGGTCCTACACATTAGGTGTGTGAGGTCCTACACATTAGGTGTGTGAGGTCCTACACATTAGGTTTGTTGGTCCCTACACATTAGGTGTGTGAGGTCCTAAACATTAGGTGTGTGAGGTCCTACACATTAGGTGTGAGAGGTCCTACACATTAGGTGTGTGAGGTCTTACACATTAGGTGTGTGAGGTCCTACACATTAGGTGTGTGAGGTCCTACACTTTAGAAGGTGTGTCAGGTCCTACACATTAGTTGTGTGAGGTCCTACACATTAGGTGTGTAAGGTCGTACACATTAGGTGTGTGAGGTCCTACACATTAATTGTGTGAGGTCCTACACATTAGGTGTATGAGGTCCTACACATTAGGTGTGTGAGGTCCTACACAGGTGTGTGAGGTCCTACACATTACTAGTGTGAGGTCATACACATTAGGTGTGTGAGGTCCTACACATTAGGTGTGTGAGGTCCTACACATTAATTGTGTGAGGTCCTACACATTAGGTGTATGAGGTCCTACACATTAGGTGTGTGAGGTCCTACACATTAGGTGTGTGAGGTCCTACACAGGTGTGTGAGGTCCTACACATTACTAGTGTGAGGTCATACACATTAGGTGTGTGAGGTCCTACACAGGTGTGTGAGGTCCTACACATTACTAGTGTGAGGTCATACACATTAGGTGTGTGAGGTCCTACACATTAGGTGTGTGAGGTCCTACACATTAATTGTGTGAGGTCCTACACATTAGGTGTATGAGGTCCTACACATTAGGTGTGTGAGGTCCTACACAGGTGTGTGAGGTCCTACACATTACTAGTGTGAGGTCATACACATTAGGTGTGTGAGGTCCTACACATTAGGTGTGTGAGGTCCTACACATTAGGTGTGTGAGGTCCTACATCTTAATTGTGTGAGGTCCCACACATTAAGTGTGTGAGGTCCTACACATTAGGTGTGTGAGGTCCTACACAGGTGTGTGAGGTCCTACACATTAGGTGTGTGAGGTCCTACACATTAATTGTGTGAGGTCCTACACATTAGGTGTGTGAGGTCCTACACATTAGGTGTGTGAGGTCCTACACATTAATTGTGTGAGGTCTTACACATTAGGTGTGTGAGGTCCTACACATTAATTGTGTGAGGTCCTACACATTAAGTGTGTGAGGTCCTACACATTAGGTGTGTGAGGTCCTACACAGGTGTGTGAGGTCCTACACATTAGGTGTGTGAGGTCCTTCACATTAGGTGTGTGAGGTCCTACACAGTAGGTGTGTGAGGTCCTACACAGTAGGTGTGTGAGGTCCTACACATTAATTGTGTGAGGTCCTACACAGTAGGTGTGTGAGGTCCTACACATTAATTGTGTGAGGTCCCACACATTAAGTGTGTGAGGTCCTACACATTAGGTGTGTGAGGTCCTACACATTAGAAGGTGTGTGAGGTCCTACACATTAGGTGTGTGAGGTCCTACACATTAATTGTGTGAGGTCCCACACATTAAGTGTGTGAGGTCCTACACATTAGGTGTGTGAGGTCCTACACATTAGGTGTGTGAGGTCCTACACATTAATTGTGTGAGGTCCCACACATTAAGTGTGTGAGGTCCTACACATTAGGTGTGTGAGGTCCTACACATTAGGTGTGTGAGGTCCTACACATTAATTGTGTGAGGTCCTACACATTAGGTGTGTGAGGTCCTACACATTAATTGTGTGAGGTCCCACACATTAAGTGTGTGAGGTCCTACACATTAGGTGCGTGAGGTCCTACACATTAGGTGTGTGAGGTCCTACACATTAATTGTGTGAGGTCCCACACATTAAGTGTGTGAGGTCCTACACATTAGGTGTGTGAGGTCCTACATATTAGGTGTGTGAGGTCCTACACATTAGGCGTGTGAGGTCCTACAAATTAGGTGTGTGAGGTCCTACACATTAGTTGTGTGAGGTCCTACACATTAGGTGTGTGAGGTCCTACACATTAGGTTTGTTGGTCCCTACACATTAGGTGTGTGAGGTCCTACATATTAGTTGTGTGAGGTCCCACACATAAGTTGTGTGAGGTCCTACACATTAATTGTGTGAGGTCCTACACATTAGGTGTGTGAGGTCCTACACATTAATTGTGTGAGGTCCTACACAGTAGGTGTGTGAGTTCCTACACATTAATTGTGTGAGGTCCAACACAGTAGGTGTGTGAGGTCCTACACATTAATTGTGTGAGGTCCTACACAGTAGGTGTGTGAGGTCCTACACATTAATTGTGTGAGGTCCTACACATTAGGTGTATGAGGTCCTACACATTAATTGTGTGAGGTCCCACACATTAAGTGTGTGAGGTCCTACACATTAGGTGTGTGAGGTCCTACACATTAGAAGGTGTGTGAGGTCCTACACATTAGGTGTGTGAGGTCCTACACATTAATTGTGTGAGGTCCCACACATTAAGTGTGTGAGGTCCTACACATTAGGTGTGTGAGGTCCTACACATTAGGTGTGTGAGGTCCTACACATTAATTGTGTGAGGTCCCACACATTAAGTGTGTGAGGTCCTACACATTAGGTGTGTGAGGTCCTACACATTAGGTGTGTGAGGTCCTACACATTAGGTGTGTGAGGTCCTACACATTAGGTTTGTTGGTCCCTACACATTAGGTGTGTGAGGTCCTACACATTAATTGTGTGAGGTCCTACACATTAGGTGTGTGAGGTCCTACACATTAATTGTGTGAGGTCCTACACATTAGGTGTGTGAGGTCCTACACATTAATTGTGTGAGGTCCCACACATTAAGTGTGTGAGGTCCTACACATTAGAAGGTATGTGAGGTCCTACACATTAGGTTTGTGAGGTCCTACACATTAGGTGTGTAAGGTCCTATACATTAGGTGTGTGAGGTCTTACACATTTAGTGTATCAAGTCCTACACATTAGGCGTGTGAGGTCCTACAAATTAGGTGTGTGAGGTCCTACACATTAGTTGTGTGAGGTCCTACACATTAGGTGTGTGAGGTCCTACACATTAGTTGTGTGAGGTCCTACACATTAGTTGTGTGAGGTCCTACACATTAGTTGTGTGAGGTCCTACATATTAGAAGGCGTTAAGGTATGAAAGTTGACTTCAGCTTGAAAGGTTTTGCCCGAGGAAACTATATGAAGAAGTTCAACAATCCAATATGAATTTACGACATGACTTTAAAAGAGCATTACTTCACCAGAACATGACTTCACCAAGACATGACTAGCAGAACATGACTTCACCAAGACCTGACCAGCAGAACATGACTTCACCAAGAGATGAATTTAGCAGAACATGACGTAATCACTAACGACATTGTGGCATCAACAAATGCACGTTGACCAACTGAGGGACGAGGTTAAAAAATTATGCTAATGAGCAATTATGCTAATGATGAAGCAACACAGGCCGCTGGTGCTCGCGCTACTGTCACCAGACAGAACCCACCTCTCGCAACCCGTTCTTTAATCAGGGACGCAACTCAAACTTCAGTCACTCTATCCGGGGATACAACTCGTGGTCCCAATTGTTGAATCAGTCAATGTGTTCACAGTCTCCCATTTCAAAAGAATTTCCTGAGCTCTGACCGGAACAGGATAACAAAATCCCCGTACCTCGCTGTGTGCCAGAGTACAGGTTCCTGTTCTAAAACTTCTTGTCTACAACATCAGACAGCCACCACTCCAAGCGACAGTTTAAAACACAGCAACCACACACAGGTTCAACTTTAAAACACAGCAACCACACACAGGTTTGACTTTAAAACACAGCAACCACACACAGGTTTGACTTTAAAACACAGCAACCACACACAGGTTCAACTTTAAAACACAGCAACCACACACAGGTTCAACATTAAAACACAGCAACCACACACAGGTTCAACATTAAAACACAGCAACTACGCAGGTTCGACAGTTATTGTGATGCTGGTTCTTTTTTAATGAATACATTTGTACAAAACACATTCATTAAGCTGTGCGAAATGTGAATCTTAAAGTTATTTCCTGAATTTCTTGTAAGCATACTTGAAGGTGACTCATGAAACAGCCAACAGCTTGAAGGTGACTCATGAAACAGCCAACATCTTGAAGGTGACTCATGAAACAGCCAACATCTTGAAGGTGACTCATGAAACAGCCAACATCTTGAAGGTGACTCATGAAACAGCCAACATCTTGAAGGTGACTCATGAAACAGCCAACATCTTGAAGGTGACTCATGAAACAGCCAACATCTTGAAGGTGACTCATGAAACAGCCAGCAGCTTGAAGGTGACTCACGAAACAGCCAACAGCTTGAAGGTGACTCATGAAACAGCCAACAGGAAACATGTGGCAGGAGGCAGCAGTCCGTTTGGGATCCACGGACAGGGGAAAAAAACAGAAAGTCATAAACGCTTTCAAAGAGGTGAATTTTTTTAATTGTCTAAAATATCCGCGGTTACTTAAGTTAAATAAGTTATTTAGTTAGCTTCGGCTTGCGTTCGAATCCTAGCTTGTATAGCCTTGTTTAAATTTCGCCAGTAGTATGCTCTTCCGAGTTGGTCAAATCTTTAGATTCTGGCTAGTTGGTCAAATCTTTACATTTTGAAGAGTTGGTCAAATCTTTACATTTTCAAGAGTTGGTCAAATCTTTAGATTCTGGCTAGTTGGTCAAATCTTTACATTTTGTCGAGTTGGTCAAATCTTTACATTTTGTCGAGTTAGTCAAATCTTTACATTTTGTCGAGTTGGTCAAATCTTTACATTTTGGGGTGTTGGTCAAATCTTTACATTTTGTCGAGTTGGTCAAATCTTTACATTTTGAGGAGTTGGTCAAATCTTTACATTTTGAGGAGTTGGTCAAATCTTTACATTTTCAAGAGTTGGTCAAATTTTTAGATTCTGGCTAGTTGGTCAAATCTTTACATTTTGTCGAGTTAGTCAAATCTTTACATTTTGTCGAGTTGGTCAAATCTTTACATTTTGGGGTGTTGGTCAAATCTTTACATTTTGTCGAGTTGGTCAAATCTTTACATTTTGAGGAGTTGGTCAAATCTTTACATTTTGAGGAGTTGGTCAAATCTTTACATTTTGAGGAGTTGGTCAAATCTTTACATTTTGAAGAGTTGGACAAATCTTTACATTTTGTCGTGTTGGTCAAATCTTTACATTTTCTCGAGTTGGTCAAATCTTTACATTTTCTCGAGTTGGTCAAATCTTTACATTTTCTCGAGTTGGTCAAATCTTTACATTTTGAAGAGTTGGTCAAATCTTTATATTTTGTCGAGTTGGTCAAATCTTTAAATTACCTGTTTCTACTCACAGGACTTGTTCTTTTTATACAAACTGACTTAACATTTTATGATTTCATCACTGTGTTAACAACGTGTATGTTTAGAAGCACGACCTTGTTTTCTAAAACTAAATAATTTCAATGTTAACAACGCCGGCGCTATTTTTATTGTATACTAGTTGTTGGGGGCTAGGTTTGTTGGCATCACCGCCTAGACCCACGTTTATCAACCTCCTGGATAGTGAGTTAGAACACAGCCCGGCTACTGATGGGAGCTCTCAGTAGCACCCGGTTACACTACCATAGGAATGCGTCCCATGTTTCGGTTAGTCATCAAATGTAGTGGCCCACCTTGTCCCTTTTGTAGAGTGCTCTTTAAAGACAATATAGGCGCTATAGTGCTCACAGTGAGGCCCAGGGTGCTCCTAGTTACCCGACCGTCGGGGCTCCGGTAGACGCGCCTGATTCAATTTACTCACGCCTGATTCAATTTACTCAACGATTACAGTAGCCCACCGTATCTAGTGTTTGCACTCTTTAAGACGAACGTAGGCGCCATAAATCACGTGGGTTTGCCCCGGGCCACCCGTCTGGTGCTGTTACACCCTTAAATCAAGTTACCTTTGACCCACCGTGCAGGGTGCAGGTACTGAGATAGCCGATGAGGTACTCTGGGCGACAAATCGCAGGTACTGAGATAGCCGATGAGGTACGCTGGGCGCCAAATCGCAGGTACTGAGATTGCCGATGAGGTACTCTGGGCGCCAAATCGCACCTACCAGAGCGCCTCCCCTCCGAAATAAAATCTCTTTTCCCTATTGCCATCAACTTCCCAAAGTTTCATGGCTTTCGGATGAAAGGTGTAGTAATGCATAAAAATATATAAACAAACATACAAATACTTTCATTTATATATGTTGACAGATTTCCTTTTGATTTTTATCAATCCGTTCATCACTTTTCAAATAATTTCCAAGTTCGTTTTTGTTGTACTGGCTTTTTAAAAATCTATTGTTTAACATGTCAGTATATTAATACCGCTGAATGTTTTTGCTGGACTATTTCATGCCTGGCTAAATAGGTCGATATTGATTTTAGTTATGTTAAGATGAAATTACTAGTGGATTTATAGTACCCCAGATTCAGCGACAAAACGGGGTGGGGGGGGGGGATGGGGTTGGGTGCTGTTCATAAATGTAATAAAGTTAACCGCACGTTTTTATGTCATTTTCCTCGTTTGTTTGACCCTAGTTATGGTTGTTTTACATTTTATCTGGGATGGAGTTCATTCAGTGGCAGGCGGCAAAAGCTTTTGAGAGATAACAGACTGCCAGTTCAACGTAGAGCTTTGTTGGTAGAGAACCCAACATTCTTAGCTTTGTTAGTAGAGAACCCAACATTGTTAGCTTTGTTAGTAGAGAACCCAACATCCTTAGCTTTGTTAGTAGAGAACCCAACATTGTTAGCTTTGTTAGTAGAGAACCCTATATTGTTAGCTTTGTTAGTAGAGAACCCAACATCCTCAGCTTTGTTAGTAGAGAACCAAACATTTTAGCTTTGTTAGTAGAGAACCCTACATTGTTAGCTTTGTTAGTAGAGAACCCAACATTTTTAGCTTTGTTGGTAGAGAACCAAACATTGTTAGCTTTGTTAGTAGAGAACCAAACATTCTTAGCTTTGTTAGTAGAGAACCAAACATTCTTAGCTTTGTTAGTAGAGAACCCTACATTGTTAGCTTTGTTAGTAGAGAACCCAACATTTTAGCTTTGTTGGTAGAGAACCCAACATTCTTAGCTTTGTTAGTAGAGAACCCTACATTGTTAGCTTTGTTAGTAGAGAACCCAACATTTTTAGCTTTGTTGGTAGAGAACCAAACATTGTTAGCTTTGTTAGTAGAGAACCAAACATTCTTAGCTTTGTTAGCAGAGAACCCAACATTTTAGCTTTGTTAGTAGAGAACCCAACATTTTAGCTTTGTTAGTAGAGAACCAAACATTTTTAGCTTTGTTGGTAGAGAACCAAACATTGTTAGCTTTGTTAGTAGAGAACCAAACATTCTTAGCTTTGTTAGTAGAGAACCAAACATTCTTAGCTTTGTTAGTAGAGAACCCTACATTCTTAGCTTTGTTAGTAGAGAACCAAACATTTTAGCTTTGTTAGTAGAGAACCCAACATTGTTAGCTTTGTTAGTAGAGAACCCAACATCCTTAGCTTTGTTAGTAGAGAACCCAACATTTTTAGCTTTGTTAGTAGAGAACCAAACATTCTTAGCTTTGTTAGTAGAGAACCAAACATTCTTAGCTTTGTTAGTAGAGAACCCTACATTCTTAGCTTTGTTAGTAGAGAACCCTACATTCTTAGCTTTGTTAGTAGAGAACCCAACATTTTTAGCTTTGTTAGTAGAGAACCCAACACTTTAGCTTTGTTAGTAGAGAACCCTACATCCTTAGCTTTGTTAGTAGAGAACCCAACATTGTTAGCTTTGTTAGTAGAGAACCCAACATTTTAGCTTTGTTAGTAGAGAACCCAACATTTTAGCTTTGTTAGTAGAGAACCCAACATTTTTAGCTTTGTTAGTAGAGAACCCAACATTTTAGCTTTGTTAGTAGAGAACCCAACATTCTTAGCTTTGTTAGTAGAGAACCCAACATCCTTAGCTTTGTTGGTAGAGAACCAAACATTCTTAGCTTTGTTATTAGAGAACCCAACATTTTTAGCTTTGTTAGTAGAGAACCAAACATTTTAGCTTTGTTAGTAGAGAACCCAACATTCTTAGCTTTGTTAGTAGAGAACCCAACATTTTAGCTTTGTTGGTAGAGAACCCAACATTCTTAGCTTTGTTGGTAGAGAACCCAACATTCTTAGCTTTGACACCATATGTTTGTAACAATTAAACTATATCTTTATAACAATATGAGACCATATGTTTGTAACATTGAGACCATATGTTTGTAACATTGAGACTATATGTTTGTAACAATGAGTCCATATGTTTGTAACATTGAGACTATATGTTTGTAACATTGAGACCATATGTTTGTAACATTGAGACCATATGTTTGTAGCATTGAGACTATATGTTTGTAACATTGAGACCATATATTTGTAACAATGAGACCATATGTTTGTAACATTGAGACCATATGTTTGTAACATTGAGACTATATGTTTGTAACATTGAGACTATATGTTTGTAACAATGAGACCATATGTTTGTAACAATGAGACTATATATTTGTAACATTGAGACCATATGTTTGTAGCATTGAGACTATATGTTTGTAACATTGAGACCATATGTTTGTAACATTGAGACTATATGTTTGTAACATTGAGACTATATGTTTGTAACATTGAAGCTATATGTTTGCAACAATCCCACAATGTTTCCAGCAGACGACCAGCGTGAGGGACGAATTGTCCCTGTTCTTGACCGAGACCAGTTTTACCCCCATCGTCCTCATCTACAACTCGACGTCTGCTCTGAAAAAACTGGCCTGGTCAGTTCTGGTCCTTGGTTTCCTGGCCTACTCTATCGTCCAGTGCTACTGGTTACTGGAGCGGTACTACTCTTATCCAGTGGAGGTATGTCACGTCACGTGATCGTTGTCACGTCAGCTTCAAGTGGTCGTTGTCACGTCAGCTTCACATGATCATTGTCACGTCATCTTTTCGTGATCAACTTTATAACGTCATCATCTGTGATTGTCGTTACGTCATCTTCTCGTGATCATCTTTTGTGACATAGAATTGTAGATCGTGTGCTGTCAGTGGTTTATTTGACAGTGCTAACATGATTTTCGTGAAGTAACTGAAGATATGTGTACAGGTGAAGCTAGATCTGAAAGCCTCCGTGGAGTTGGAGTTCCCCAGTGTGACTATCTGCAACTTGAACCCCATCCGACAGAGTAGCGCCAGGCACGAGCCGTACAAAGCACTCGAAAAATTTGTCCAGCCAGAGAGTGACGACATTCTTTTTAAAGCCACGCTCAAATCCTGGGTATTCGAAGGTAAATCTTGGGTATTTGAAGGTAAATCGTGGGTATTCGAAGGTAAATCTTGGGTATTCGAAGGTAAATCGTGGGTATTCGAAGGTAAATCTGGGTGTTCGAAGGTAAATTGTGGATATTCGAAGGTAAATCTGGGTGTTCGAAGGTAAATCCTGGGTGTTCGAAGGTAAATTGTGGGTATTCGAATGTAAATCCTGGGTATTCTAAATCTTGGGTATTCGAAGGTAAATCCTGGATATTCGAAGGTAAATCTTGGATATTCGAAGGTGAATCCATGGTGTTCAAAGGTAAATCCTGTGTATTCTAAATCCTGGGTATTCGAATGTAACTGCTAGGTATTCGAAGGTAAATCTTGGGTATTTGAAGGTAAATCGTGGGTATTCGAAGGTAAATCCAGGGTGTTCGAATGTAAATCCTGGGTATCCGAATCACCCACATGGACAACATAACAGTATACCACAACCAACCGACAGCACGATGTTAACACGCAGTAAAATTTGAAGGTAAACTTTGAGAAATGTTGCCACAACGTCAATGTTGCTCGACCTTTCAGAGACATGTACAGAGAGTGACTTCCAGTGCAGCAATGGCCGTTGTGTTTCTAAAGGTTTCGTTTGTGATGGCATTGATGATTGCAACAATAATGATGATGAGGCAAACTGCGCCGGTAGGAAAACACTAGATCTAAGTTTATAAATATATATATATATAAATATATGTGTGTGTGCGTGTGTGTATGTGTGTGTGTTTGTGTGTATGTGTGTGTCTGTGTGAAGCCCCTGAGGAACAAAGCACTGCAGCACATCAAATCCTCTCTATTCCAGCCCATTGTGTAATGTCCAATCGTCTCTGCTCTAGCTCATTGTGTAATGTCCAATCGTCTCTGCTCTAGCTCATTGTGTAATGTCCAATCGTCTCTGCTCTAGCTCATTGTGTAATGTCCAATCGTCTCTGCTCTAGCTCATTGTGTAATGTCCAATCGTCTCTGCTCTAGCTCATTGTGTAATGTCCAATCGTCTCTGCTCTAGCCCATTGTGTAATGCCCAACTATGTTCTAGCCCATTGTGTAATGTCCAACTATATTCTAGCCCATTGTATAATGTCCAACTATGTTCTAGCCCATTGTGTAATGTCCAACTATGTTCTAGCCCATTGTGTAATGTCCAACTATGTTCTAGCCCATTGTATAATGTCCAACTGTCTAAGTTCTAGCCCATTGTGTAATGCCCAACTATGTTCTAGCCCATTGTGTAATGTCCAACTATATTCTAGCCCATTGTATAATGTCCAACTATGTTCTAGCCCATTGTGTAATGTCCAACTATGTTCTAGCCCATTGTGTAATATCCAACTATGTTCTAGCCCATTGTATAATGTCCAACTGTCTAAGTTCTAGCCCATTGTGTAATGCCCAACTATGTTCTAGCCCATTGTGTAATGTCCAACTATGTTCTAGCCCATTGTATAATGTCCAACTGTCTATGTTCTAGCCCATTGTGTAATGTCCAACTATGTTCTAGCCCATTGTGTAATGTCCAACTATGTTCTAGCCCATTGTGTAATGTCCAACTATGTTCTAGCCCATTGTATAATGTCCAACTGTCTATGTTCTAGCCCATTGTGTAATGTCCAACTATGTTCTAGCCCATTGTGTAATGTCCAACTATGTTCTAGCCCATTGTGTAATGCCCAACTATGTTCTAGCCCATTGTGTAATGTCCAACTATGTTCTAGCCCATTGTGTAATGTCCAACTATGTTCTAGCCCATTGTATAATGTCCAACTGTCTATGTTCTAGCCCATTGTGTAATGTCCAACTATGTTCTAGCCCATTGTGTAATGCCCAACTATGTTCTAGCCCATTGTGTAATGCCCAACTATGTTCTAGCCCATTGTGTAATGTCCAACTATGTTCTAGCCCATTGTGTAATGTCCAACTATGTTCTAGCCCATTGTGTAATGTCCAACTGTCTATGTTCTAGCCCATTGTGTAATGTCCAACTGTTTTTGTTCTAGCCCATTGTGTAATGTCCAACTATGTTCTAGCCCATTGTGTAATGTCCAACTATGTTCTAGCCCATTGTGTAATGCCCAACTATGTTCTAGCCCATTGTGTAATGTCCAACTATGTTCTAGCCCATTGTGTAATGTCCAACTGTGTTCTAGCCCATTGTGTAATGCCCAACTGTCTATGTTCTAGCCCATTGTGTAATGTCCAACTGTCTAAGTTCTAGCCCATTGTGTAATGTCCAACTGTCTAAGTTCTAGCCCATTGTGTAATGTCCAACTGTCTATGTTCTAGCCCATTGTGTAATGTCCAACTATGTTCTAGCCCATTGTGTAATGTCCAACTGTCTATGTTCTAGCCCATTGTGTAATGTCCAACTATGTTCTAGCCCAGGGGTCTCCAAACTTTTCAGTCCGAGGGCCGCATTAACTATCAAATTTCAGTTCGGGGGCCAGTTTCTTTCAGGCATGTCTTTGATTTTTCTGGGCAAGTTCCTCAGCCATCATCAACAAACATATTTTCTGAAGACAAAGAGATCTCTGCGGGCCGGATGAAAGGACCTCGCGGGCCGCATCCGGCCCGCGGGCCGTAGTTTGGAGACCCCTGTTCTAGCCCATAGTATAATGTCCAACTATGTTCTAGCCCATTGTGTAATGCCCAACTATGTTCTAGCCCATTGTGTAATGCCCAACTATGTTCTAGCCCATTGTATAATGCCCAACTATGTTCTAGCCCATTGTGTACTGTCCAACTGTTTTTGTTCTAGCCCATTGTGTAATGTCCAACTATGTTCTAGCCCATTGTATAATGTCCAACTATGTTCTAGCCCATTGTGTAATGTCCAACTATGTTCTAGCCCATTGTGTAATGTCCAACTATGTTCTAGCCCATTGTATAATGTCCAACTATGTTCTAGCCCATTGTGTAATGTCCAACTGTCTATGTTCTAGCCCATTGTGTAATGTCCAACTATGTTCTAGCCCATTGTGTAATGTCCAACTATGTTCTAGCCCATTGTGTAACGTCCAACTGTCTATGTTCTAGCCCATTGTGTAATGCCCAACTATGTTCTAGCCCATTGTGTAATGTCCAACTGTCTATGTTCTAGCCCATTGTGTAATGCCCAACTATGTTCTAGCCCATTGTGTAATGTCCAACTGTCTATGTTCTAGCCCATTGTGTAATGCCCAACTGTCTATGTTCTAGCCCATTGTGTAATGTCCAACTGTCTATGTTCTAGCCCATTGTGTAATGTCCAACTATGTTCTAGCCCATTGTGTAATGTCCAACTGTCTATGTTCTAGCCCATTGTGTAATGTCCAACTGTCTATGTTCTAGCCCATTGTGTAATGTCCAACTATGTTCTAGCCCATTGTGTAATGCCCAACTATGTTCTAGCCCATTGTGTAATGCCCAACTATGTTCTAGCCCATTGTGTAATGTCCAACTGTTTTTGTTCTAGCCCATTGTGTAATGTCCAACTATGTTCTAGCCCATTGTATAATGTCCAACTATGTTCTAGCCCATTGTGTAATGTCCAACTATGTTCTAGCCCATTGTGTAATGTCCAACTATGTTCTAGCCCATTGTATAATGTCCAACTATGTTCTAGCCCATTGTGTAATGTCCAACTGTCTATGTTCTAGCCCATTGTGTAATGTCCAACTATGTTCTAGCCCATTGTGTAATGTCCAACTATGTTCTAGCCCATTGTGTAATGTCCAACTATGTTCTAGCCCATTGTGTAACGTCCAACTGTCTATGTTCTAGCCCATTGTGTAATGTCCAACTGTTTTTGTTCTAGCCCATTGTGTAATGTCCAACTATGTTCTAGCCCATTGTGTAATGTCCAACTATGTTCTAGCCCATTGTGTAATGTCCAACTATGTTCTAGCCCATTGTGTAATGTCCAACTGTCTATGTTCTAGCCCATTGTGTAATGCCCAACTATGTTCTAGCCCATTGTGTAATGTCCAACTATGTTCTAGCCCATTGTGTAATGTCCAACTGTCTATGTTCTAGCCCATTGTGTAATGCCCAACTATGTTCTAGCCCATTGTGTAATGTCCAACTGTCTATGTTCTAGCCCATTGTGTAATGCCCAACTGTCTATGTTCTAGCCCATTGTGTAATGTCCAACTGTCTATGTTCTAGCCCATTGTGTAATGTCCAACTATGTTCTAGCCCATTGTATAATGTCCAACTGTCTATGTTCTAGCCCATTGTGTAATGTCCAACTATGTTCTAGCCCATTGTGTAACGTCCAACTGTCTATGTTCTAGCCCATTGTGTAATGTCCAACTGTTTTTGTTCTAGCCCATTGTGTAATGTCCAACTATGTTCTAGCCCATTGTGTAATGTCCAACTATGTTCTAGCCCATTGTGTAATGTCCAACTATGTTCTAGCCCATTGTGTAATGTCCAACTGTCTATGTTCTAGCCCATTGTGTAATGCCCAACTATGTTCTAGCCCATTGTGTAATGTCCAACTATGTTCTAGCCCATTGTGTAATGTCCAACTGTCTATGTTCTAGCCCATTGTGTAATGCCCAACTATGTTCTAGCCCATTGTGTAATGTCCAACTGTCTATGTTCTAGCCCATTGTGTAATGCCCAACTGTCTATGTTCTAGCCCATTGTGTAATGTCCAACTGTCTATGTTCTAGCCCATTGTGTAATGTCCAACTATGTTCTAGCCCATTGTATAATGTCCAACTGTCTATGTTCTAGCCCATTGTGTAATGTCCAACTGTCTATGTTCTAGCCCATTGTGTAATGTCCAACTATGTTCTAGCCCATTGTGTAATGCCCAACTATGTTCTAGCCCATTGTGTAATGTCCAACTGTTTTTGTTCTAGCCCATTGTGTAATGCCCAACTATGTTCTAGCCCATTGTGTAATGTCCAACTGTTTTTGTTCTAGCCCATTGTGTAATGTCCAACTATGTTCTAGCCCATTGTGTAATGTCCAACTATGTTCTAGCCCAATGTGTAATGCCCAACTATGTTCTGGCCCATTGTGTAATGTCCAATCGTCTCTGCTCTAGCCCATTGTGTAATGTCCAACTGTCTATGTTCTAGTCCATTGTGTAATGTCCAGTTATCTATGTTCTAGCCCATTGTGTATTATCCAATAGACCTGACTTTATTAGCAAAAACATGAAGCACATTTAAATTGATTTAAGCCAGTTAGAGGCAGACCTTAAAAGACTTCTCGTCTCTCCTGCAGATTATATTTGTCCGGCCGGTAAGAGAAAGTGCTCAGCGGACAGATGTTTGGCGCTGGAAAGTTTTTGTGACGGACAGAACGACTGTCCGGACAGCCAAGATGAAGAGAACTGCACAGGTAAGTTGACAGACAGTCGTTGTAAATAATGCTAGCATAGACAGCATTATACTTGTATGGGGTATCACATAGACAACATTACATTTCTATGGGTATCATTACAATTATATGGGGTATCATATAGACAACATTACAATTCTATGGGGTATCACATAGACAGCATTACAATTCTATGGGTGTCACATAGACAGCATTACATTTCTATGGGTGTCACATAGCGTATGTTTTACCAGTGAAATGAAAGTAGAATAATTTCCCGCTAGGTGTCGCTTGTCCAGAGAACTACTTCCGGTGTAACACCAGCCGCTGCATCCCCTCCACTTGGCTGTGTGACTCCTTGACTGACTGCTTGCATGGGGAAGACGAAAAAGACTGTCCAGGTAGGATCTACTTGATTCCTAGTTAGACTGTCCAGGTAGGATCTACTTGATTCCTAGTAAGACTGTCCAGGTAGGATCTACTTGGGTGTAAGTTAGACTGTCCAGGTAGGATCTACTTAAGTGTAAGTTAGACTGTCCAGGTAGGATCTACTTGAGTGTAAGTTAGACTGTCCAGGTAGGATCTACTTGAGTCCTAGTTAGACTGTCCAGGTATGATCTACTTGATTCCTAGTTAGACTGTCCAGGTAGGATCTACTTGGGTGTAAGTTAGACTGTCCAGGTAGGATCTACTTGGGTGTAAGTTAGACTGTCCAGGTAGGATCTACTTGGGTGTAAGTTAGACTGTCCAGGTAGGATCTACTTGGGTGTAAGTTAGACTGTCCAGGTAGGATCTACTTGGGTGTAAGTTAGACTGTCCAGGTAGGATCTACTTGATTCCTAGTTAGACTGTCCAGGTAGGATCTACTTGGGTGTAAGTTAGACTGTCCAGGTAGGATCTACTTGATTCCTAGTTAGACTGTCCAGGTAGGATCTACTTGGTTCCTAGTTAGACTGTCCAGGTAGGATCTACTTGGGTGTAAGTTAGACTGTCCAGGTAGGATCTACTTGGGTGTAAGTTAGACTGTCCAGGTAGGATCTACTTGGGTGTAAGTTAGACTGTCCAGGTAGGATCTACTTGATTCCTAGTTAGACTGTCCAGGTAGAATCTACTTGGGTGTAAGTTAGACCGTCCAGGTAGGATCTACTTGATTCCTGGTTAGACTGTCCAGGTAGGATCTACTTGGGTGTAAGTTAGACTGTCCAGGTAGGATCTACTTGGGTGTAAGTTAGACTGTCCAGGTAGGATCTACTTGGGTGTAAGTTAGACTGTCCAGGTAGGATCTACTTGGGTGTAAGTTAGACTGTCCAGGTAAGATCTACTTGATTCCTAGTTAGACTGTCCAGGTAGGATCTACTTGGGTGTAAGTTAGACTGTCCAGGTAGGATCTACTTGGGTGTAAGTTAGACTGTCCAGGTAGGATCTACTTGAGTGTAAGTTAGACTGTCCAGGTAGGATCTACTTGGGTGTAAGTTTGACTGTCCAGGTAGGATCTACTTGATTCCTAGTTAGACTGTCCAGGTAGGATCTACTTGGGTGTAAGTTAGACTGTCCAGGTAGGATCTACTTGATTCCTAGTTAGACTGTCCAGGTAGGATCTACTTGGGTGTAAGTTAGACTGTCCAGGTAGGATCTACTTGATTCCTAATTAGACTGTCCAGGTAGGATCTACTTGGGTGTAAGTTAGACTGTCCAGGTAGGATCTACTTGATTCCTAGTTAGACTGTCCAGGTAGGATCTACTTGATTCCTAGTTAGACTGTCCAGGTAGGATCTACTTGGGTGTAAGTTAGACTGTCCAGGTAGGATCTACTTGATTCCTAGTTAGACTGTCCAGGTAGGATCTACTTGGGTGTAAGTTAGACTGTCCAGGTAGGATCTACTTGGGTGTAAGTTAGACTGTCCAGGTAGGATCTACTTGGGTGTAAGTTAGACTGTCCAGGTAGGATCTACTTGATTCCTGGTTAGACTGTCCAGGTAGGATCTACTTGGGTGTAAGTTAGACTGTCCAGGTAGGATCTACTTGGGTGTAAGTTAGACTGTCCAGGTAGGATCTACTTGAGTGTAAGTTAGACTGTCCAGGTAGGATCTACTTGGGTGTAAGTTAGACTGTCCAGGTAGTATCTACTTGGTTGCTTTACAACAGGCGTCGTATGACTTAACTCATTGGTTTATAACAGGCGTCGTATGACTTAACTCATTGGTTTAATACAGGCGTCGTATGACTTAACTCATTGGTTTATAACAGGCGTCGTATGACTTAACTCATTGGTTTATAACAGGCGTCGTATGACTTAACTCATTGGTTTATAACAAGCGCCGTATGACTTAACTCATTGGTTTATAACAGGCGTCGTATGACTTAACTCATTGGTTTATAACAGGTATCGTATGACTTAACTAATTTGTTTATAACAGGCGTCGTATGACTTAACTCATTGGTTTATAACAGGCGTCGTATGACTTAACTCATTGGTTTATAACAGGCGTCGTATGACTTAACTCATTGGTTTATAAACAGGCGTCGTATTACTTAACTCATTGGTTTATATCAGGAGTCCTATAATTTATCTCAGAACTCGCCCTTTCTCCCATTTTATGATGAGAAAAAATGGCGTGTTTATATTTCCTTTCGAGATGATTAAAAAAAAATTATTGCTGATTAATTCAAAACGTGTTTGTTTGAGATCACCGAGCTAGCGCTAGGCGAATCATATTTATTTCTCTTGTAGGGTAGTTCACATTGTATGAATTATAAGGCTGCAAATAAAGGTTGCACACTACCGCTGCATATTAGGGCGGCACATTAAAACTACATACAACGCTTCACTTTAAAGTTGCACATTCAAGCTATACCTTTAGGCTGCACATTAAGGCTGCACATTAAAGCTGCACATTAAAGCTGCACATTAAGACTGCACATTTAAGCTACTGCTGGTGACTGTTGTTCTGCTAGTGAACGTGGACTCATTCAAACAAACTTGTGCCTCAACTCGGATAACATATTTTATTGAGTGACTTGCTGCTGGCGTATAGACATTGGTTTTGTCATCTGACCATTGCATGGACATGCTAGCGTAGATTTTGCCACACTATATAGGAGAATGTGTTCCGCTTTCCACGGAGTTCAATGTGTACATCAGATTTCACAGCGTTTAATTTTTTTTTTTTAATTCGTTTTGAGGTGTTTAATTGACAGCTAAATATGATTCTCCTTCCCCACTCAATCATTTCTCCCTACCCCAAACCCCGACCCCCGTCCTTGTATCCAGCAGCGGAGTGCAAAGGGTTTAAGTGCAACAGTACAGGACTGTGTATCCCACAAGTTTTCAAGTGCGATCACTTTGATGATTGCAGCGATGGGGAGGATGAGATCAATTGTGACATATGTAAGACAGTTTGTGACAGATGTAAGACAATTTGTGACAGATGTAAGACAACTTGTGACAGATGTCAGACAATTTGTGACAGATGTCAGACAATTTGTGACAGATGTAAGACAATTTGTGACAGATGTAAGACAATTAGTGACAGATGTAAGACAATTAGTGACAGATGTAAGACAATTTATGACAGATGTAAGACAATGTTTGACATATGTAAGACAATGTGTGACAAATGTAAGACCATTTGTGACAGATGTCAGATAATTTGTGACAGATGTCAGACAAATTGTGTCAGATGTAAGACAACTTGTGACAGTATCCTGCCGCTTCTAACACGCGAGTTAATTAAGGTTTTGAGTAACAACTTGATATGATTGTATAATGTGCACTTTGCTTTTCTTATTGCATTTACTTCGCTTTTGATTTCATAGATGATTGCCTTTCATATCATAGATAATTGCTTTTCATATCATAGATAATTGATGTTTAAATCATAGAAAATTGCTTTCCTTATCATAGATATTTGCTTTATTGCCATATATAATTACTTTACTTATCATAGATAGTTTGGTTTATTTATTATAGAATGTTTTCTTTAGTTATCATTGATAGTTAGCATCACTTTAATATATACTTCGCTATTTATACATAGTTCGCTTTTCTTAAAGCATTGCTAAAATCCCACATTATCACGTACATTCGTTTTGGCAGCGTTTAATTTTTTTTTTAATTCGTTATGAGGTGTTTAATTGACAGCTAAATATAATTCTCCTTAACCATTCTATCCTTTCTCCCTAACCCGACCCCCGTCCTTGTATCCAGCTATTATTGAACCTCTCAATCTTACCCTAACTTTAGTTAGCCCTAGAACTAACCCTTTAATATAATTCCAGCATTGACCATATATTGAGTGTTCTGCCTGTTACATACCATATGTTCATTGTTATACCTCTAGTGCAGGCAGTGGCGTAGCGAGGGGGGGGGGGTGCGGACCGCACCGGGTGACACCATTTAGGGGGGTGACACCAAGGCAAAAAATAGCAAAATATATAGAGAAAAATGATAATTCCACTAATTAAGTGATTAATTCGAGTGTTAAAAAGTCTTTTAAGAGCAAATTTGACAAATACCGACAAGGGTGGAGGGAAGGGGGGTGTGCAAATCGAACATTTGAGGGGGTGTGCAAATCGAAAGTTTGAGAGGGGGTGCAAATGGAAAATTGAAGGTTTGTCCCCGAGTGCCGGGAAGGGTCGCTACACCTCTGGGGGGTGACACCATTAAGTGCCGCACCAGGTGACACCCGACCTCGCTACGCCACTGAGTGCAGACCTTGGAAGACCTATTTTTTACATCAGTGCTGACCATAGCTGGAGTAAGAAAATATTATTGTGACAGTTAATTAAACTAGCAATAAATTATTGTGACAGTTAATTAAACTAGCAATAAATTATTGTGACAGTAAATTAAACAAACAATAAATTATTGTGACAATTAAAATAGCAATAAATTATTGTGACAGAAAATTAAACAAACAATAAATTATTGTGACCGTTAATCAAATAGCAATAAATTATTGTGACAGTTAATTAAACTAACATTAAATTATTCTGACAGTTAATTAAACTAACATTAAATTATTGTGACAGTTAATTAAACTACCAATAAATTATTGTGACAGAAAATTTAACTAGCAATAAATTATTGTGACAGTTAATTAAAATAGCAATACATTATTGTGACAGAAAATTAAACAAACAATAAATTATTGTGACAGTTAATTAAACAAACAATAAATTATTGTGACAGTTAATTAAAATAACAATAAATTATTGTGACAGTTAATTAAAATAGCAATAAATTATTGTGACAGAAAATTAAACAAACAATAAATTATTGTGACCGTTAATCAAATAGCAATAAATTATTGTGACAGTTAATTAAACTAACATTAAATTATTCTGACAGTTAATTAAACTAACATTAAATTATTGTGACAGTTAATTAAACTACCAATAAATTATTGTGACAGAAAATTTAACTAGCAATAAATTATTGTGACAGTTAATTAAAATAGCAATACATTATTGTGACAGAAAATTAAACAAACAATAAATTATTGTGACAGTTAATTAAACAAACAATAAATTATTGTGACAGTTAATTAAAATAACAATAAATTATTGTGACAGTTAATTAAAATAGCAATAAATTATTGTGACAGAAAATTAAACAAACAATAAATTATTGTGACAGTAAATTAAATAGCAATAAATTATTGTGACAGTAAATTAAACTAACATTAAATTATTTTGACAGTTAATTAAACTAACATTAAATTATTGTGACAGTTAATTAAACTACCAATAAATTACTGTGAAAGAAAATTTAACTAGCAATAAATTATTGTGACAGTTAATTAAAATAGCAATACATTATTGTGACAGAAAATTAAACAAACAATAAATTATTGTGACAGTAAGCTCAAACTCGACCAGCAGTATTGGCACTACAATGCAAGTGACCTCGAGTGATCAAAGCACCCATCAGACGACCGCGCCCCCGAAATCTGGCAGAAGAAAACGTGAAGCGAAAATTGTTTCTGGGTTGCCAAAAAAGCAGGTAAAAAATATTAAAGCTGGTATAACAATGGTAGATTGTAGACCAAATATTTGATGGCCTCAACGTGTATAGACCAAATGTAATGAGACGAAAACGTAAGACAAATGTGATGAGAAGATGTACTTCGCAGATGCAGTTGCCTGAAAAGTTAAGACAAAAGCTTTTAACAATGATAAGCCGAGATGGCCATAAGGAGAAAGTCATCAATGAATTATACAGGAGTTATCGCGAGTTCCAAAAGACTGGGAGTAGACAGCAAGCAGGTAAGTGCTACTGTGTACGTGAGGAACTCTCTGGCCTGTTTCCTGTTCAGTGTTTCTTCCAGACTTTTTCTTCCGGGGGGGGGGGGGGCACTTGGAATTTTCGGGGGGGGGGGGCGGTAGACTTTCTTCGAGGGGGCGGACACTGGTATAAGTATATATTTTCTATATAAATTATATAAATTTCATTTCGTTGGGGGGGGGGGCGGTAGAATTTTTTCGGGGGAGCTAAGGTCCCCCCCCCTCCCCACCCCGAAGAGATGCCTAGAAGAAAGTATGTTCCTGTTGCTGCTCTCTTGTGGTACTGTGTACGTTACAACTACTACGTGAGGAACTCTGGCCTGTTTCCTGTAGCTGCTCACTTGGGTTGTCGGTTGACCTTTGATATGTAGGTCAAGGCTGATGGTTACGTCAATATTCTTCCTGTCTTTTATTACCTTCCATCTCTGGCTCATTACTATATTTGATCAGCTGTAAAGCTTAGATCACGAATGTAGTGCCTACATAACTGTGTAAAAGTCTTATTGAAGTGACATACCATCATGTAACTGCCTACATAACTGTACTGTGTTAAAGTCTTCTTCTAATGACCTAATATCGTCCTAGGACCCACGCAGGTTACCAGAAGAAAAAGACAAGCTGCCCAGAGAATGAGCGGTACCGACAAGTCGAGCATCGCCGTGGACTGGTCCAAGCTTCTCAGTAACTCCACCTTCACAAAATGGGACATGTTGAACTCTAGTGGAGCCGGCAGGTAGATAGGACATGTTGAACACTAGTGGAGCCGGCAGGTAGATGGGACATGTTGAACACTAGTGGAGCCGGCAGGTAGATGGGACATGTTGAACACTAGTGGAGCCGGCAGGTAGATGGGACATGTTGAACTCTAGTGGAGCCGGCAGCCGGCAGGTAGATGGGACATGTTGAACACTAGTGGAGCCGGCAGGTAGATGGTACATGTTGAACACTAGTGGAGCCGGCAGGTAGATGGGACATGTTGAACACTAGTGAAGCCGGCAGGTAGATGGGACATGTTGAACACTAGTGGAGCCGGCAGGTAGATGGGACATGTTGAACACTAGTGAAGCCGGCAGGTAGATAGGACATGTTGAACCCTAGTGGAGCCGGCAGGTAGATGGGACATGTTGAACACTAGTGGAACCGGCAGCCGGCAGGTAGATGTGACATGTTGAACACTAGTGGAGCCGGCAGGTAGATGGGACATGTTGAACTCTAGTGGAGCCGGCAGGTAGATGGGACATGTTGAACACTAGTGGAGCCGGCAGGTAGATAGGACATGTTGAACACTAGTGGAGCCGGCAGGTAGATGGGACATGTTGAACTCTAGTGAAGCCGGCAGGTAGATAGGACATGTTGAGCTCTAGTGGAGCCGGCAGGTAGATAGGACATGTTGAACTCTAGTGGAGCCGGCAGGTAGATGGGACATGTTGAACACTAGTGGAGCCGGTAGGTAGATGGGACATGTTGAACTCTAGTGGAGCCGGCAGGTAGATGGGACATGTTGAACACTAGTGGAGCCGGCAGGTAGATGGGACATGTTGAACACTAGTGGAGCCGGCAGGTAGATGGGACATGTTGAACTCTAGTGGAGCCGGCAGGTAGATGGGACATGTTGAACACTAGTGGAGCCGGCAGGTAGATGTGACATGTTGAACACTAATGGAGCCGGCAGGTAGATGGGACATGTTGAACACTAGTGGAGCCGGCAGCCGGCAGGTAGATGTGACATGTTGAACACTAGTGGAGCCGGCAGGTAGATGGGACATGTTGAACACTAGTGGAGCTGGCAGGTAGATGGGACATGTTGAACACTAGTGAAGCCGGCAGGTAGATAGGACATGTTGAACCCTAGTGGAGCCGGCAGGTAGATGGGACATGTTGAACACTAGTGGAACCGGCAGCCGGCAGGTAGATGTGACATGTTGAACACTAGTGGAGCCGGCAGGTAGATGGGACATGTTGAACACTAGTGGAGCCGGCAGGTAGATGGGACATGTTGAACACTAGTAGAGCCGGCAGGTAGATGGGACATGTTGAACACTAGTGGAGCCGGCAGGTAGATGGGACATGTTGAACACTAGTAGAGCCGGCAGGTAGATGGGACATGTTGAACTCTAGTGAAGCCGGCAGGTAGATAGGACATGTTGAACTCTAGTGGAGCCGGCAGGTAGATGGGACATGTTGAACACTAGTGGAGCCGGCAGGTAGATGGGACATGTTGAACACTAGTGGAGCCGGCAGGTAGATGGGACATGTTGAACACTAGTGGAGCCGGCAGGTAGATGGTACATGTTGAACACTAGTGGAGCCGGCAGGTAGATGGGACATGTTGAACACTAGTGGAGCCGGCAGGTAGATGGGACATGTTGAACACTAGTGGAGCCGGCAGGTAGATGGGACATGTTGAACACTAGTGGAGCCGGCAGGTAGATAGGACATGTTGAACACTAGTGGAGCCGGCAGGTAGATGTGACATGTTGAACACTAGTGGAGCCGGCAGGCAGATGGGACATGTTGAACTCTAGTGGAGCCGGCAGCCGGCAGGTAGATGTGACATGTTGAACACTAGTGGAGCCGGCAGGTAGATGTGACATGTTGAACTCTAGTGGAGCCGGCAGGTAGATGGGACATGTTGAACTCTAGTGGAGCCGGCAGGTAGATGGGACATGTTGAACACTAGTGGATCCGGCAGCCGGCAGGTAGATGTGACATGTTGAACACTAGTGGAGCCGGCAGGTAGATGTGACATGTTGAACTCTTGTGGAGCCGGCAGGTAGATGGGACATGTTGAACACTAGTGGAGCCGGTAGGTAGATGGGACATGTTGAACTCTAGTGGAGCCGGCAGGTAGATGGGACATGTTGAACACTAGTGGAGCCGGCAGGTAGATGGGACATGTTGAACACTAGTGGAGCCGGCAGGTAGATGGGACATGTTGAACTCTAGTGGAGCCGGCAGGTAGATGGGACATGTTGAACACTAGTGGAGCCGGCAGGTAGATGGGACATGTTGAACACTAGTGGAGCCGGCAGCCGGCAGGTAGATGGGACATGTTGAACCCTAGTGGAGCCGGCAGCCGGCAGGTAGATGGGACATGTTGAACTCTAGTGGAGCCGGCAGGTAGATGGGACATGTTTAACACTAGTGGAGCCGGCAGGTAGATGGGACATGTTGAACACTAGTGGAGCCGGCAGGTAGATGTGACATGATGAACTCTAGTGGAGCCGGCAGGTAGATGGGACATGTTGAACACTAGTGGAGCCGGCAGGCAGATGGGACATGTTGAACTCTAGTGGAGCCGGCAGCCGGCAGGTAGATGTGACATGTTGAACACTAGTGGAGCCGGCAGGTAGATGTGACATGTTGAACACTAGTGGAGCCGGCAGGTAGATGGGACATGTTGAACACTAGTGGAGCCGGCAGGTAGATGGGACATGTTGAACACTAGTGGAGCCGGCAGCCGGCAGGTAGATGGGACATGCTGAACTCTTGTGGAGCCGGCAGGTAGATGGGACATGTTTAACACTAGTGGAGCCGGCAGGTAGATGGGACATGTTGAACACTAGTGGAGCCGGCAGCCGGCAGGTAGATGTGACATGTTGAACTCTAGTGGAGCCGGCAGGTAGATGAGACATGTTGAACTCTAGTGGAGCCGGCAGGTAGATGGGACATGTTGAACACTAGTGGATCCGGCAGCCGGCAGGTAGATGTGACATGTTGAACACTAGTGGAGCCGGCAGGTAGATGTGACATGTTGAACTCTTGTGGAGCCGGCAGGTAGATGGGACATGTTGAACACTAGTGGAGCCGGCAGCCAGCAGGTAGATGGGACATGTTGAACCCTAGTGGAGCCGGCAGGTAGATGGGACATGTTGAACACTAGTGGAACCGGCAGCCGGCAGGTAGATGGGACATGTTGAACACTAGTGGAGCCGGCAGGTAGATGGGACATGTTGAACTCTAGTGGAGCCGGCAGGTAGATGGGACATGTTGAACACTAGTGGAGCCGGCAGGTAGATGGGACATGTTGAACACTAGTGGAGCCGGCAGCCGGCAGGTAGATGGGACATGTTGAACACTAGTGGAGCCGGCAGCCGGCAGGTAGATGGGACATGTTGAACTCTAGTGGAGCCGGCAGGTAGATGGGACATGTTGAACTCTAGTGGAGCCGGCAGGTAGATGGGACATTTTGAACTCTAGTGGAGCCGGCAGGTAGATGGGACATGTTGAACTCTAGTGGAGCCGGCAGGTAGATGGGACATGTTGAACACTAGTGGAGCCGGCAGGTAGATGGGACATGTTGAAGTGTAGTGGAGCCGGCAGGTAGATGAGACATGTTGAACACTAGTGGAGCCGGCAGGTAGATGGGACATGTTGAACACTAGTGGAGCCGGCAGCCGGCAGGTAAATGGGACATGTTGAACCCTAGTGGAGCCGACAGCCGGCAGGTAGATGGGACATGTTGAACTCTAGTGGAGCCGGCAGGTAGATTGGACATGTTGAACTCTAGTGGAGCCGGCAGGTAGATGGGACATGTTGAACACTAGTGGAGCCGGCAGGTAGATAGGACATGTTGAACACTAGTGGAGCCGGCAGGTAGATGGGACATGTTGAACTCTAGTGGAGCCGGCAGGTAGATAGGACATGTTGAACACTAGTGGAGCCGGCAGGTAGATAGGACATGTTTAACACTAGTGGAGCCGGCAGATAGATAGGACATGTTGAACACTAGTGGAGCCAGCAGGTAGATGGGACATGTTGAACTCTAGTGGAGCCGGCAGGTAGATGGGACATGTTGAACTCTAGTGGAGCCGGCAGGTAGATGGGACATGTTGAACTCTAGTGGAGCCGGCAGGTAGATGGGACATGTTAAACTCTTGTGGAGCCGGCAGGTAGATGGGACATGTTGAACACTAGTGGAGCCGGCAGGTAGATGGGACATTTTGAACTCTAGTCGAGCCGGCAGGTAGATGGGACATGTTGAACTCTAGTGGAGCCGGCAGGTAGATAGGACATGTTGAACACTAGTGGAGCCGGCAGCCGGCAGGTAGATGTGACATGTTGAACTCAAGTGGAGCCGGCAGGTAGATGGGACATGTTGAACACTAGTGGAGCCGGCAGGTAGATAGGACATGTTGAACTCTAGTGGAGCCGGCAGGTAGATAGGACATGTTGAACTCTAGTGGAGCCGGCAGGTAGATAGGACATGTTGAACACTAGTGGAGCCGGCAGGCAGATGGGACATGTTGAACTCTAGTGGAGCCGGCAGGTAGATGGGACATGTTGAACACTAGTGGAGCCGGCAGGTAGATGGGACATGTTGAACACTAGTGGAGCCGGCAGCCGGCAGGTAAATGGGACATGTTGAACCCTAGTGGAGCCGGCAGCCGGCAGGTAGATGGGACATGTTGAACTCTAGTGGAGCCGGCAGGTAGATGGGACATGTTGAACTCTAGTGGAGCCGGCAGGTAGATGGGACATGTTGAACACTAGTGGAGCCGGCAGGTAGATAGGACATGTTGAACACTAGTGGAGCCGGCAGGCAGATGGGACATGTTGAACACTAGTGGAGCCGGCAGGTAGATGGGACATGTTGAACTCTAGTGGAGCCGGCAGGTAGATGGGACATGTTGAACTCTAGTGGAGCCGGCAGGTAGATGGGACATGTTGAACACTAGTGGAGCCGGCAGGTAGATAGGACATGTTGAACACTAGTGGAGCCGGCAGGCAGATGGGACATGTTGAACTCTAGTGGAGCCGGCAGGTAGATGGGACATGTTGAACACTAGTGGAGCCGGCAGGTAGATGGGACATGTTGAACACTAGTGGAGCCGGCAGGTAGATGGGACATGTTGAACACTAGTGGAGCCGGCAGCCGGCAGGTAAATGGGACATGTTGAACCCTAGTGGAGCCGGCAGCCGGCAGGTAGATGGGACATGTTGAACTCTAGTGGAGCCGGCAGGTAGATGGGACATGTTGAACTCTAGTGGAGCCGGCAGGTAGATGGGACATGTTGAACACTAGTGGAGCCGGCAGGTAGATAGGACATGTTGAACACTAGTGGAGCCGGCAGGTAGATGGGACATGTTGAACTCTAGTGGAGCCAGCAGGTAGATGGGACATGTTGAACACTAGTGGAGCCGGCAGGTAGATGGTACATGTTGAACACTAGTGGAGCCGGCAGGTAGATGGGACATGTTGAACTCTAGTGGAGCCGGCAGGTAGATGGGATATGTTGAACTCTAGTGGAGCCGGCAGGTAGATGGGACATGTTGAACACTAGTGGAGCCGGCAGCCGGCAGGTAGATGGGACATGTTGAACACTAGTGGAGCCGGCAGCCGGCAGGTAGATGGGACATGTTGAACACTAGTGGAGCCGGCAGCCGGCAGGTAGATGGGACATGTTGAACTCTAGTGGAGCCGGCAGGTAGATGGGACATGTTGAACACTAGTGGAGCCGGCAGGTAGATAGGACATGTTGAACACTAGTGGAGCCGGCAGGTAGATAGGACATGTTGAACACTAGTGGAGCCGGCAGGTAGATGGGACATGTTGAACTCTAGTGGAGCCGGCAGGTAGATGGGACATGTTGAACTCTAGTGGAGCCGGCAGGTAGATGGGACATGTTGAACTCTAGTGGAGCCGGCAGGTAGATAGGACATGTTGAACACTAGTGGAGCCGGCAGCCGGCAGGTAGATGTGACATGTTGAACTCAAGTGGAGCCGGCAGGCAGATGGGACATGTTGAACTCTAGTGAAGCCGGCAGGTAGATGGGACATGTTGAACACTAGTAGAGCCGGCAGCCGGCAGGTAGATGGGACATGTTGAACTCTAGTGGAGCCGGCAGGTAGACGGGACATGTTGAACACTAGTGGAGCCGGCAGGTAGATGGGACATGTTGAACTCTAGATGCAAGAGATGACTATTTCTGAGGTGGATCTCTTCACGTATCTTGGAAGTGTAGTAAACAAGGATGGGGGAACAAATGAGGACATCAAAAACTGTATTAACAAGGTCAAGTACACATCCAACATCTTCCGCACCACATGGACATCGACAGCACTGTCTAATCTTTCCAAATAGGACTGTATAACAGCAATCTGAAATCTGTTCTCTTATTTGTGGAGAATAACAAAAACTAAAAACATCCGACTTTTATTAACAGATGCCTCCGCCTCATATTGAATATCAGGTTTAAGGAAAACAAATTACAATGCCGAAATGCTTAGAAAAACTGAGAGGACCCATTGGCAAAGAAATACAAAGCGTAAAATGGGGATGAATTGGACACACCTTGAGTAAACCAACAAGCAACATCACCAGACAGGCGCAATACGGGAATCTCCAAAGAAAGAGAAAAGTAGGTAGGCTAAAACAAACTGTCGTTGAAGCAGAAGCAGCCGGAATGGGCACAACTTAAAGGAATCGTCCGAAACAGAGAACGATGGAGAGGTGTGGTCCCACAAGGGATCCATGGGATATATATATATATATATATATATATATATATGTATGTATATATATATATATATATATATATATATATATATATATATATATATATATATATATATATATATATATATATACATAATATACAGAGAGAGGGAAAGAGATAGATATGGAGAGAGAGCGAGAGAGATGTATATATGATAGCTGCAAAAGTGTCACGATCAATAGAATGTTTGTGAACTGTCCCAACAACACACGGTCTGTTCTGCCCTCAGTTTCTACCAAACAAAAGACGATGAGTATGAGGCCACCATGACGTACGCGTACATCACCGCCATATTGAATTCTTCCACCGTCGAGCCAGCGGGTCATCAGAAAAAAGATTTCATCGCCTCCTGCAAGTTTGGCGGATATTATTGTTCACCTATGTAACTAATTATCTTTCTAATTAACTCTTGAGTGTGACGACATTTAAAGTATTTCATAGCATTGACGCAATAAGATGACACTAAAAAAAAACACTATACAAAACACATTAATTAAATAATAATAAAAAAAATTTACAGTTATTAATGTACCAAAGTGACACAATGCACACGCTAAAAAAGGAACTAGACCTAGTAACTTATTTTTCTGCAGGAACTTTACATATTTCCACAATCACAAATACGGCAACTGTTACACGTTTAATTCTCGTCATGTGGAAGGTACTCTGACGACTCGCTTCCCAGGACCGACATACGGTAAGTTTTACATAGGGTATGTTTCATAACATATTCACAGCGTTGACTTGCGGAAAGTTTTACATAGGGTATGTTTCATAACATATTCACAGCGTTGACTTGCGGAAAGTTTTACATAGGGTATGTTTCATAACATATTCACAGCGTTGACTTGCGGAAAGTTTTACATAGGGTATGTTTCATAACATATTCACAGCGTTGACTTGCGGAAAGATTTACATAGGGTATGTTTCATAACATATTCACAGCGTTGACTTGCGGTATGTTTTACATAGGGTAAGTTTCATAACATATTCACAGAGCTGTTCATGTATTATAATCTTATGTTCAGGGCTGATCTTGGAGCTGTTCATGTATTATAATCGTACGTTCAGGACTGATTTTGTAGCTGTTCATGTATTATAATCTTATGTTGAGGGCTGATCTTGGAGCTGTTCATGTATTATAATCTTATGTTCAGGGCTGATCTTGGAGCTGTTCATGTATTATAATCTTATGTTCAGGGCTGATTTTGTAGCTGTTCATGTGTTATAATCTTATGTTCAGGGCTGATCTTAGAGCTGTTCATTAACCAGCAAGAATACATTGCGAATCTGGCCAGCGAGGCTGGAGCACGCATCATCATCCACAAGAAGGGGACGATTCCATTCCCTGAAGACGAGGGCATCTCGGTCATACCGGGTCGCTCTAGCTCGATTGGCATAAAGCAGGTGAGAGAATGCTGTATAACAAACTACAGTATAACAAACTACAGTATAACAAACTACAGTATAACAAACTACAGTATAACAAACTACAGTATAACAAACTACAGTATAACAAACTACAGTATAACAAACTACAGTATAACAAACTACAGTATAACAAACTACAGTATAACAAACTACAGTATAACAAACTACAGTATAACAAACTACAGTATAACAAACTACAGTATAACAAACTACAGTATAACAAACTACAGTATAACAAACTACAGTATAACAAACTACAGTATAACAAACTACAGTATAACAAACTACAATATAACAAACTACAGTATAACAAACTACAGTATAACAAACTACAGTATAACAAACTACAGTATAACAAACTACAGTATAACAAACTACAGTATAACAAACTACAGTATAACAAACTACAATATAACAAACTACAGTATAACAAACTACAGTATAACAAACTACAATATAACAAACTACAGTATAACAAACTACAGTATAACAAACTACAGTATAACAAACTACAGTATAACAAACTACAGTATAACAAACCACAGTATAACAAACTACAATATAATAAACTACAGTAAAACAAACTACAGTACAACAAACTACAGTATAACAAACTACAATATAACAAACTACAATATAACAAACTACAGTATAACAAACTACAGTATAACAAACTACAATATAACAAACTACAGTATAACAAACCACAGTATAACAAACTACAATATAATAAACTACAGTAAAACAAACTACAGTACAACAAACTACAGTATAGCAAACTACAATATAATAAACTACAGTAAAACAAACTACAGTACAACAAACTACAGTATAACAAACTACAATATAATAAACTACAGTAAAACAAACTACAGTACAACAAACTACAGTATAACAAACTACAGTATAACAAACTACAGTATAACAAACTACAGTATAACAAACTACAGTATAACAAACTACAGTATAACAAACTACAATATTGCTGATGATGTTTGTAAAACAGCGAGATCGCCAGAGGTTTGGGGTTTACATACCTCTCTATGGTATTGTCTTTAGTGGAATTCACTTTCCGGGGGTGTGTAGATGTGTGTAGAGGTGGAGGTGAGTATGAAATAGGTGTGTTTGAATCTTGCAGGTGTCATACTCTCGACTACCGCCTCCCCATGTGTTTGAATCTTGCAGGTATCGTACTCTCGACTACCACCTCCCCATGTGTTTGAATTTTGCAGGTGTCATACTCTCGACTACCACCTCCCCATGTGTTTGAATCTTGCAGGTGTCATACTCTCGACTACCACCTCCCCATGTGTTTGAATCTTGCAGGTGTCATACTCTCGACTACCACCTCCCCATGTGTTTGAATCTTGCAGGTGTCATACTCTCGACTACCACCTCCCCATGTGTTTGAATCTTGCAGGTGTCATACTCTCGATTACCACCTCCCCATGGTGTGTGCGGGTATGAAGCGAAGACAACGGATTACTATGTGCACTATCTGGGCACTTCTCACAGTAAACTCTCTTGTCTCAAGTCATGCTACCAAGACATCATCATGGAGTACTGCGCATGTGCCGTGACCTTCTTTTACATCATTCCCAACGTGACCATTTGCAACATGACGGATCCAATAACCGGTTGGTTTGTTCTCCCTTGTGCACATTTTTATCTTCATTTTCAAGTAATGTATTGATTATAAAATGCCGTTCCAATTAATTATTAAACGCCTTTTGAAATTATCCAAAATGAATAAATTCACTTCGAGGGCCTTAATTGATGAACTAACGAGAATAATACCAGGAGAAAACAGGTAACACTTGTTTTAAATAAATGATCTTACATGAGAGATCTTTCATTTAGGCGTCACAATCGGCTACCAATGGGCGATAATTTTAAAAACTTACTTGCCAGATATTTGATGTATATTTTCATTCGGGCCAAGGCACATTCCAGTGCCCTCTCGTGTTATTGTGTATTTGACCGTGTAGACATGTTGTGTGTGTAGACATGTTGTGTATTAGACCGTGTAGACATGTTGTGTATTTGACCGTGTAGACATGTTGTGTATTTGACCGTGTAGACATGTTGTGTATTTGACCCTGTAGACATGTTGTGTATTTGACCGTGTAGACATGTTGTGTATTTGACCCTGTAGACATGTTGTGTATTTGACCGTGTAGACATGTTGTGTGTGTAGACATGTTGTGTATTTGACCGTGTAGACATGTTGTGTATTTGACCGTGTAGACATGTTGTGTATTTAACCGTGTAGACATGTTGTGTATTTGACCGTGTAGACATGTTGTGTATTTGACCGTGTAGACATGTTGTGTATTTGACCGTGTGGGCATGTTGTGTATTTGACCGTGTAGGCATGTTGTGTATTTGACCGTGTAGACATGTTGTGTATTTGACCCTGTAGACATGTTGTGTATTTGACCCTGTAGACATGTTGTGTATTTGACCGTGTAGACATGTTGTGTATTTGACCGTGTAGACATGTTGTGTATTTGACCCTGTAGACATGTTGTGTATTTGACCCTGTAGACATGTTGTGTATTTGACCGTGTAGACATGTTGTGTATTTGACCCTGTAGACATGTTGTGTATTTGACCGTGTAGACATGTTGTGTGTGTAGACATGTTGTGTATTTGACCGTGTAGACATGTTGTGTATTTGACCGTGTAGACATGTTGTGTATTTAACCGTGTAGACATGTTGTGTATTTGACCGTGTAGACATGTTGTGTATTTGACCGTGTCGACATGTTGTGTATTTGACCGTGTGGACATGTTGTGTGTAGACATGTTGTGTATTTGACCGTTTAGACATGTTATGTATTTGACCGTGTGGACATGTTGTGTATTTGACCGTGTAGACATGTTGTGTATTTGACCGTGTCGACATGTTGTGTATTTGACCGTGTGGACATGTTGTGTGTAGACATGTTGTGTATTTGACCGTTTAGACATGTTATGTATTTGACCGTGTGGACATGTTGTGTATTTGACCGTGTAGACATGTTGTGTATTTGACCGTGTAGACATGTTGTGTATTTGACCGTGTAGACATGTTGTGTATTTGACCGTGTAGACATGTTGTGTATTTGACCGTGTGGGCATGTTGTGTATTTGACCGTGTGTGTATTTGACCGTGTAGACATGTTGTGTATTTGACCGTGTGGACATGTTGAGTATTTGACCGTGTGGACATGTTGAGTATTTGACCGTGTAGACATGTTGTGTATTTGACCAACAGAAAACTGTGTCAACAGCCTCCCATCTATCGCGTCAGAGCGATACAAGCTATGTGATGAAAAATGTCCTCAACCATGCGAGTAAGTAATTGGTGGCATAAATAAATATCTCATGTTTGGCTGGTAACTTGAGCAATATCACCAGTTGGTTTGTAACTTGAGCAATATCATCAGTTGGTTTGTTTTATATTATCAGTATCAGAAGGTGATCTTTATAAATAACACGAGTTGATCTTTGTTATATTATCAGTATCAGAAGGTGATCTTTATAAATAACACGAGTAGATCTTTGTTATATTATCAGTATCAGAAGGTGATCTTTATAAATAACACGAGTAGATCTTTGTTATATTATCAGTATCAGAAGGTGATCTTTATAAATAACACGAGTAATTTTATCTTTATCCGTTTCACCAGCTAATTTTAAGCTTTATCAATATCACTTAATGTTTATGTTATTAATTCACGCGTTGATTGTTAAATTTATCAACATATTGTATTGATCGTATAACTAAATTATCATCTCTTGCTGATGATGTTACATCATCATTAATTGTTACACATTACGTGATGTCATATGTTCGCGGTAAAATGTTATCGTTGTAGATGTTCCATTTGCTTAGTTGAAAAACATTTTAAAATAATTTGTTGAATATACTTAACATTTTAAAAACAAATTAATTGTACAAACCAGTCCATGTACCTTCCCAGGGAAACTCGTTACGAATTGTCGATATCACAAGCAGGCTGGCCTTCAACTAAGTACCAGGTTTGTATTGCTAGAGCACATGTGTATCACTACAACATATTTATAGTGGGACTTGTATGGGCTCTACATTCATTTTATAGTGGGACCAGCGTACCCGTCGTACTAGTCATACACACCAGAATGACGAACATTTGATAGTGTTCTCTTGTTTTCTAAATCTGAGTTATTTCAATGTAAACGATACAGGCTTTGTATTTTCTAAATCTGAGTTATTTCAATGTAAACGATACAGGCTTTGTATTTGTTGGATCTGGGTTAGTTGGGGCGCGGGTTTGTCTACACTACCTCCCAGACGCCTCAGAGCGTGCTGTATAAAAGCTTTGAGTGTTTGTTAGGTCACCCTCTCCCAGTGTTTCTTCCAGACTTATTTCTCCGGAAGGTGGGGGGGGGGGGGGGGGGAATTGAAATTTTCTGGGAGGGGGGACTAAAATTTCCGGGGGGGGGGGGGGCATTGTTATATATTTTCTATATAAAATCCATTTCTTTCGGGAGGGGGTGGTGGTCTCTCTTCCTCTCTTCTGGGAGGAGGGAGATCTCATCCCCCCCCCCCCGAAGAGATGCCTAGAAGAAACACCGCCCCCTCCCCTCGTAATGGTGAGGTAGAACACATCGGCGGCTGCCCAAACGTCAGGGGCATAGCTGGGTGCTCTCAGGAGCCATCGATTACACTACTGCAGGGGCGTCCCTGTTGCAGTTTAACAGTTGATTCAAGAAGTATCCCTGACTCTATTTGCAAAATTCTCAATCAATGGACCCCATGTACCAAATGACGATCCTGGTTAGATTTAGTCATCGATTTCAGTAGTCCACCACATCTTTAAAGCAAACGTAGGCATCATAGTGCTAATGGTGAAGCCTGGGTCATACGATTGCTGAGGTACGGGCGGTTTGACCGTTGTATCAAGTAGTACACTTGAGCCCTTGTGCTGGACGAACAATCAACGGATCTCAGGTGATGGGGTACTCTACTGCCATGTACCGCCCCTCCGAAATTGAATTTTTTTTTTAAAGCAGAAACCTTCCCAGGATTATTCTTAACAACTTCCAGTATCACGCCCATGTAGTAATGCATAAAAACAAATAACAGAACAAACACACTTACTTTCATATATGTGTATATATATATATATATATATATATATATATATATATATATATATATATGTGTGTGTGTGTGTGTGTGTATGTGTGTGTATTTATATATTTATATATTATACTTTATGATAATAACCTGTCTTGCTGGGTATAGATATTAATTATAATTATTTTCCAGGATTTCCTCCGAGAAAAACTAGGTCAAACAAACGCGTTATATATTCAGGCCGCCAACACGTGAGTTCAGGAATGTTTCTTTCACTTTCCCCTGTGCTGCTCTCACTTTTTACAGTTTTACAAAAAACAACTCAATCAAACAAAATAAAATTATGTAGGCCCATTTTTTTAATGAAACTAAATGAACATTTACTGACACACGCGAGGTCACTTTTTTGTTGTCATGATGTCACGTGGCTTCACAGTTTGTGTGTGTACACACATTGACATCAGTTTGTGTGTAGACAAATCGACATCAGATTGTGTGTACACACATTGACATCCGTTTGTGTGTGTACACACATTGACATCAGATTGTGTGTGTACACACATTGAGTTCAGATTGTGTGTGTACACACATTGACATCAGATTGTGTGTGTACACACATTGACATCCGTTTGTGTGTGTACACACATTGACATCAGATTGTGTGTGTACACACATTGACATCAGATTGTGTGTGTACACACATTGATATCAGATTGTGTGTGTACACACATTGACATCAGTTTGTGTGTGTACACACATTGACATCAGATTGTGTGTGTACACACATTGATATCAGATTGTGTGTGTACACACATTGACATCAGATTGTGTGTACACACATTGACATCAGATTGTGTGTGTACACACATTGATATCAGATTGTGTGTGTACACACATTGATATCAGATTGTGTGTGTACACACATTGACATCAGTTTGTGTGTACACACATTGACATCCGTTTGTGTGTACACACATTGAGTTCAGAGTGTGCGTGTACACACATTGGCATCGTGTAACTGACAGCCCATATGTCCCTGTGTAACTGACAGCCCATATGTCCCTGTGTAAATGACAAAAGCCCATATTTCACCTGCCTAATTTCCAGCCAAGACGAATTCACCAAGGTCCAGATCTACTACCAAGATCTCATCTACCAGCACGTTGAGCAGCAGAAAGCCTACGAGGTACGACTGTCCTTATGACGGGGGGGGGGGAGGGGGGGGCTACCACTGCTCCTATAGATAGAGTCTTACCACTTTTCTCACATCTGTTAAAGAAAAATGTAGACCTATTGACGTAGTACAGTTTTGTAGATATGGTAGCTCTGTTGTTGTGGAATAATAGGTATATATTGTTGAATAGACCTATTGATAAAAGTAGACAAATTGTAGAAGTAGACAAATTGTAGAAGTAGACAAATTGTAGAAGTAGACAAATTGTAGAAGTAGACAAATTGTAGAAGACAAATTCGCTTTTCACTTTTAAGATGTAAACCAGGGTGTAAAAATGTTAGTTTCATGAATTTAATTAATTAAATGAAATAGATCGGCGAGAAAAATTTTCAGAGGGTGGTTTTTCAAATTATGATCATAAGGATACATTTTTCGATGTTAAACATGATGTTTTCAGAGTAAGAATTGGATGATTATAATTGTTTTCAGAGTATGTATTTCATGATTATAATTATGTTTTCAGAGTATGAATTTAATGATTGTAATTATGTTTTCGGAATATGAATTGGATGATTATAATTAATGAATTGGATGATTACAATTATGTTTTCAGAGTATGAATTTGGTGATTATAATTATCTTTTCAGAGTATGAATTTGATTATTACAATTGTGTTTTCAGAGAATGAATTGGATGATTATAATTATGTTTTCAGATAATGAATTTGATGACTACAGTTGTGTTTTCAGAGTATGAATTTGATTATTACAATTATGTTTTCAGAGTATGAATTTGATGACTACAATTGTGTTTTCAGAGTATGAATTTGATTGTTACAGTTATGTTTTCAGAGAATGAATTTGATGACTACAATTGTGTTTTCAGAGTATGAATTTGATTGTTACAATTATGTTTTCAGAGAATGAATTTGATGACTACAATTGTGTTTTTCAGAGTATGAATTTGATTGTTACAATTGTGTTTTTCAGAGTATGAATTTGATTATTACAATTATGTTTTCAGAGTATGAATTTGATAAGCGACTTGGGAGGACAGCTGGGTTTGTGGTTAGGCCTGTCCGCCATCACTATCGGCGAGTTTTGTAGTTTTCTGTTCTCCATAGGACGGAGTCTACCTTCTAAGTGTTGTTCGGCAAAAACATCTCCGGTAAATTTATCGCATTCGTTAATAAAAGTGGGTCGGTAAATGTACAATTATTGTTGTAATTCGGTGGTTTTATATCGCATTTTAGTGGGTTAAACAATATAAACGAAATTAATGTGATCTGGTAGCTTTTTTGTTTTCGTTGTTTACGTCGGACTTAGATCTGTAATGTGCGAGCACTAGAGGGCAGTACACAGATCTAGATCGATGTATAACAAACTCAAAAGTAAAGCTTGGACTTCCTGACAACAACTGAGGCTGGACCTCACAGCGGGGAAAGTAAAGGCAACTGAGATCATGTTTTTTCAAACGGAAACTCTACTTCATCTGCCACATAAACAATCTGGTCTGAAAAAGTATGCGAGTTAAACGATCGTTTTAAAAAAAAACAGTTTCTTTTGTTTTGTTTTTTAATTGTTGGACGTTTCTGTGGGGAGCTGTATTGATCAGTGCACGAGAACAGACGTAATTTTTTTTTCCCCAGGGTCCAGGTACTTCGGTAACTTCAATTCAGCCTGTCATTCTGGAGGACCTGTATGACGACTTGAAGTCAGACGCTTGCCGTTATATTCAATCAGACACGGCTTTCCCTCAAAGTTCGGAATACTTCCCTTAAAACTGTAGTTCTAAGGGAAGAAGGAGGGTTTATTGACTGATTGCCTTCACGTTTTTCCTCTTCTGTCACCACAGATGTCACATATTTAAAAACTCAATTGACACTTGCTTGTACGTTGTTTCAATAACTAATAAACAGCTTATAGCAGAAGATTGTTTTGTTTCATTTTTCCAGGTGACCTGCAGTTAGGGGTCATCCATTTATGACGTCTACAAATATTTCGGATTTTAGACCCACCCGACCCCCTCCCTCCTCCAGCCCACACGCGTCTTCAGTGTGGAAGACCACAAAAATAAATAGATCACGCAAAACTTACTACCAATTTACTATTTCAATAACATGTATTGTGTACCTAATAACGGATGTACGGATTTAGTATTTTTTATATGGGGTCATCCATAAGTGACGTCACGCTTTTTTTTTTTACGATTTTTACCTTCCCCCCCCCCTCCCTCCGATACACGTCGTCACAAAAAGCCAGACCCCCCCCCTAAAATGACGTCACACATCACCCTACAACCCCCCACCCTCAAAATTGCTGTAGAATTTTTCTGAAAACATCGAGATTTTTCCAAAATCTTGTCAGAACGCTGTTAACGTAGTATTTTGATCAATTCCTATTAGATCTACAATTTATTGAAACCGTTTTCTAAAACGCGAAATGACGGCTAGAACTCGTTTTCTAACATTGCCTTTTTATAATGCAAAAGTGTGGCGTCACACCATCTGACCCCACCTCCCCTCTACGAGTCTGACGTCAATTATGGACGACCCCTAAAATTAGTGTTTATTATCAGGCCTAATTTTATCAAAAGTAGAATCTACAGGATGCATGCAGGATACGAATTTTATGTCTGTTTTAAAATATTAGTACTTCGACATTAAGTTCAACATGATGTGGACGTTCGCATGGACCCGAACCCCCCCCCTTCCCCCACCACCCTACGTTATACATGGATGACCCTTAACTGTGTACGAGTCTTGATGATCAGTAGTGCTATGTTATATTAAAGCCCGCAAATGATGATGGATCGAGCATACCCTGAGAACGGAAGAGTACAGCAGTGTGAGGCAAGCGTTAGAATAGTACCATCAAATTCCATGCAACTAGGTGTAGCTGCAGCTCTTAGCTTAAAGCGAATATATATATATATATATATATATATATATATATATATATATATATATATATATATATATATATATATATATATATATATATATATATATATATATATATATATATATACGAGAGAAATGACCCGTTGAGGAAGGATACAACGGGCGCTAGGGTTGATAGTGCTGTCTCTTTTCTCTAAACCAAAACCAAAATCACCACCTTCATTCAATTTAAGCGGAAACGGACAATGACAACGGATTTTTATCCAGAATCAGTACTTTAATCGGATTTATTCTTGATCTCCACTTAGTTACTGCACATTGATACTAATGTTACCGTTATTGAATAAATAAGTAAATAAATTTAAAAAAAATACCCCAACTTATCTCAATCATGAGAAAAGTCGCATTTAGAGTCTCTTTTAGGCGACTCTACTTGCCCTCCCCCCCCCCCCCCCCCCCCGCCCCACATACACACCTCAAAGCACATATACCGTCCCATTCAACGAAATATAATTATATACTTTGTTTCCAGTGTCCGCCCCCTCCCACAAAATTTCACCCCGACCCCGAAAATTTCAAGTACCCCCACCCCTCTCCGGGGAGGAAAAAGTATGAAAGAAACACTGGTCGCATTTGTAGATCATACAAACTAAAGGAAGAACCTGGGAAGGGTTTCGCCCCTACCAGAAGAGATGCATGAAAGAAACTGTGCACGCAAAAAACTTTTTAGATTAGAAAAAGTTCGGTTCCCAGAAAGAACCGCAACGGAAAAAAGCGCAACGGAAAAAAGCGCAAATAAAAAAGCGCAACGGAAATAAGCGCACACGGAAAAAAGCGCAAAGAGAAAAAAGCGCAAACGGAAAAAAGCGCAAAGAGAAAAAAGCGCACACAGAAAAAAGCGCAAAGAGAAAAAAGCGCAAACGGAAAAAAGCGCAAAGAGAAAAAAGCGCACACGGAAAAAAGCGCAAAGAGAAAAAAGCGCAAACAGAAAAAAGCGCAAAGAGAAAAAAGCGCACACAGAAAAAAGCGCAAACAGAAAAAAGCGCAAACAGAAAAAAGCGCAAACGGAAAAAAGCGCAAAGAGAAAAAAGCGCAAACGGAAAAAAGCGCAAACAGAAAAAAGCGCAAAGAGAAAAAAGCGCACACAGAAAAAAGCGCAAACAGAAAAAAGCGCACACGGAAAAAAGCGCAAAGAGAAAAAAGCGCAAACAGAAAAAAGCGCAAAGAGAAAAAAGCGCACACAGAAAAAAGCGCAAACAGAAAAAAGCGCAAACGGAAAAAAGCGCAAAGAGAAAAAAGCGCAAACGGAAAAAAGCGCAAACAGAAAAAAGCGCACACGGAAAAAAGCGCAAACGGAAAAAAGCGCAAACAGAAAAAAGCGCACACAGAAAAAAGCGCAAAAAGAAAAAAGCGCAAACGGAAAAAAGCGCAAACGGAAAAAAGCGCACACAGAAAAAAGCGCAAACGGAAAAAAGCGCAAACAGAAACAGAAAAATGCGCAACTTGAAAAAACACAACGAAAAATGTGCAAAAGAGAAATTTAGCACAAAGACCATATGGACTAGATGACACATTTATACATGACTGTTAGGGCTGCTGTGAGAGTGTCGTGTGTGATCACGTGATCTACTACCATTTAAAGCGTACCACTACCATCTGCATTCCCATCACCACGATACAGGCGATAATCACTTTACACAATGCCTATTATTTTCTTGGTCAATAATTATTCAACTACTATTCTCGTATAAACATACAACTATCGACATTACACGAAGTATCTTTCACATTCTCCCTAGTCCGAACTACCTAGCTTGCATACTATAACAACCCGTTCCTATGGCAAAACTTCACTCTCTTTCATCCGCGTCATCAAACATGCATTCGTCATATCTCTCGTAACAACATTCATTCGCACCAAAATAACAATTTTGTATTTAATATTTTTTCACATCATGACGCACCTACCTACCTACCTACTACCCACCTACCCACCTACCTACCTACCTACCTAACTACCCACCTACCCACTTACCCACTTACCCGCCTACATACTTACCAAACTACCCACCAAAAAAGTATCGGCGAAGTTCGTAAGTTTCGTAAACTGTACTAGACATCATTTTTTTAATGAAAATTCATTGACATCATTGACATTTGTTACATATATGTTACATTTTGCGACAACCTTAATTAGTGCGTTGGGCTTGTATGAAAACTCACTTCGAACTAACTCAATTACATGCTATTTATTTTAACATTACACGGTAAGCGTCACCCAACTGTTGTGATGTAAGGTGAGGACAGGTTCGACAATAAACCAACACGAAAGTACGAAAGAGACATAGATTGCCTATTAGAGAATGGACCCCTTAACTTTCCTAACCACACCATTTATTATACCCTTCCTTTAAATGGTAGTAGATCACGTGATCAAACACGACACTCTCACAGCAGCCCTAACAGTCATGTATAAATGTGTCATCTAGTTCATATGGTCTTTGTGCTAAATTTCTCTTTTGCACATTTTTCGTTGTGTTTTTTCAAGTTGCGCATTTTTCTGTTTCTGTTTGCGCTTTTTTCCGTTTGCGCTTTTTTCTGTGTGCGCTTTTTTCCGTTTGCGCTTTTTTCCGTTTGCGCTTTTTTCTGTTTGCGCTTTTTTCTGTGTGCGCTTTTTTCTGTTTGCGCTTTTTTCCGTTTGCGCTTTTTTCTGTTTGCGCTTTTTTCCGTTTGCGCTTTTTTCCGTTTGCGCTTTTTTCCGTGTGCGCTTTTTTCTGTTTGCGCTTTTTTCCGTTTGCGCTTTTTTCACTTTGCGCTTTTTTCCGTTTGCGCTTTTTTCTGTTTGCGCTTTTTTCTGTGTGCGCTTTTTTCTCTTTGCGCTTTTTTCTGTTTGCGCTTTTTTCTCTTTGCGCTTTTTTCCGTGTGCGCTTTTTTCTCTTTGCGCTTTTTTCCGTTTGCGCTTTTTTCTCTTTGCGCTTTTTTCTGTGTGCGCTTTTTTCTCTTTGCGCTTTTTTCCGTTTGCGCTTTTTTCTCTTTGCGCTTTTTTCTGTGTGCGCTTTTTTCTCTTTGCGCTTTTTTCCGTGTGCGCTTATTTCCGTTGCGCTTTTTGTTTTGCGCTTTTTTCCGTTGCGCTTTTTTCCGTTGCGGTTCTTTCCGGCCACCAAAAAGTTCACCCCCCCCCCCTCAGAGGAAGAAAAAGTCTGAAAGAAACACTGATGTCGCGCTTAGCCACTACCCGAAGAATTGCATGAAAGAAACTCTACACGCAAAACGATTATAAGATTAGACACAATAAATATGCCTTAATGTGAGTCTTTTTATTATAAAGTATCGATGACGTCATTTCTTTTGAGTTAGGGGGAGGGGGCGGGAATAGGGCTTTGCCCCTACCCGAAGAATTGTAGTGTACGGAAAATATTGTCACCCCCCCCCCACAGTGGCGCAGTTAGGGGGGCGGGGGTGCGGACCGCACCGGGTGACACCATTTAGGGCGGGGGCGACACCAAGGCAAAAATAAGCAAAATATATACAGAAAATGATAATTTCACTTGAGTAAATTATTAATTAGAGTGGATTAAATAGTCTTTTAAGATCAAAGTGGACAAATTCCGACGCGAGTGGTGGGGGGGGGTGACACCATGTCGTAAATCTGCTAATGGTAAAAGAAAACATGCAACATCCAGCTGAATTTATATTTATATAGATACACATCGTTAGTGTTATCTTAGCATAGTTTAAAGCAATCACCGTGGGCGTGACGAGGGGGATGGGGAGAGTTCTCTCAACTCAACGCTGCAATATATATGCTTGAGGTAAACGGTTTGGTTGAGAATTGTAATAAGCTATATGTTAAACCATGTGGGGGGGGGGGGGGGGGTAAAAAAAATTAAATACATTCAGCAGAAAAAAAAATTAAATAATTATACACATGCGTATACACATACTTACAAGTGTATATGGTATATATATATATATATATATATATATATATATATATATATATATATATAATATATATATATATATATGGAGGTGTATATATATTACAAGTGTATATGGTATATATATATATATATATATATATATATATATATATATATATATATATATATATATATATATATATATATATATATATATATATATATATATTATATATATATATATATATATATATATATATATATATATGGAGGTGACACCATCAGGTGCCGCACCGGGTGACACCCGACCTCACTACGCCTCACTACGCCACTGCCCCCCCCCCCCCCCCCCCCCCAACACACACAAAATAGAAAAAAAAGTCTGGAAGAAACACTGTGGGTGTTTAGGCTACGTCACGATGGGAACTTCCCGTTCTACTCAAGAGATCTCTGGGCCTAGACCTCTAGATTCTAGAATAAAGTGAAATTTAAAAAGTTTAATGGGAACTTAGGTTTATGTTTAGAGTAGAGCAATAAACGCAAGACCTACAACTAGGCCTACACATTCATTTACACAAGTTCTAGATCTAGATCTAGATCTAGTAATCATTAGATCAAGATCTAGATTAGACTAGATCTAGATTCTAGACTTATATAAAAAGCGGCCATCTGTAAGTTAGAGTGGCTTCAACAATATCGCGCTAGATCTAGAATTCTAGAATCACTTCACTAGATCTAGATCTAGATCTAAATTCTAAATCTAGATTTCTAGATTTAGATTCTAGATCTAGAGAATCTATTGATTGGGGCTATGCACAGTCAGCTGGGAATAGCCCCAATACGGCTATTCTCAACTGGCTGGGGAAAGCTTTGGCCTAATATTTTTTATTAAAATTTATTAGATTTTTTCTAGATCAGTTCTAGAATCTAGATCTAGACTCTACATCTAAATATCTAGAATCTAGACTTCTAGAACTAGGCCTAAAATTAGTTATGACAGGGCTTATGGCTTTTATAGATCTAGTTTTCTGTCATTTTAGTGATTTCTTTAATTGGTTGCAGAATAAAATGCAAGAAAATCTAGCAAATGAGTGCTCTAGCAAAGAGTTGAAACTGTCTAGGCGCATAGACCAAAACAACATTCTCTGGATACCCATTCAGTCTGTAAACCCACATCTGATTTGTGGCTTGTGTCAAGGCTACTTGTATGAAGCATGTACTATCACAGAATGCATGCACTCATGTGAGTAAAATGAATTTTTCAGAAATTTGATATATTGGAAAACTAATGTAGAATCTATAGATAGGCCTAGCTAAAAACTAAATATTTTTTGGTCATATTTTTAATATTTTTGGTCATTTTCTGTCTTCACTTATTATTCACATTGAACATATAGATTTAGTCATAATATTTCCAAAATAGTTTGCAAGAATTGTATTGTTAAACATCTGGAAAGAAGCCTAAATTGTCCAATGTGTGCTATTCTCATTCACCCCACTGATCCATTTGTTCACATCAGGTGAGAGAAATATTTATTACTAGATCTAGATAATAATTTTTTGAATCATCCATAAAACATAAATGACAGTGCATTGTATAAAAAGAATTTCTCACTTTCCTTATTGACATTTTTATTAATTAAGTCTGAATTTGTGTTTGCGTTTTTGTTTGTGTGTTGCATTTGCGTTGTTTGTGTGTTTGCATTTCGTTTTTGTAAGAGTTTGCGTTTGTTTGTATTAGTGTTTGCGTTGTGTTTGTTAATTCTGTTCCCAAGTTGGTACATTTAAAAAAGATTTACAGTGTGTGAAGAACGGGTATGCAGTATGTAGTAGATCTATATGGCAGGAAACAGATTCAACCCTCAAGCATCTACTTTTAGGGTCGATTTTCGCCAATTTTCAAAGTAACAAATATTGACATATTATATATCAATTTTGTTGCTTAACAATCGAGGAATTCAAAAATATAAAAATTAATAGCACTAGACATTTACATCACGTTCAAAATGTAGATTAACCACACTCACTCAACTGAGATTTTTTTTTACATCTAAATGTAGTGAGGTCCAAAAATCCACGAAATTCACAAAATTAACAATATAATTACACAGAAATGTCACTTAGGCATACATTTATTTGTAATTATGTCAAACTTTACAAAATATACCAGTTTATAGCTTATTTCTATAATTATTCTTGCGAAAAAAAACGACCGCCCTCCCCTTTAAAATTCTGGCTTTTAGAAACACTCTGGGGAAGAAAAAAATAACAGAGTTAAATATAGAAGGTCTATATAAAAAACATAATTAATAAAATATGTCTATATGCCAATTTTTAATATAGTTGCAGCATTTACATGGCTAATTATAATTGTTTAGTACTTTGAACATTAATTTAAAGTTACGACTGTCTGTGGCGTCATTCAAGTGTAGTGTCAGTGTAGGTGAACAGGGTGTTAGGGCCTGATACGATTTCATTAGAATTGGTAATGAACAGAATGTATAATTAGAACTGGCATATAAAAACAATGTTGATAATAGATGCAGTTGTTTTAATGCTACTTATAATAGATCAAAATGACAAACATAATTAAAACCTAAGAATCTGGAAGCGGTGACCTCATTTTACTGACACGGTTGTCAAATAGTAAGTGAATAGATCTAGATTTAGAATCTACGTAATTTTGAAAATACGCTAGTTCTAGAAGCAAAATCACTTTTAAAAACTGAAGTTAGTGATTAGATCTATAATGAAATTGAAATCAACAACTGATATGTAAGTATCTTTTGATTTAAAAAAAAAATACGCTTAGTTCTAAGAAAAAAAATTCTATGGTGTACTCGATCCCTATCCCAAAACGTGCCAGCCATATCGCATGCGTAGTCAGCTACTCAGCTGCTTATCAAATCGATGAATTTTAAAATTATATAATAAAAGTAGGTCACCCTAAAAAAAAAAAAAGTCAAATGGCTCCCGTTTTCACGACAGCCGTCACTCGATTCATAATTTACAGAGTTATAAAGTTCTACTTTCTTTTGGCTATAGATTTAAAGAAATATTAATTTGTTATTTCTCATGCGTTCCAACAATTGTACCTAATTTTAATAAACATTAGATTAGTAAGGACTCGATTCTTTTTAGAATTAGCCCTCGACACTATACAGACTATTGCGAAGAAACAGACTCGCGCGAATGTCGTGCGTAGGCTGGTTCAGTGGCGAAGGTTAGAACCCAATTTGCGACGGAAAATTTTTACTTTGAAATAATTACATTATCAATTAATTTCGATTTAAAACAAATGGCTTAAAGTCAAAAGTAAACTAAAATTTAAAAACTTTGTTATTCGCAGTGTACTCAAGATTCTCGTGTTTTAAAGATAAGTCTAGTTTTACTACGTGTGCGTGCATGGTGCGAATACCGATTTTCCGCGACAGAAAATCATTAAAAATATAAAAAAAAGTATCTACGGCAAAATAATAATTATATTTTACAGAATTAAATAGATTTAACTTAACTGTTATTTAAATACATGCTTCGGAGTAAAAAAATACAATTTTATATCCGTAAAAAATTAACTGAAATTCCCGCTTTCAGCGACGCCGATGTGTCGTAATTTTCGGCAGTCATTTTGTTCAAATTAAAGTAAAAAACGCATTCAAATATACTTTTTTTTTACTTTCATAATTTACAGCAATCATTTCTAATGAAAAATCCATAAAAAAATAATAGTTATTTTTACAAAATATTATTTCTTACCTCATTAGTGCAGTACACGTACTTTCCAAGTAGATCCATTCCGTCTAGATTTGCATACTTCGCATCCTTCGCCGCGGCACAAAATGTCATAAAAAACGAATTCCACAAAAATGTTGCTAACGAAGCTTGTAAAAACCTTGCTCTATTTATCAGTATAAACAAAATCCCCGAACGATGTCTGGTTAGAAAGTTTATGAACGGCGAAGACCGAATATGCATTTTGCGGTACCAATCTGTTTCCTGCCATATATAAAACATTATATAGCAAGTATGTATAGATCTAGTTTTTTTTTATATCTTAGACTGGATGGTTTGTTACAAGATATTGTATATGCTCTTTTGCCACACTTAGAAAAAGGTTAGTATATTTTTATTTCATATTCTTTATCGGCTTAGCATTACACAAATTATTTCAATTTACTATTGAAAATTAAGCTTTCAAATATTTTTTTTAAAAATTGTACATTAATTTAAAAAATTGTTTTTCAGAGGAGCTTAAACGAGAAAAAGCTTTCTTTGAAAAACACAAGAAAGAGGTTACTCATGTTAATAGTAAGTATCTTTTGTCATTTAATTAAGTATAGTGCTCTTTCCCTCAAAGCAAGTCGATCTCTGGTTTACTTTGCTAATTATTATAAATGTATCATAGTTTAATTAAATGATGGTTTAAAAAATGATGGTTTAAAAAAATTCTTATTATTTGTAGATAATCAAGCCAAGGTACAGCCCAAAACATCCAGTGCTATTACTTCAACACCTATCCAAAAACGTTCTTGTACTCCAGTTTCTCACAGAAATTCATTTGTTCCACCAGTATCTTTGTGTCTTCAGTGCCTAGAGTAAGTTCATTTTTTTGTAATTTTCACATCTTATTTTATTATGAAATGTTAGAATGTATGTTGATCAAAAACCAAAACAACTATGAAGACAAAGGTATAAAAAAATTAAATTTTCAAATTAATTTTATTTATGGTTGGCTGGGGCTGGTTTAGTGTACTTACACACATCAACTCTTTACCTATTTTTTGTAGCTAACCTATTTTATAGAATAATAAGTAAGTTCTGAGCCTCAAAGTTGAATATTATTTAACCCTATCAAACAGAACCTTCTTATATCTGGAATAAAATGGAGCTATTCAATGGTGGTAATTTAACCACTTTATTTACCAAATAATTATAGTATAGCAGGATTGTGAATGAATAGTAATTGAATACTACTCACTGGTTTACATTGCTAAAAAAAAAAAGAATTTTAAACTCTGTGTGCTCTTCTTTAAAACAATTTGAAGTTAGCAATAAGATTGTTGAACAAAAAGTTCCCAGTTTGATGCCAAAAAGGATCATCTAAGCTATGTTGCGCAATGCACAAGGTGACAACTAAAATTATGTCAGAATCATACAAGCTGCCAAATCAGCTTAGGCAAGAGAAAATAATAAATTATCATATTAAAATCTAAACCTGAACTGCAGGCTGCTATAATAATGCAACTACTATTTACTGTAAAAAGATATTTTAATACCCTTGTGTTCTTATTTTACAGGCCAAAAAATTCTGTACATAAGCTGGTAAGTTATGTAGCTAGAAATGTGATGAACCCATTTCATGATTAGTTTATTATTTAGTAATTTGACTGACAGTTTTTACTTTCTCCTATACAAAGTATAGATGAAGTATTGTAACCGTGCAAAAAATCAAAATTGAGATTTCTCAAAGTTTTACAACTTCCTGAGTTGGAAAAACATAGTTTTGCAGTTTTGTCCATGTGTGTATGTGTATGTCTGTGAACACGATAACTTGAATACCGTTACAGCTAGGTTGATGAAATTTCATATATAAGTATATTATCTAATTACTAGTTCTGTATCAACTTTTCCGATTACGGGTAGTGTATTTTATTCTACTTTTGGTTTTTCAAAAGCCTGTAACTTGAGTACTATTGTACATAGATAAATGAAATTTCACATATAAGTAAAAGATCTAATTCTCTGCCTTCTCTCAAATTTTAAGTAATTTCCGTTAGCCAGAAGTAGTACTTTACGTTACTTCAGATTTCTCAAAAAATGCATATGAATTTATAAAGTTCTTATATTCTGCACTATTATACACATATAGTTTGCTTTTCACTTAGTGCACAATTCTTTTTTTCAAGAGATCTATTCTATTTTTAAAAGTTGAAGTAATTAAAAATCAAGTCTATATCCCCAGTTGCATTCCCCATAATGTTACATTAAAATATTCGAGAAAATGTTGGTGAGATCACTCCCGCTTTATTTATTTCACACTGTTAAATCTGGATCTATTCTTGCAAGCAAACTTTTTTAAAAATGATTTAGATCTACTAAAAAACCCAAAACTTAAAAAAAAAATTTACGTTTATTCTTTAGGATAAACAGTATGTTCGTGTCACGGGGTGTGCTACAATTAACAATCTGATGACATTCTTGAAGAAAAAACTTCACATTCAGGATTCTCACAGGGTTTGTTACACAGTCTTTTATATTTCCTCTCTTTATATTCAGGCCTAGATTATTTCCTCTTTTATACACAGTCCTAGATTATTTTTTAACAGTTCTCGATATTTCTTGTATTATTTTTTTTTTTTACAATCTTAGATATTTCCTCTTGAATACACAGTCCAAGATATTTCCTCTTTTTTTTACAATCCTACTTTACTCTTTTTTTTTAAAGTACTTGATATTTTCTGTTTTTATGGTCTTAGATACTTCCTTTTTTTACACAGTGTTAGGTATTTCTTCTTTAAGGAAAACATCTGGTTAATTTTTTATGCTTTTTTGTTATTTTACTTTTACTTTTGAAACTTTTAGGTTGGCCATGGGAAAAGTTTCAATCTAATAGGTTTCTTTTTTACATAAATCATTTCTAAATTTGATTTTAATATTGATTGACAGGTTGCACTATACTGTCCATGTAGATCGGGTTTTGTTTGTCTAAGCAACAGCCACACTCTTAAAGCAGTTAAAGATTTATATTGCCATGATAAGGTAAGTAAATATTTTTAAATGTTTTTTTTAACTGTAAATTTAGTCTTATGTCACTGACACATAACATTTGCTATTTATTTCCCACACTTTCATGGTAACCTACTTATAATAATGATGCCTAATGATTCATTAGTTTTTGATTTCACAAATCGAAGGATGCCACACTTAAGCTATTTTTAAAAATAAAGGCCTTGCTAATGATTTCTGCTAATAAATACCTAGCCTCTTTTTAATTTTTACAAAGGTTTTTCGTAATTTAAAAATGTATTCTTTAAGTAATATGAATCTACATCAACACAGATATAATTCATCTGTGTCATATCATTGTTACGCTCATAGAGAATTTAATGTTCCTTTGTACCAAGATAATTTCCAAGAATAATTAAATAATATAAATATTCTAAACATTCATATTGCTGTCAAATTAAAATTAAAAAAGTATAGTTTTTAATTGTTTCAAAATTACTTGAATCAAAATAAATTGGTGTTCTAAAAAATACTAGGTCATGCATTTTATTCTATGCTTCAACCTAGACAACTGATGGGTCAAAGCTTTCGTTGTTCAATAAGACTTATTAAGTCATGTGTAAGACAAAAAATTAGATCAAAGCTGCTATTAAAGATTGACAGCTGATAAAAATTAAACAAGCATTACAACATATTTACAAAATGTTTGTTTACAAAAAAAAAAAAAAAAACATTTATAGCAGCCACCTGTGAACATGCAGAAGCCTACTAAGTGCTAATAGTAGGAACAACCAGAAAAGAAATGTATAGCTTTGCCACATGTAACAAAAGGCATGTGGAGAATGGTTGATGTTTATGAATAGCTTTTTAAAAAAACTGTATTGATGATTTAGAAAAAATATTTTTTTACTTATTATTATTCATTATATTTTATCCTATTGGGTTTACTTTTAGTAATACATAATTGCTTTCTTTAATATTTTTTTCAGGATATTTTAGAGCTAAATTATGATGTCAGTGAACAGTCATGAAACTTGAAAAGCAACTAGAATATTATTCTTCTTTATAAAAGTGTACACTAAGCTTGACATGCAATGTTGCAGAACTTTGAGTCTGGATATACATTTGAAATCGTTGGAAAATAATCAGCTGAATATTTGTTCCAATTTCTTATTATTCAAAATACTGATTATTTTTGACATAATTTTGTCTTTTTTGGTTAAATAAAGTGCTTGACTTCATTTCTCAGTAAGATATTTTTATTTGTAAAAGCTTTAAATTTCAAATTAAACATTAATAAAACCAACATTATAAAACAGAATACTAGCCAAGAATCTATTTAAACAAACAACACACAAAGTAGGTAATTTTAAGCTTTATGCAGCATTTTTTATTATAACTTATTATAAGCGTGACTGCACCATTGAAATTAAAACAGCATGTATCATCATCATTACATCGGATGCAGCCACACCTTTCCATCGTAGTCTGTTTTGGGGCTATTCCTCCAAGTCAGGTCCACCACATTCATTCTTCTTCACAGACAGCTGATCTTTTCCAAGTTTGTTTTGGCCTACCTACTTTCCTTGTCTGGTGATGTTGCTAGTTGTTTTAAGCAAGGTTTTTCCATACCATCCCCATTTGCGCTTTTGTATTTCTGTGCCAGTAGGGTTTTGCAGTTTTCCTTCATAGGTTGGTATTTTTTCAGGCCACCTGATGTTTAATATCTGACACAGTCATCAATTAATGAAAGTCTGAAGTTTGTTGTTATTAGTTTGTTTTCATGTCCACAACTCAGAGCTATAAAGTTGATTTGGTGCCATATGGAATGGTGGGCTCAGATCCTGTCTGGCTAAACCGATTCTGCCTTTTCTAGGACCATATTACTATTAATATTACATAGCTGTACCCATCTTTGGTCTACTTCCAAACCCGCTTCATGTTTGTGACTAAACTGAACCAGAGGTGGCACCACTTGCCCCTGCAGTACTGTAACCAGTGGCTCCCAAGAGCACCTTGCAATGACTGATATGGATGGTGGTTGAAGGATGTTCTACGTCCAACTTACTGATGGTGACCAACATACACTCATTATTTTCATACTTTGTGGGGTGGTAGTGTGGAAGAACCCGTGCCACAGCAACTAAGATCCAAAATCTATAGCACTGTCATTGTTTAATTACAACTCAAGTTTAAGAAAATGTCACGTCTAAAAATACATTATTAACACATTGATACCACGCTCTTAAAATTTTTATTAGTTTCAATTTCCTTTCTTCTGAGATTGCAGCAATGAATTACAGGTACTTTAGTTGAGAATGAAGAAAAATGGATGGGTGGTGGGCCACCATAGACAGTGCGGTAATATTGAAAATCATTAACATTCAAGGGGATAGCCTGATCAGACGAGAAAGCTCATGGTAGCACATACTAAGTCTCAAGTTTGGACCACATGGCAGATGAGGCTTGCCAGCTAGGGACAGCTACCCATCTAAGACTTTTTGGAGAGAAAACTCAAAAATCAAACAGATTGTTTTTGGGTGGACAAATGCTAGAATGGTAGCAAATCCAGAAAGGAAAGCAGGCTGATGTTAGACTAGATGAGCCATCTGGCAAACTTTTGACATACTTAAATCACTTTTTTGGGAGGGGGGGTGGTTGAACCAGAGGCGTAGCGACCCCTCCCGGGGACAAACTTTCAATTTTCCTTTCCCCCCCCCCCCCCCCCCCCGATATATTTTTTATATTTATAATTCAAAATAGCAGCTAAAATTAGCTTATTTTGGCGCACCCGGGGACAGAGGCGTAGCGACCCTTTCGATTTACACCACCCTCAACCTTTCAATTTATCTTTCCAACCCATTTTGGCGCCCCCTAAGGTCGGCGCCCGGGGACATATGTCGCCCCCCCCCTCGCCACGCTACTGCCCAGGGACATGTACCCCCTCCCGTCGCTACGCCTCTGGGTTGAACTCCCCAGTCTACCCTCTGCATGTGTCCCACTCACAAATTATTAAATGGGTTTGACTCTTTGAGGAGCATCCAAAAATAATAATCATTGTACTCTTGGCGAGTAGTTTAAGGGTTAAGGCAAGGGGTAGGAGAGTGTGACATCACATTTTGGTATTTAAAAGAAGTGTATTTTAAACAGCGTTTATTTAATTAATAAACATATTTTTGTAAATTATTATGAAAATAAAAGTAGTTAAAGTAGTATTGTACCGTAACCCGTGCGGCGTCAAAGCGGCAAATGACAAAGCGACCCCGTCAAATCGACCCCGTCAAAAGGGCCAGCGACATATGGACCCCGTCATATAGGCTCCCGATAAAAGGGCCTCAGTCAATAAGGCTCCCGACATATAGGCTCCCGTCATTTAGTTTTTTGACAAAACGGCCCCCATCATTACGACTCCCGACATATGCGCTCCCGTCATTTAGTTTTTCGACAAAACAGCCCCCGCCATTACGACTCACGACTAATAGGCTCGCGTCATTTTCGCTCACGACAAATAGGCTCCTGTCAATTTGACTCCCTACAAAAGGACCACTGACAATACGGTTTCTGTAGAGACTAAGTCTCCAGGCAAAACGGTCTAATTGAATATGACACCTGCCATCAATATTTTTAGAGTTAGCTTATCCAACACTCTTATGTAATACAACGTATGCATCTCTGGTTCGGCAGGCCTAAATTTATATTATTTTATTTAGTATAAGAAAAAGTATGTTTTAATTTAAGGGTCATCTATCTATGACTTCCATATATGAGTCGATTGAAGGGCGGTTCCAACTAAAGTGTGTGGGGAGAGTGGTCCACGCTATACATCCCTACCTGCAGTATGCTTGTAGGTTATCAAAACAAAATGCCGTTACCCTGTAAACATCTTGTATATCATACATTTACACTTCAGTGCTCGCTTTTAAGCAACATATCTTCACTGTTGTAAATTAAACATTATCAAAACTTTAGAATTGGTGGAATTTAGCTGTTAAGGGCTAGATTTGTTTGTGATTTGATGTTTGTTCATGAAAAACAATTTCATGCAGCCATTTAAAAGAGGCCATAGCAGAGGCGTAGCGAGGGGGCGGGGGGGGGGGTGCGGACCGCACCGAGTGACACCATTTAGGGGGGTGACACCAAGGCAAAAAATAGCAAAATTGGTGCAAATTGAAAGTTCGAGGGGGGTGCAAATCGAAAGTTTGAAAGTTTGTCCCGGGGAAGGGTCGCTACGCCTCTGGGGGGTGACACCATTAAGTGCCGCACCGGGTGACACCCGACCTCGCTACGCCACTGGGTCATAGTGGTAGTGGATGTATGACAAAATGGTTACTTTTATGCCAATAGTGGTAATACGATTCATTTGTCTGGAGCCAATATGCACGGAGTCATTTTGTCGGAAGCCAATATATCGGGAGCCCTTTTGTCGGAGTCATTTTGTCGGAAGCCAATATATCGGGAGCCTAGTAGGTAATATGTCGTGAGCCCTTATGTCGGGAGCTAATATGTCCTGAGCTTATTTGTCGGGAGCCTAAATGTCGGGAGCCCATTCGTCGGGAGCCTATTTGTCGCGAGTCATTATGACAGCAGCCCATTTGACGGGAGCCAATAAGTCGGGGCCCTTTTGACGGGGCTATTTTGACGGGGTCGTTTTGTCGGGGGTCGATTTGACGGGGTCATATTAACGGGGCCGTTTTGACGGGGCCGAGTTGTCCCGGGCCGTTTTGGAGGTGCACCACCGTAACCTGATATTGATAGTACTGAAAAAATCATTTTTTAAAAGAAAAATTATGGATTTCAGTTTGGGAGAGGGTAGGATGAGCAAAAGCGTGAAGACCCCGCCCCCCCCCCCCCCCCCAAACACACACATACACAGTACACAGATTGTCTCCCAAAGATTTCACAGCATAAGTATGGCATTCGCCATCCTCTTTAACTGCTGAACATAGTAGGCCTATATACGCTTCCTCGTTTATTACGCTCCTGGAAAATATTATAATCTAAATCTTGAAATAGATCTAGATTCTAGATCTGTACATTTTATTATTTTAAAAGCTGCTCTATGATACTGCTATGGGCCTACTAAAACTTATCTCTTAATGCTGAAGTTCTATTTCCGGTTTACTGCAAAGTAAACCTATGCTGAACGATTAAAAATAAATATTCGAGTCTACCCAGTGTGACTGTGAGTGTAGAACTTAATACCTGTTAATACCATCATTCATACTATTACTAGACTAGATGATTAATCATCTGTAATCTAATCTAGGTTTCTAGATCTTGAATCTAGTAAGTAGATCTAATAGGTATTTGGGTAAGAGTCTAGATTCTAGAATCTAAATCTACTGATCTAGATTCTAGAATCTAGATTAGATCTAGATTCTAGATTGATCTAAAATCTAAATCTAATCTAGAAATTTAGATCTAGTTAGAAGAATCTGGCCCTACTGACAACCAAAATAAATACTCCATCCATGCCATGATAATTAAATAATTATTAACGAAGTGTCTACTCGGAAGATTTTTCTCCCCAACGTCTCCACTTAGTTGGCAAAAGATAGCCCTGCGCATGCGCAGTGACCTATGGCTAGGGTTAGGGCTAGAATGAGGGTTAGGATTAGGGATAGGGTTAGGGATAGGATTAGGGATAAGGATAGGGTTAAGGATAGGATTAGGGTTGGTGATAGGGTTCTGCGGTTGTAAACACACGCATGCGCAGTACCATCAAAAACATCTCCGCTAAGGCAAGTCGTAGTTTCTCTCCATTGCGCATGCGTATCGTATGCGTATCTTAGCCGGAATAAGAAAGTTAAGAATAAGAAAATTACAAAGTGACTACTCTGAGGAAGATTTTTCTCCCCAACGTCTCCACTTAGTCAACAAATGATAGCTCTGCTCTTACGCAGTGACCTATGGTTAGGTTATTAGGCGTTAGGACTAGCAGAAATGAATTAGGGTTAGGGAAAGGATTAGGGCTAGGGTCAAGGATAGGATTAAGAGATAGGGTTAGGGTTCTGCAGTTATAAACACACGCATGCGCAGTACCATAAAAAACATCGCTGCGATGGCAAGTCGTAGTTTCTCTCCATTGCGCATGCGTATCTTATTCCGGCTAGCATAGGCCATGATATTATTATCTGCCCTACGGCCTTACGGCTAGTAGTAGATCTAAGTACTAAAAGAAGTATAGTGGATCTAGATTTAGACTCTAGTAGTACTAGTAGTAACTACTAAACTATAGTATATAAGTATAATAGTCGGTAAAATCACAATATAGTGTCGTAAATTATCCGGTGATTTTTGTTGAGTTTCGTAAACATTCGTTACCGCAAACCATAGTTTATTTGACAGTTGAAATAAAAATAAAGATTTAATAGGCCTAAAGTCATGTGCATTAAATTAATAATTGTTTTAACTTAATTTAAAGTTTAATTGACAGAAAATTATTAACAGTTAGTAGGCCTAAATCTAAATTTTATTAATAAAGTCGAATGTATTAGGCCTATAGGCCTAATTATTTATTTATTTTTAAGAAACAGAAAAAAAACTTGCAGAAGATTTGCCACATCTTGATCTAGCTAGATTGAGTAAAATAAGACGATTAGATTTAGGCCTATAAAGTTAAAAGTAGATCTAGTAAGAAGAACTAGAACAATGTTTAGTAGCAGCAAAAATTAGCATATAGGTACACTTAAAATAATTAGAAATACAAAATAATTAGCAAAACAGTTTAAAATTCAACTAAAATTAATCCATGCACATTTTTAAACATTAGGCCCCTAGATCTATGTATTAAAAATAATATGGCGGAAAACAAATGATGGTTTACAGTATTATCGGTGGTTTCCGGAACGGCTCGGCAGACTACGCCATGGTTTTAAGGTTTTTTACTGCTGTACAATTCCGGAATAATAAAGGACGCAATATCGTCATTTTACCTAATGTTCACTAGATCTAGCTAGCGAGATTCTAGATCTTGTTTATTAGTAGTTAGTTTAGTACTAGATCTAACTACAAACTAACTAGTTAAGTAGATCTAGAATCTAGTTAAATCTAGTCCTAGTAGTAGTCAGAGAATCTAGATCTAGATCTAGAATCTAACTAGAATTATTCTAGTTTTAATGTTTTATAGCGTGGGTTCCCAAACTGTGGGTCTGGGGTCGTGGAGGGCTCACTGGGAGGGGGTCGCCAACTTGTTGACTAAACGGTAAACCGTAAACCTTAGCAGTAAAAATAAAATTCGGCTTTACTAATATCACTGGAAATGGAATAGAGAAAAAACAATACGCTAACAGTGCAAATTTGTTTTCAGTCATTAGTCTATGACCTTCAAAACTAAAACGTCATTTTGAGACGAGTCGTTCGAAACACACCAAAAAAGATATGGAGTTCTTTTGTTGGCATGAAGTTTGTTGGGAACGTCAGAGAATTGATTGAACAGGAAGTTTTCACTACTTTTCACTAAGGAAACACAGCATTAGTGCAAGCATCAAATGAAGTTGCATTAGAAATTGCCAAGCAAAGAAACCTCTCACACAATAGGAGAGATTTTTTTTGGGGATTCCAGTGCAGTAAAGATGCAACAAATAGCTCTGTCTAATAATGCTATTCAGCAGCTTTTAGCTGACATGTCCGTAGATGTTTAAAGAACAAATTGTGAATGAAATCAAGTTTTCACTATTGTTTGCAATTGCTTGTCTTTGTGAAATATATTCATTCAGATAATAGTAAAGAAGAGTTGTTGTTATGTGATATCATGGAGAAAATAAATACGTATTTTCAAACTGGTTGATTAAAATGGGAAAACGACTGTGGGGTTTGTATGAATGGTGCGCCATGTTGGATAAAAATCAGTCTTTCAGAAAACAGATTTAGCTCTCTAACCAAGGCAAATTCACTAGTATGCCCTCGCCAGCAAGACTTCCGACTCCATTGTTAATTAAAGTCGTAAATTATATTAATCCTGGAGCCCTAAACACCAGTGTGTTTAAAGAATGTGCAAAGACATGAATAAAGATCATGAGGTTCTGCCTTTCTACACTATAGTACTCTGGCTATCAAAAGGAAATGTGAATCGTGTACGCTGGCTGTCAAAAGGAAATGTTGTAAATCATGTTTTTGAATTGAAAGATGAAATCAAGTTGTTCTTGTAACAACAAAGAGTGGTTGGAGAGAGTAGCATACCTATCAGATATTTTTGAACATCATCTCTTTTCTTGATTATCAAAGCTGCAAAATTGGTGAAGAAAAATAATCTGATTGTGAGGTAAATAAAAATTTGAACAAGGAGATTTTTAGGCATCTTGAATCTCTTGGAATTGAACTGGCGCGTTATTTCTCTTAGCTGAAAGAAGAAGAATCTGCATTGACACATAACCCATTCTCTACTTCCCTTGATGTTGCGAGCATTCAAGATGAATTACAAGATGGATTCTTAAATTTGAGGAATGATTCCTGGTCAGATGAAAAACTGCTCACACAGTTTTGGTGTAGTATACTCCATTCATACCAAAACGTGAAATTGTCTTTCGAGTTTTAGTTCCTTTTGTGTCTACATATCTTTGCGGGAATAGATTTTCAACACTTCTCCAATAAAAAACAAAAAAATAAATAAATTAAATGTTGAGAATGACATAAGGTTGGCGTTAACAAAAACTCAACAGCGAATGTTGAGTCTAGTTAATAGCATGTAATTTTGCTCATCGTATGAAAATACAGTTATCAAGAATAATTCATATTGAAGTCTACTAGAAAATTGTATCTAGTACTTATTAATTTCCTCACTAATTTCAACTTTTCTATGGGGGTCGCGGGTTATTTACTTTTTATATATAATATAAATAGTTTGGGAACCACTGTTTTATAGAATCTAAATCAAAATCAGAACTAAATTCTAAATCCTAAGTCTGCTAGTGATTCTAGCTTTTAGACTAGTAACTAGTTCTTATCTAATAGTATTATAGTAATAACTAAGATTATAATATTGAAATAATTCAATTCTACATCTACTCTAGATTCTAGATCTACTAACTTAACTAACAACTACACCTAGATCTAGTAGTTTGAAAATAAGTTTGTGATGTTTTTATAAAACTTGAATTACTTTGCAGTTTGCATGGGTTGAGATTGAAAATTGACTCAACCCCTTTCCTACCCCCATCCCCAGCTTGTAAAAATATTTCACCTTTTTCCTGAGACAGGTGGTTACATAATTTTTATGTTACCAGCTCCCTAATCTGTTTTGTTTTTATTTCTAGATTAGAATATAGTAATGAGTCCAGGAGCACGTTCTCGTTCTCGAAGTCCCATAAAGACTGACACGAGGATTGATTCAGAAGATCTAAAAAAGAAAGACACGCGTAGAGAAAGATCACGGTCTAAAGAACGAAATAAAACCAAATCTAGGCACAGATCAAAGAGCAGAGAAAGGTACTTTTACTCAGCACATTTTGTAGCACCTCTTAATGTATTAATTATTATTTTTAGTTATATTATATTATTGCAGTGCTGGTTTAAAAAACCAGAATGGGTGTTTCTATCGGGTCCTATTTTAACAATTAAAAAACCAGAATGGGTGTTCCTATTAATTTCTATTTTAACAATTAAAAAACTAGAATGGGTGTTTCTATTGGGTTCTATTTTAACAACTAAAAAACCCACTGCTGTACAATATCTTCATGACTTTTTTTGCACATTTCAACACAAGCAAAGATTGTATAAGTTATAAGATAAGGCCACATTTCTATTGACATATACTAATGATATGTTAAGTGGATGTATCACATTTGTATGAGAAAAACTGATTGGTTATAATATAATCTAAATATTTTTAAAAAGTAAGAATGTGTGTTACTGTGTTTGTCTTTTATGCATTACTAAATGGTTCATCTGATTGCCATGAAACTTTTTGAGATTACTCCTGGAAACTCTGGAAAGGTTCTTGCCCAGAATTTCCAAGTGGCTACCTTAGCACCTGGGATCCACCGCTTGTGTGTCCTGCACAAAGGGTTATGGGTGCTAGTTATTTCAAAGTTCAAGCTGCACTGGGCACTTTCGCCTGCACCCTGGTGTTAGAGTTCTTTGGTGCCCCCAGGCTCTTCCATGAACACTATGGAATGAGGACCCAAAATGAAATTTTAAATTAGGCAGTAATTTCCTTTACAAACTGAAAAATGTTCTTTATTCATTTTTTATTTAATTATGCTTGATTTTTCAATTTGAAGTGCTAATTTATTATAAATTTTAAAGTTATTTCTCAACATTTGGTCTAAACAATGAACATTGTTTTATATCTGTATCATCAGCTGTTAGTAAAACTTTTTTTAAGTCGAACCAAATTCTTAAACAGTCTTACATGGTGGTTTAATATTTTGCAAATAGTATGTTTTTTTTTCTATTGCATTATAGAAAATAAATAGCAAATATGTTTTGTAAATTAGAGGATTAATATCATAACTTCTAAAATAAAATTTGTGAGTGAAACTTTGGTTGATACATTTTTCACTCTGAATCTGCTGTGAATTATGCATGGTCTACCAGCAATCAGATGGAAGTGCAGAACTTGTTAGTATTTTTTTTTGTGTATGCTAATATTTCTCTGTGACTACAAAAATTAATATTTATAAAATTTATAAAGTAGATGTTAAAGTGAGGCTATTTTCATGAAAATGTTTGTTATGTTAAATTTTTCAGAAAGCGCAGCAGAAGTAAAGAGAGAAAAAGAAACAGAAGTCATAGTAGAGAAAGAGACAAGAACAAAAGAAAAAGATCTCATTCTCCGAAGATAAAGTAATTACTTTAATAATAACTGTTTTCTGTATAAGTAATCCTACGGATGAAGGAAAAAAAAACTACTTGTATCGATTATAATTTTATATGTGCTACAGTATCAAGTTTTGTTTGTTCTAGAAACAAAGAAGAAGAAGAAGATAATGAAAATAAAAAAAGAGCAGACAAGAAAGTACCATTATCGTTGGAGGAGCTACTTGCCAAGAAAAAAGCAGAGGAGGCAGCCTTAAGCAAGGTACAATATGATGGTTACTATGCGTCATAAAAACTTTACTCACTTAGCTAAGTAATGTCCAGTTTTTCCTTTATTGTATTTTGAATAGTGATTGAAAATAATGACTAAAATGTACATTTTTATTCAGTAGTTAGTGTATTTTTGGCTAAAAAAGTTAAATAAAATATCCTGTAGGTATTCTATTGATATTTTGTTTCAGTGTTGAGAAAATCAGTTCATAAAAATTAATGGTTTACACAGCATTTGCAGTTTTTAAGCATATTTTGTCTAAGAGGTTGTGAGAACATTCAGTTCACAAAATTTTAAAAAATGTCTAACCTGCAATGGTTGAATTTCAGTATATGCTGTTGATGTAGAATATACCAACAAAAAGGCTGGATCAGAGTTTATAAATATCCTGAAGTTAATTAATAGGCAGATATAAAAATATCAGTTGCAAGGGTTCAAGTTAGGAAATAAATTTGTTCCTTAATCATGCTTGTAAGTCAAATTACTCTTATCTCAAAGCAAATTTCCTAAATGCCACATGGGCGTTTCAGCCCCCAAATGCCACACATTTGTTTTAGTTTCCTGTTTTATAATAAGAAAAATATATTTATAAGCTGCAAATGTTGTATAAAACATGATATAAGAGATTGTAAAGAAATAAACTGGTTTTGTAAAATGTATGTACTTGAGAGGTGTAGGATGGAGGAAATAGAGTGAGGAGTTTCACTTTGTTCACTTGCTTGCTACACTATTAATAATAATATGCTCTTTAGATCACTTGAATTCACTTACTCTTTACAGTTGTAAATCTACACTTTATTCTTAGACTTTATGACAGTTGACTAAACATTATTATTGCTTTTCTATTCACTGGTCTTTATCTTTTTTGCCACACTTTCCTCACTTCCACTTGTACATTGTTTTTTTTTTTAAATTGTCTAAGGAGGTTTGTTTCTTCCTCCCTTTCAGAATTTTGGGAAAATGAATTAGTCAAGTGTCATAAAATATCTCTGATACAGGAATAGTTGCAACTTTTTTGGGGTGTTTCTTTTCCATGAACTGTGAAATTACAATACTAGTTCCTTGTATCTCATATTTTGCGCAAGTTTCAAAGCATTGCTCCCTCGATGGCTAGTATCTAAATTGTATATCAGGACATTGTATGTCAAGGTACCACTTTATTTGGATGGACAAAATGGCAACGTCAAATAACTATTTTTTTTTTTCCATACATAACTGTTTATAACTTATCATAATAAGCTTTATTTAAAACTGCCTTCTCTGGTCTTTTCTTGATGCTTTATATTTTAAATTAAGTGGGATTGGGCTCTCCTAAACTTTCTTGTATATTTGTATTTAACAGTAAGGGCTGGGATGGCACTTAACAGTGTAGTAGCACTATAGGAATATAGCTTGTGGCAAAAGTTTTTAGAGAAAACACATAGAGGCGAAAAGTTTTTTTTTGCTAAAGATTTTTGAGCAATCGGAAACAGTAAATATCCCTTCTGGTTAACAGAAATTTACAGGAGCTGATGTGTTTTGTGAGACATTTTATCCACCTAACTGTTTTTTCAACTCTTTATTTTGATTTTTTTACATGGAACATTTTTCTTTCTTATTATGAACTCAATTCAGGTGGTAACTTATGTTTGTGTATCTAATGTTCAACCATTCTATATAACAGAAAGTTAGATATAATTATATCTTATGTACTTTCTAATACTGAAGTGCTACCTTCTAACTTAAAGGTGATTAAATAAATGAAATGCTATTTTGAGGTTATAGACGTATAAGTATTAGAAAATAAGTTTTTTCTTTATGGCAAGCAGCCTAATGTGTAGATTATAGTCTGGATTCTTTTTATTTTTATACAGCCGAAATTCTTAACCAAAGAGGAACGAGTAGCAGAAGCTTTGCGTAAACGTCAGGAAGCTGCAGATGAAGCTAGAAGGAAAATGGACGAAGAAAGAAAAAAGCAGATAGACTTCATTAAAGCTGCCAAAGAATCATCAGGTTTTCTCTTACTCCTTGTATTCATTTTATTTTCTGACCCTACTTGACTATACTTGAAGTGGTTAACCTATCTGACCAGTAAATAAACGGGTCCTACCTAGCTAACCATTATAGGAACTGGCCAGCCTATCTGACTATTACTTGAACTGTACAAAAATGATTGAACTTTACAAATGACTAGTTTTAAAATGTTGACATAGTGCCACAATAAAAATACAAGTTTTATGTATTTTTTCAGACCACCCAGATTTATTTATGATCAAAACACCTCATTTCCAATGACTCCACTGTACATTTAAATTTTACTTTGTTTTGTATATTGAGATTGGAAATCTATTTATATCGGAGTTGTTTATTCTTGTCAATTTTTTTAGATGATCGGGATAGAGACAGGGATAGAGAAAGGGACAGAGAGCGAGAAAGAGAACGAAGAGAACGTCAAATGAGAAGAGAAAAAGATGCGAAAGAAGAAGGAGCTGGAGAAGACAAAACTGTCACCAAAGTTAAAGATGTTAAAGACAAAGACAGAGAATCTGAAGCAATACGTGTATGATTTTATTTTATAATTGAAAATATTCATGTTTTATTTTAGACTATAAATTAAAAATATTAATTAAATTATAACTAAAATAGACTTAGCAATTAATTGATGCTTATTTATACTGTTCTCACTGTAGGAGCGCTATTTGGGAATAATTAAAAAGCGTAAACGTATACGTCGACTAAATGATCGTAAGTTTGTTTTCGACTGGGATGCCGGTGATGATACTTCAAATGACTACAACCAGTTGTATAAAGAGAAACATCAGGTACAGTTCTTCGGAAGAGGAAACATTGCTGGTATTGATATCAAGGTGAGTTTTAATGTGATATATTTATGGTAGCTAGCTTTTACACTTTCTACCAAAAATGTGTAGTAAAAATAGAAAAACCATTTGATTTCTCTGCCCAATAGTTTGGCTTTATCAGGACAAAACAGATAATGAAGTTATTTTTTTTGAATGAGCTTAATGTGCTTATTTCTTCTACAATCTCACAGTATTAAATTAAAAATAACTGCATTGTAATGTATGCCAAAGTAAAAAAATGTATCAATGCCAACATACAAAATACCAAGGGAGATAAAAACGTTTTTGTTTATATTTACAAATAGCCAACAATGCTAGATAAGATACTTTGATTTGGGAATCCTGTTCAAGTAAATTTAAACCACATATTGGTGATATTGGACTTTATTTATATGTGAATTCGACATTAAACTGAATTATAGTTAACTATGCATATAATTATAGAGAAATGTAGGGACACATTTTTTTCTCTGAAAATTGTAATAATATTTTTATATAAATCGGTGTTAAAATTATATCACTATGAAGGTCAACATTTCTGCTTTCTATTTAAGTTTTTTATTATTTCAAGACAAAAATATTTTAATTTAAAAAAAATGTAAAAACTTTTAAAAACTATATTAAGCACATTTAACTCTTTAAGCCCGTAATTATTTTCACATTTTACCAGAATTTTTTTTTTCAGTACCCCTGTGGCTAAACGACCAATATCTTTTTACCCATTGATTTAAACCCCACACATTGATAAAAATGAATTGTAATTGAATGCCCTACACACTGATATAAATTTTAAATAATTATTTATTTATTGAAGAAAGATAATTACTTAGTTTTAAAGAAGAAAAAATACAGAGTTGATTTTTTTCGGGCAAAAATACGCTTCAATTGGGAAAATTAATGATAAGAATTACTTTTCATGGGTTCTTATCCATAGAAAATGAAAGAATGTCCATTTTTCTACAAAAATTATGGATCAGATTAGTCTTAGTATAAAAACTTTAATTTTGGTTAATTTTATAATGCTGCGACGTAATAGTTTAGACGTGGCTGCTGAACGGCATTCCGCAGTGTTAAAAAATGCCGTTTTGCGAGTTGTTTTACAAAAAAAATTCTATAAAATACAAAATCAACCTAACGTGAAAACTACAAGAAGTAAATGCAATGAAAAATGGCTGCTCTAGCGTTATCATGACCTAAATTTACTATTAAAAACTTGGATCCTGAACAAAAACGAATTTAATAGAGAAAATTTTATCGAACGCTGGGAGCGTTACAGTCTTAAAGGGTTAAATTACATGGGAGTATTTCAAAATTTAAAAAAATGTTTTACTCATGTCATTAGTATATTTTGTTTTATTTTATTGTGCTTTACATACATATATGTAATGGATCAGCTTTGCATTTTATTTTCTATAATAAATGTATTAAAGTAATCAAATTTTGTTTGCCATTAGGCCCAGAAAAAAGACCAATCCAAATTTTATGGTGACCTCATGGAGAAAAGAAGAACTGAGGCAGAAAAAGATCAGGAAAAGTATGTTCATTATTACACTTTTAAAAAAATTAAGAATATAGGCTACACGTTTATTTCCAAAACTGTAATTACATGATGTACAGTTGGACTCTTTGGACATCCGCTCCAAATGCTCCTGCTTCATCTGCCATCTGTTATAGCATACACAGTAAAGCAAACAAGGCTGTTAGGTTCATTGACTCAAAAAATTTATTGCCAAACTCAAATGACTAGCCTATAGGCATGTCACTGTAACAATTTGTACAGAATAAGGTCATATAGATTTAAAAAAAAAATATTTTAGAATAATCTATATATATAATTCTCTTCTGGGAGCCGTTAGAAAACAAGCTGAAAGAGCCTCCTTGCAGTCCCCTCTCTTTCTCTCTATCACTATCACTACCACCCCCACCCCACCCCCACATTGTCTGGTGAGCTGTGGTCACGCTGTTTACATTTTACAATCATAGAGACGGGTTTGGTGATGGCTATTAGGGGCAGATAATTTAGTTTGAAACGATTTTAAACTTAGAGGAGGTAACTAAGAGGAGGCTGCTTTCACATGGAAGGGGGGGGGGAGGGGGGTTTAGTGTTTTTAAGCAAATATTTTCAGTGGCAGCATTGGTACTGTCGAATTCACAAATTTTAAAATACTGAAAAGTAGAAAAAAAAACTAAATAGCGGTGTATGATACGCAGCAGGTCGGCTCGTCTGTTCATAAATTATTTTACTTCTGTCTATAAGCCTAATCAACTGGGCTTAGTGCTGACCACACTATTTCATCATATGCAGAGGTCATAGAAACAGGTGAACTCTACTTCACTTGCCTCATAGACCTTTAATCCTAATAGTAAAATAACTCTGTTTATGATGTCCACATGAAGGTTCAGTTGAATAAATCAACTTCTGTGCCCATTTGGATTTAGGGGTGGGGTGTCGATTTTGCTGTCCACATTGAATTTAACTTTAAAATACTTACAGCAGACAAAGCATTTTAACACCATTGCTTCATGTTTAAAATAGATAACTACTCAAGAAGCAATGCAATTACAGTGCCTAGAGTCTGTATTTATAAAAATGAATACCTCTGTGATGGGAAATAATGAAGGAAATGAAATGTGGGGGATTTTGTATAGAACCATAGGATATTATATGTTTAAAACTTTACTTCCATCCAAAAAATTAACATTTAAAACCCTGTATCAGTTTTTTGTAGATATTGAGGGTTTTTAGATTCTACTGTTAATATTAACATATAGGATGTGTGTGAACAGGGCAGTTAAGTTCCCTTTCTAGACCTAATGATCATAGGGCAGATAAAATAGAGTTCATTTTGCCACCTTTACTTACCCTAACATGTCAGATACCCATCATGGACACAATGCAGACTCAAGTCGGTCTGAGATCTAACTCGAGACTTTCGGTTTAGCAATCTACCATTCTACCACTCAACCACACTGAAAGGGCAGAGGGAATCTAAATTGTTTGTGGTTGTCATAAATCATGGGTAGCCCCTAAACATACTTAAATTAATAAATTGATCTATATTTCTTATTAGGAAACGTCTCAAAACTGTGGCATCAAGAGAAGCTAAGCAAAAATGGGATGATCGTCATTGGTCAGAAAAACCTGTGGAGGATATGGTGGAGAGAGATTGGCGTATTTTTAAAGAAGATTTTAACATAAGTTGTAAAGGCGGACGGATTCCAAACCCCATTCGGTTTTGGAAAGAAGCAGATCTTCCCAAAGAGCTTTTGGATATCATTGATGAAATTGGATACAAGGTCAGAATAAAACTATGTACAATAAGCAATTCAAATAAACCTCTTTCTTATTAAAAATTCTTAGTAGGAAAAAGTGAAAAGTGACATTAATGTGAAGAACTGAAAAACACACAGTGCATCCAATTTCCTGAGATGTTTTTGGTTTACAACCCTATATTACCAACTCTTTCTCTCTCTATCATTTTCCGAGGCTATGAAATCAGTTTCTTCAGTGATATATAATGATAGGGACTCAGGTTGAAAATAATATGCTGGATGTATTAAATGTATAAATTTAAAGAAGGAAAATAAAGGCATATTCGAATGTAGAAACACATTTTTAATTATGCATTTGGAAAAGTGTTTATAGTTGTGACAAGAACGCTCTAGAGAAGATACAAGTAACACAAAAACAATGGCGTCACATGTTTAAACTACGGAACATACACTACACTAATGGCGTCATTGATTGTGGGGAAAAAAATATAATTAAACATCAAATGACACACAATACTCATGATGTTATCTTGAATAAGATTCGCTTCCCACATCTTCATATTTTAGAATATGAAGAAATGAACTATTTCATACAAATTTGATTTAGAGCTATAGATCCTACTTATCAAGACATTCGCTATGAAATTTATACAATTTTCTCAGCCAAAGCTATTAAAAATTACTTTTAAAAAACACAACATAAATACCATTGAACAGCCAGGTTTTGAACTAAATAATTTAAGTCTCTTGATCAGTGTGTCATTTAATATGGTGTTGTGTTGACTAATAATGTAAATAATTTGGTTTTAATTTTTCAAATAGGTATTGGTAATCTATTATATTTTAAATGTTGGTTTTTTAGTTATTTCTTTGCTTTGTCACTGATATTGTTCAACGTGTAGTAAAGCCCATTGCGTTTTGACCAATAACTATTTTATAGATTATTTTACTCAAACAAGTATAGCATTAAAAATGTATAGGCCTATAACTCACATTTAATGAGTACCAATGGCTAACTTAAGAAAAAAGCACTTAAATGGAAAGATAGAAAAATCCTATGATTTTTAATGCCTTCAAGTGCTCCACATTTAATTCTGCTTTGGGCACTTAAGTCTGAATATTATGCAAAATTTTGTATTATTTATGTTTTATCATTTTGTTAACCCTGCTTCAGGAACCAACACCAATTCAAAGACAAGCCATACCTATTGGTCTTCAGAACAGAGATATAATTGGTGTTGCAGAAACAGGCAGTGGTAAAACTGCTGCTTTCCTTATTCCATTATTAAAATGGATTATGGGTCTTCCTAAAATTGAAAGGTTTGCTTTAATTTTAAAATGTGTTTTAAATTTATTAGCCCATATTTTAACTAAGCTTTTTATTTAAAAGAGACAGATATGTATTTTAAAAAAATTAATTTATATACAAATATATATATCAGTGGTTCTTACCCTTTTTAAGCAACATCATTGTGTTCAAAGAACAAAAGAATTAAAATATTTTTTTCACACAAAAATATCAGAAATATTTACTGCAAATCAGACACCAGTTCAGAAATGCGCTCCTTCACCTTGAATTCAGCGAACAATGTGTTCTTGTATTTTCCATTTTCAGGCAGCTTAAAGAAGTGTTCTCTTAGTTTTGCCTGTACTAGAATAGAATTGCATAACCTGGCATTGCAAATCATGCAGTTAGGACTCTGACTCCCATCAAGTTCTTGTTATATATCTAAATCTATATTGTGCATATTAGCCCAACCACTTTCTTTTTTTTTTGCTCGACATGTTAGTATGGATTAAAATATTAAGAAATAAATCACACTACACACCAACACGACAGTCACATTTTGACAACTGGGGCACATGTTTGTCACAGCACGTATATATAATCAACTAGTGCCTGTATAAATGACGTTGACAAAATTTTGAATTTGTTTCGTGGCATCAAGGTTTTCTCGTTATTGAAATATGATACTGATACGTCTCACTTCTCTCTGACGCATTATATTACTATGTTGTATTTGAACTGTCATCAGCTGTTCAGTTGTCGACCCTAACGAAACCTGATCGCAAATCATATGAGTGAGGTGTGTTTCTTGATCTCTGTTGAACTCATGAGACTGACTCACTCATTAAACACAGGTTGAGAACCACTGATATATATGTGTGTGTGTATATATATATATATATATATATATATATATATATATAAATATAAATATGTATAATGTATAAAGAGGTCTCTATATATATTGTTATTTATATTATTTTAGAATGGAAGATGCTGATCAAGGGCCATATGCTATAATTTTAGCCCCAACCCGCGAGTTGGCTCAACAGATAGAGGAGGAGTCCATAAAGTTTGGTAAAAACCTTGGCTTTCGAACAGTATCTATAATTGGTGGTATTTCAAGAGAGGAACAAGGCTTTAAATTACGACAGGGCTGTGAGGTATTTGTCTTATCAACTCATTATGTTCAAATAATAATAGTATAATGTTTAACTTTTTTTATTCATGTGCTTGTTAGTTTTCAATTTATTATCATTGTATTTCACTGTACTGACATAGCCTTTTTTACTTTCCTAAACTTGTTTAGATTGTCATTGCTACACCTGGTAGATTAATTGATGTGCTTGAGAACAGATACTTGGTGTTGAATCAGTGTACTTATGTTGTGATGGATGAAGCTGACAGAATGATAGACATGGGTTTTGAGCCTGAAGTCCGCAAAATTCTAGATTATTTACCTGTGACCAATGAAAAACCAGACACAGAGGAAGCAGAAGATGACTCAGTAATGTTGAGAAATTTCAATACCAAGAAAAAATATAGACAAGTAAGTTTAGTTTTGGTCATCTTACAATTTTAACACCCATTACTCTTGCCTTGAAACAATTTCATGGCAGTTATGTATTTATTTATTTGCTTTGGGTAAAAATCAAGTGCTAAAACTATCTAAAATGTTTTTTAAACCTGCAATAAACCTTGGCTTAAAAACTAAGTAACCCTTAATAGACTTGTGTTTTTTGGTCCAGTTCATATCTCATTCCACCCTACCCACTTTATCAAGTTATACATCAACTGTGGGATTTTTAGTTAAACTCAGACCAAGTTAAACTCAGACCATGTGAGGAAGCTATTGAATGATGCTACTCTTTAAAAGGCTAATTGCACTTGGACAGTATATCTCTTGATTAAACCTACTGTTTTTGTACAAAGCATAATCAGTTGCAGGCAATCATAATTTTCAAAAATCTTTATTTTTACTCACGTTACATATGTGTTTTGTTCGAGGATTATCTCTAGCTAAAACAGGAATATACTGTTTGGATATATTGGTGACATTTGTTTGTTTTCTTTAGTTTTCTTTATGTGCTCACAATATAGGTCTATCAGTTTCATTAAAAAAGCACCAAGTGTTCTTTAGCCTATTATGCTGATAAACTTTGTATTTATGTACACTAAAATTTAATACCTCATATGACTCCAATAAATATTTGTGAAAAGTATTCTTTTGTATTATATTTTGATAGACTGTTATGTTCACTGCAACTATGCCCCCAACAATTGAGAGACTTGCTAGAACTTTCTTAAGGCGTCCGACAGTTGTGTACATTGGTAATATAGGCAAACCCGTGGACAGAGTAGAACAAATTGTCTACATGGTTAGCGAGAATGAAAAGAGGTGAGAAGTTTATGTATTTTTATTCATTTAAATGAAATAAGGTTAAATAAAAACATTTTGTAATGCAATGCTATCAGTTTAATTGTGTCAGTTTATTTCAATCTGTATTCGTTATTTTCTGATTTTAGGAAGAAACTTGTTGATGTACTCAACAAAGGCATTGACCCTCCAATCATTATTTTTGTCAACCAAAAAAAAGGTGCAGATGTCCTGGCTAAGTCTTTGGAAAAAATGGGTGTAAGTTATATTTTGATATAGCGGCATAATAATAAATTTTGTCAATGTCAATGATTATGTCAATGTAGCTAAAATAAAATTTTAACATCAGATAAATCAAATGACATATTTTACTATATGAATACAAATTTGCAAGAGATTTTAGTCTATAAAGTGTTTGCATAATCTGACAAAATAACATGTCTTGTCTACTATCATTTGTTGTAACAGTTTTTTTTAAATCTCAGCCAGTATGGCAGTAAAATTATTTAGTTATTTGCGATCTTTACAAGTTTAAAATGAATATGGTGAGCAATGAATGTGAATATTGATATTAACTGTAATACAAGTGTTTTCTTTCATAAATTAACCTAGGCTAACATTACCAATATGACTTACACTACCTTCCAAACATGCAGTCCCCTATCTTAATTTGAAATGCTTCCATAATGTTTTATTTATTCTTCTTCTTGTTTGTTAATCAAGAGTTAACTTTCATTGCAGTACAATGCTTGTACTCTTCATGGTGGCAAAGGTCAGGAGCAGAGAGAGTTTGCTCTTGCTAGTCTTAAAGGAGGCTCCAAAGAAATTCTTGTGGCTACTGATGTTGCAGGTCGTGGTATCGACATTAAAGACGTTTCAATGGTTATCAACTATGATATGGCCAGAAATATTGAAGGTTTGGATTTTTATTCACTACTGGTGTATCTTGTATTTTAATTTGTAAATCATAAACCATTTATAATGTCACAAATAAGTAATTATTAAATTCTAATGTAGTCTTTATTAATTGTAACAGAAAGTATGTTACATTATTTGAAACTTTTTTTAGAGGAACATTTTTTTTTAATTTACGAATTTATAGCAATTTTTATGTATTTTGAGTGGGGAAGGTGGCAGGGTTTTTTGTCCATGTAGATGTTCATATGTTAAATTTCAACTATACAAAACTTTTTTTTTTTACTTTGAACTATTCTTTCCAAAAAAGAACCAAGTTTTTTAATGCATCATTTTTGGTTTGACATGGCAATTGAAATCTTTACAATAAAACAAGCAATGTAGATTTCTTCTTTCAAAACATTTTATTTAATATTTTTAACACATTCTTCCAATAGTTGATTTGGTACTTAAGGATAAATTACAAAAATTATCAACGTTGCAGTATTACAACTTAAACTTACACAGTTGAATCAGTATTTTAAAAATATTTTAAGAGAACTATCATATTTTGGATGGATATCCACAACTGGGGTTGTGTGTTTATTTAAGGTGGTTAATGGAGGACCACAAAATGTCCACTGTTGTAGCTGAAAAACAGTAGATTAATATATAATCCATTTAAATCCATTTATTGGTATTAATCAGCTTATTATGACAAATTATTTCAGTTGATTTGATGAGCTATTGTCTGTAAAAGAAAATACCCTCTATAATTGTTTTAAAATGATCTATTTCAGACTATACTCATCGTATTGGTAGAACAGGGCGAGCTGGCAAAGAGGGTGTTGCTGTTACATTTATTACAAGAGAGGATAATGCCACCTTCTATGATCTCAAACAAGTTCTTCTGCAGAGCTCTGCTTCTTCTTGTCCCCCCGAGCTGGCTAATCATCCAGATGCACAGCACAAGCCAGGCACGGTTGTACAGAAAAAAAGAAAGGATGAAAAAGTTTACATTACATAAATATTAATTTCTGTTTGATCTGATTACACTTTCAAAATCTGAATTCATTGTTCATTTTGATTCAAATAAATCTAATAACTCCCTTAGAGGGAACTAAAAATGATTGAAAGTTTGGACTTAGGAGTGCTTCCTTTTTTGCTGCAAGTTACATGCCATAGGCATACTGAGAGGCAGGTTTACACAAATTGTTCCATTTTCTCTGCAGCCAATAAAGCACACTAAGAAGACATACACACATGCTTTTTCTTTTCACTATTTTAAATGAAATGAAAGCAGCACTTGCTTTAAATGACAGTTCTGTGTAATCTTTCCTTTAATTTTGTATGAATCTTCTTCTAAAACATGTACATCTAAGTATAATGATTGTGTGTTTTGCTATCTTCTGACTTCACATACCACAAGTAATGTAAAACGAAATGATACTGTATGTTTTTGTAAAAGTGAAAATAAATGGTTATGTTTTTGGAACTCGAGGTTTTGTGTTGAATTGAACTCTTGTTTATTGTACTAGATCCTTTTATTCTATCTGGACAATTTTATATGAATATTACCAGTTTTTCAATTAGTAAATACGCAATGTAAAGTGCTACTACAGTAAATAAAAAAATTATAAATATTCAATTCCCCCACTCAACACAAGCGACACATCATATTGACATCCCTTTTACCACCATGTAGTACATCTAAAATAATTTAGTCTTCAACCTCTTTCCATAGTGACATCCTTTATTTGAATGGGTTACCCCTTTGCAGTAGTTTGCCACTAAGCTTTAATGATAGAAGATTGAATGTGCTTATTTTAAAAAGAAAACATCATTTAAGTTTATTAAATGCGTAATTTTAAAAATTGGTCATGACTCTACCAGCTATTGACACTATTCCACATAATTCTAAAGGTTTGTGTGTTTTAAAAATTTTTTAAAAGTTCATTTTAAAGCTCTTACTGATGAATGTCAATCTGAACATGTCAATCAGAATATTAGTAGATGTATCAGTTTAAATTATCGGATTGGCCGGCCAATGTGCGCATTGGCCGGCTCTCTTGGCCAAAGCCCGAAGAACTTAGCACTAAAATCGTATTTCGTACATTGGCCGGCCAATGCGCGCGCTGGCCGGGACGTACTGGCCAAAGTCCGAAGCGCTTAAACTTGACAGTGTATTTTGTACATTGGCCGGCCAATGCTCACACTGGCCGGGATGTCCTGGCCAATGTTTTATCTAGACTAAGTTGTGATCGCGTTTTCATTATTCTGGGTGCGGTTTCATTGTGACGAGTAACGTATTGTTTAGCTCTTGTTTGTATAGTATTCTATATGCAAGGCGACATGGACCAAAAGGGCCGTCAGACCATGAGACAGACATAGCAGATGGCTGTCAAAAGAAAAAAATGTAAATCCATGTTAGTTTCCATATATGAGCTACAGCTGTATGTGACAGCCTCCTCCATGGTGATAATCATCAAAGAACAAAATCAAAGACATTCGGCGTCACCGACCACGTGCAAGAAGACGGAACGTTCAAGAGACTTTGCCGCGTTCCTAGTAAGTTGAACAATAGTGTCCAAGCGACTTGAGATGGCGTGGGCGTCAGAAACCAGATCTTAAGAACATTGAACAAGAAATGGAGGTTGCCATATATGCAACGACTTCCTCAGCTAACACATCTGCTGCCGTGGCGTAACGTCCAGACCAGTTGCGTGACAATAATGTGGCCAACAGATTCTGTATAGTTTGTGAAAAACATTGTAGTGCAGCTCATTCTTGTGGCTCCTGTGGCAACGATGTCCATGCTATGTGTGGAATACCCAATGAAGCAGACGAAGGGTACGGCAACGATGTCCATGCTATGTGTGGAATACCCAATGAAGCAGACGAAGGGTACGGAGGAAATATTACCTGCAGATTATGTCACAACAAACAAGACATCATGGAACACAGGTCAGTAGCTCATACTAGCTTGCAAACTCAAGGTGCTAAGATGCTTAAAACATCAAATACAAAATTTAAAGATGCTGATGTGGGTCACAATGTACGCATCCGTGTTCCAGATGTTGACAGAGGTCGCGGTGATCCCCGAAGCGTCATTGCAGTTGTCATGAGCGTCGAGTGCGGTTTCTACAAATTAGGAACGGAACATTGTGTTCTAAAACAACTTACAACTATATGCTAGAAGTGAGTTTTCAATTCTTCACGAAAAACTGCTCTTATTGTCGTCAGTTGGCACTGAGGAAAAATCACTACGAACCATCGCATAAAAGTTCAACTTGTTGTAACAAATGATAATATTGATTGATTGAGACTATAGTACAATACAAATTTTGAATGTTTCTGTCATTTACTTTAATTAATAATCAATAAAAACTTAATTTCATGATCCTTACGGCATTAAAAAAAAATCTGCTCATGATCTTCTAATTCGGACTTTGGCCGGTCGTCCCTCGCCAAAGGCCGAAGTTAAGCAAAGTTTCGGACTTTGACCGGTCAATGGGAGGCGATATTGGCCAATGCGCGCATTTGCCGACTTCGGGCTTTGACCGTAACACACACACACACACACACACACACACACACACACACACACACACACACACACACACACACACACACACACACACACACACACACACACACACACACACACACACACACACACACACACACACACACACACACACACACACACACACACACACACACACACACACACACACACACACACACACACACACACACACACACACACACACACACACACACACACACACACACACACACACACACACACACACACACACACACACACACACACACACACACACACACACACACACACACACACACACACACACACACACACACACACACACACACACACACACACACACACACACACACACACACACACACACACACACACACACACACACACACACACACACACACACACACACACACACACACACACACACACACACACACACACACACACACACACACACACACACACACACACACACACACACACACACACACACACACACACACACACACACACACACACACACACACACACACACACACACACACACACACACACACACACACACACACACACACACACACACACACACACACACACACACACACACACACACACACACACACACACACACACACACACACACACACACACACACACACACACACACACACACACACACACACACACACACACACACACACACACACACACACACACACACACACACACACACACACACACACACACACACACACACACACACACACACACACACACACACACACACACACACACACACACACACACACACACACACACACACACACACACACACACACACACACACACACACACACACACACACACACACACACACACACACACACACACACACACACACACACACACACACACACACACACACACACACACACACACACACACACACACACACACACACACACACACACACACACACACACACACACACACACACACACACACACACACACACACACACACACACACACACACACACACACACACACACACACACACACACACACACACACACACACACACACACACACACACACACACACACACACACACACACACACACACACACACACACACACACACACACACACACACACACACACACACACACACACACACACACACACACACATATATATATATGGGGGGGAGTGGGTAATTAATACCCCCTAAGGAAAAAAATATACTTCAAGTCAGACACTTTATTTTTATTTTGAAGCAATCTTTATTGTAATTTTAATCGAAAGAAAAAACATGGTCTTAATGAGTAATCAATATAGGCAAACCTTTCTAAGATATATCCGATTACAAAACAAACATTACTTTTGGCCCATAATGGTTATATAATCTTTATTATTTGTGGGCCTAACTAAGTTCCAAGAAAAAACACTAATTAGTACCCTCCCCTCTAGAAATTAAAAACCTTATAGCCTTATACTTATAGACTTCTTACATAGACCACCATCCCATCGTTATAAGTCTCTGACTTATCTAACCCTACAATCAGACAGTGTGTGCTTTCTTTTTAAAATTATGGAAAACATCGCAGAGGCGTAGCGACCCTTCCCGTCGCCCGGGTACAAACTTTCAATTTGGCGCCCCCCCCCCCCCCCCCTCGGGATCAACCTTTCAATTTTCGATTTGCACCCCCCTCAAACTTTCGATTTGCACACCCCCCCCCCCCTCATATATTTTTTATATTTAATGCAAAAATGCAGCAAAAATGAGATTTTAATTTGTTTTTCCAACCCATTCTGGCGCCCCCTAAAGTCGGCGCTCGGGGACATATGTAACCCCCCCCCGCCCTCCCCCACCCCCCCCCCCCTCAATACGCCTCTGAAATATCACTATGGAGAAAATCTCGGTGGGCCTACATATTTCAATCACATTATAGATCTAAATATTAAAGTAGAAGAAAAATGTAATTGTTGACCACACCAAATCTAGCTGTGTTATTTTGACAAAAAGAAATTAACGCTGTTTTAGAATCACAATGACCCTCTATCTAACAGTTCATTGATATTAAAGTTAAAGATCGTCAATGTATAATTACGTAACGCTTTTTTTTTTACACATTTTCTAATCCCCATCGCGATAGGCAGAAAATTACGAAAAATAACGGACAGTATCACGCTACTGCCTACTTACCCAAATTGAATTTAAAAAAAAAACAACGATTTTTTTCTATAATATTTTTAATAACAATTTAAAAACATATATTAATTAAAAACGTTTTAATAACAAACTTTTATATAATTCTCCCCTTAAAAGTAGAAAACAAATTATTTACTTTAAATAGCTATGAACCAATATTTAAATTGCTAGCAAAAAAAAAAAAAAAAAAAAAAAAAAAGAAAAAAAAGCGCGGGTCAGTATATGCTATTATGTATTGCATACCCGAGCGAGTTTCTTCCAGGTATCTTTTCAGGTTGAAAGTATACCGCCCCCCCCCCCAACGAAAAGGGAATTTATAAAGTAAACATACTTTTACCAGTGTCCGACCCCCCCCCCCCCCTCGTTGCATACCTTTATTAAAAGAATAGCGATCCACGCTTTCTTTTTATTTTTTAAAATATTGGTTCATTATTATATAATTAAAGAAAATTTTCTATTTTCAGTGCATAATTATAGGAAAGCTTGTTATTTAAACTTTTTTTAAGTAAATTTTTCTATTCTTTACCATTTTAATACTATTAGAATTGTGTGACTAAAAAGAATTGCGCACCAAATTAATGCAAACAATGTGCGTGTAATTAGCGTGATAAAATTGGTACGTTAAGTAGGAAACTAATTTAATTATTAAAAAAAAAATAATCAAGCATCCAAGTAAGTCAAAGTATCTGTCACACTGCATTGTGGTAGGGTCTTGACACATATGCAAAGTTTAAAAGAAATCGATCCGGTTGAAGTGATCGAAATTTTGCTCGTCCGTTTCGATCCATGACGGACGACAGATATATAAAGCAGGCTAAATAAAAGATAGTAATAAATGTTCAGATTTATATAAAAAAATATCTATTAAACATACGAAATTATAACCGCTAACTTTCGCTGTAAGGGGTCATCCATAAATGACGTCACACTCGTAGGGGGGAGGGGGGGTCCGTAATTTTGTGACGATGTGTGATGAGGGGGAGAGGGGGGGGGGTCAGATGTTGCGACGTCACATTTTTGCATTATAAAAAAGCAATGTTAGAAAACGAATTTTAGACGTTATTTCGCGTTTTAGATAACTGTTTTAATAAATTGTAATAGTTTAGACAAGATTTTGGAAAAATATCAATGTTTTAAAAAAATTCAACTGCAATTTTGAGGGGGGGTTGTAGGTTGAGGTGTGACGTCATTTTAGGGGGGGGGGGGTCTGGCTTTTTGTGACGAAATGTGACGGAGGGGAGGGGGGGAGGTAAAAATCGTCAAAAAAAGCGTGACGTCATTTATGGATGACCCCTAAGAATCGCTTTTAATTAATTTCTGACAGCCTTTCCGATATCGTTACATATCGTTACTAAACGTAGGCGTCATTAGTGGATTTCCCCTTAGGTAGTGTATATTATACGGTAGATCCACTATAAACTGTGAGAATCTAAACTGTGGTTGAAACTAGATCTACTTATAAACTATGAGATCTATAATCTATAGGCAGACAAAAGGCGTGTCTGGACAAGAACCGGTTTACAAAACAACCTGTTGCTATACGCGTTTCGCTAAGCCAACCCAAGAATTAGTTATTCAAAAAATGTTCTATCACTGTATTATAGTCAATAATGTAAAAATAGTAAATGGAGTTATTCATTTTATCTTTAAATATTCAGACCAAATACATTCAAAAATACATTTAATGCTGTGTTTAATTCTACCAAATCTTAAATAAACAATATTTTGCCTTACATTAATTACAACTTAACCTATAAACCATTATATATACCTGGCACATGTCAATCCCAAAATCCAGTGCGACTTGTGTTATTGTGTCATCTTCGTGATACTATAAAGGGAACAAAACAAAAGTGACCAACATCTCTTATAAAATATAGACTACCTGTGATGTAACTTGGCCACAAAAACATATATAAACGGTTATGGGTGGGGAGAGATAACGTATATTTGGTTTTTGTGTGGAACAGGGTTCTCAGTGGTGGCAAAATGTCAACCACATCTGCAGCAACGAAAGGGGATTTCAACGTCGCTGGGAAATATCGTCTGGTACGCAAAATAGGCAGTGGATCCTTTGGAGACATCTATTTGGCCATTAACATCTCAAATGGCGAGGTAAATTTTCAAAACAGCTAGATTCTAGATATAGATCTAGATCTAAATTGTAGATCTAGAAAATCTAGGGATCTTTTTAGATACCAATGTCCGATAATAGACTCTTCCATAGAATAGGTCACATTAGGTGTGTTGTTGAGTTGTGTGGTATTATATTGACTAATTTTATGGTTAGAAATAGCCTTAATTAGGGTTAGGCGTATGGTAGTACTTGGTAGGCATTTCGACTTCTGCTGTTTCGATTAGGTAGGACCACATCCAGACTTTTCCATCATACTTGTTGAAATTCGCCATTTTTTAACATGTTAATTCTCACCATCAGAATCGAAGAATAAAATGTAGGCTATTCGATATGAATATTTGAGTTGAATTTCATCTTTTATACATATTAATAAATGAATTAGCTCCCGTTTTACATTGTCTGATACCGAAAGTGATTAACGATAATAGCAAATATTTGTCAAAATGCAGACGCTACCGAACTGGCGCATTGACAACTAAATTTCAGATATAATCATCTAAATTGCATGAAAATAGGCCTAAATGGCATGCCAATCATTTTGATTAATATAAATGTCGATTTTAAGGGTTTTAAGCATGGGGCAATGAGGAGTAGCGCGATAAAACTCGTAGGGTAGGAATGAGAAAGCGTGATTAATTTCATAATGGCAGCCGAGTTACGAGATATTAATAGATGTGCGCATACGATGCTTTTTAATAGCTGCTTTTAAATGGACTGTTACAATAAAATGGCCTTTAAAAAAATATACTGTAGATCTATATCTAAATTATTAAATTAAAAATGGAAAGAATGTAATTAATTGCTGCCTAAATTATAAAATTTTAAATTAGCCAGATTTTTATTAACCTTCTTAATACCAGGTTAACTAGATCTACTAGCAATAGCATTAACGAATTGCAGATAAATAGATTATAAAGGCATTTTCAAGAAGAAATAAATCTATATTTATTGCAAACAGTTTAAAAAAAAATAGAATCTAGATCTAAATGGAAATGAAAACACTAAAATAATATTGGGTCCAGAGATGTGTAATATTAATATATAAAAAAAAACTATTAGGCCTAAATGTAAATACTGACAGGCCTATCTAGATCTATAAAGGGCCTAAATTAAAAATAATAATGCCCAATTTTATAAGCTGCACTGCATTACAGTTTTAGTTATAGGCAACTATAATAATAGAAAGAAAACATGAACACTTTAATTAATGTCATTTTAAGAATTTATCAAAGGATACGTCAACTTCAGTAAAAATTTTATAAATTTATAATTTTATATTTATAAATAAGAATACTGTGAAATGTCAATCTTTGAGTTTTAGCACATCTCAACACTTTTCATCAGAAACATTACAAGAACCAAAATTTTCTAAATTAATAATAACATTTTTACCATGTTATACACGGACACAAATCCAATGTTTATGGCAAATCGTTAAGTATCTTGATCATATTGTGCTGTATTTGTAAGTTCTAACTCTATACATTACCTGTACAATATGTATACTAGCATTCTTATTACTAACACCAGAATCAATATGTAAAGTTTAATCTTTATTTTTATAGTAGCAACAAAGAAGTACAATATATTAGCCTGTAGTTAATCATCATAGTCTAATTGCGCTGTAACATATTCAAGTTCACTATTTATAGTTTTCCTCTAGCTATGTTTATTTTACTTGCATGTTTGTATTTTTTACATTCTCTAGTCCTAATATTTAAAGTTTTATCATGGTATATGGAATAGCAACCTAGCTGTGCAGTCTGGAAATCCTCTTATGGCAGTCACTATAGAACAGTGCCATTATTTCTAGTTTTCTCTTTTCTAATTTTTATTTTATTTGTAGACTTCTATTGCCTATATCATTGAGTACAAATGTGCAAAGTTTTATCATTATATCTTTAATAGCAACATTGGTATGCAAGTTTAAAGCCAATCACAAGTCTCAAATGCAGTTTACAATAAAACATAACTAGTTAAACACATAACTTTGAAAATTCATATAAAAAAACTATTAGGCCTAGAATGATAAATTTGGTGTTTTTATCAATGGGGTATATTATAGGATTAATCTGTGTCCATTTTATCATTCTATGATAATTAGGAAAAATTTCCCAATATGCCTATACTTGGGTTAGGGTTAGGGACAGGGTTAGCATTGACATTAGCCAGTCATGTGTTTATTTAGTTTAGTTAACTACCAGTAACCTAACACTAACACCCCTTTTTTAAAGAAGATTCCATTATCAGCCACTGGTATAAAAATTTCCCAGAAGGGGTGTTGTTTCCGGGTAGTTAGCTAAATACACATATAGATCTAGAATCATATAGAATAAGGCCTATATAGATAGATTCTATGACCTGTTAATGTCAATGCTAACCCCAACCCTTGTCCCACTATACACCTTACTAGCAATAATACTAGCTAAGCCAATGCCGCTGCCCAGAAAATTGGACAAATCTGCTTTTTCTTACTCTCTGCCTGTTCAACTTTATTTTTTTGCATGGTTTTATTGTGTTTATATCAACATGTTATATATCATTCTGTTTGTAATTAAATAACCTTTTAAATATGATTCAACGTGATTTCAAACATTGCCTATTGAATCGCATTTTTTATGCCAATTTAGAGGGGGGGGGGGCATTTTCACCTTTTTTAAAACAGGGATGTTACTTTGAGTCTATAGACTCTTCGAGTTTTTGTACTACAACAGTGAAACTTGGCAGAAATAAAAATTAGATATAGACGTAAACGGCGCACGGCTCATCATCAAAATGTATTAAATACTTTAGAAGATATCGTACAACAAAGTTGAACTAAGTTTCCCGGGTTAGTTAAAGACCAATCAATTTTTTTATTTGAACATTGCGCTGTATTGCTGAAATCTGGATGTTTATTAATATGTATGATTTATAATGCCCTAAAATAGAGACGTCTATAGAATTTGAAGTGGACCGAAAATCAAAACATGAAGTGCCGACCGCTGTCTGACTGAAATGCTCTGCTTTGAATCGCCTTCTTTAAACAGATGTGTTACAATATTTTTATACACATATCGAGTTTAAGAAATATCTACACATTAATCATTAATCTAGGTCTAGTTCTAATAAAAAATTAAACTAGGCCTACTAAATTAAGTTAGTAATATAGGGTAACGCAGGGTATTTGATCAAAATAAAGTGGAAAGGCAGTGGGAAACTGGTAATTTTAGACATTTTTTGTGAGAGCAAAAATATTGTGGATTTTAAGATGAAGAAAGGCATGTATTGTAGTCCTATAATTTATCTACCAGTATTTTTTATTTACTCTCCATTTTTAAACCTACCTAATCCCCACTACCATTTCTAAGCTTATGACACTTATGTTGCGTTTGATATTGCTTATTTAGGAAAAATAAAAATGAAATCACATGTTACCTCAAGAACCAATCATTCAAGCTATGAACTTAGTACCCTGCGTTACCCTATATTACTAACTTAATTTAGTAGGCCTAGTTTACAAGTCAACTTATTGAAAAAGCTTTAGTCAGTAATTTGAGCACTAGGGCTAAATGCTTAGTTCCTTAGAAATCTACTAATAGTAGTAATAGGCCTACAACAAACTTATGTCTAAGTCACAGCTGTCCAACCTTTGATGTGTTACATGTTTAAGTCAGACTTTCTTCTAATTTTTTACTTTTAAAAACAGCAAAAGCAGTTTTATTACTAATATCTAATGTCTCTGTAGAAATATTTATTTTTCTTAATTGTGTTTAAATTTTCACTTAATCAGGAAGTGGCTGTAAAGTTAGAGTCAACAAAAGCAAGACACCCTCAGCTTTTATATGAAAGTAAACTCTACAAACTGTTATCAGGAGGGGTTGGAATTCCACACATAAGGTTAGTTAAGATTTTTATAAAATGTTTGATGCTTAAAATTCTATACAAATATTTAAATGAAATGTGCCAGGCTGAAGTACATGCTTTGCTGCAAAATTTAGTTTAGTTTTACTTTTATTACATTCAAGAATGTTTTTACATTTAAGTTATAAGATTGATCCTATCAAATTTTCCACTATAAATTAAGTTGGTTATATTTGGACAGATGGTTTGGTCAAGAAAAGGACTACAATGTTCTTGTCATGGACTTGTTAGGACCCAGTTTGGAGGATCTCTTCAATTTTTGTGGTCGCAAGTTTACAATGAAGACAGTCCTAATGTTGGCTGATCAGGTAAAAATATGATTGTAGCTAGCTAGAATATGTTTAAATGCAATAATGTTATTTTTTTTAATGGTCTAAGTTATGTGAATTAAATTGTGTATTTAAAACAGATGATCAACCGAATAGAGTACACGCACAACAAAAACTTTATTCATCGTGATATTAAACCTGACAACTTCCTAATGGGTATTGGCAGACATTGTAACAAGGTCAGTAACTATTCATAACTTTATATACTACTAAAATTAGTTGTTTGTATATCTATCTCTCACTCTCTCTCTCTATATATATATGTATGTATAAATTAATGTATATTTGTCTGTCTGTCTCTCCTTAACTACATCATTCATCCGATTGCCATGAAACTTTGGGAAGTTGTTGAGTGCACTCAATTGGTTTCTGGCCTAAAATTATTTTACGTTAGGAATAGTTTTTAAATTTATAGTCATTGAGAAGATAGCAAAGATTAAAAGCTGTAGGTGTGTAAACTTAAGTTGACACTGAGTTTCATTAAAATTCATTTGTTTTAACATTATATAAAGAATATCAGCTCCTTGTAAGCAATTTGCTTTATCTTTACAGGTGTTTATTATTGATTTTGGTCTTGCTAAGAAATATCGTGACAACAGAACACGCCAGCATATCCCATACAGAGAAGACAAGAACTTGACAGGCACAGCACGTTATGCCAGTATCAATGCTCATTTGGGTATTGAGCAGAGTCGGAGGGATGACATGGAATCCTTAGGTTATGTTCTTATGTACTTCAACAGAGGATCACTACCTTGGCAGGGACTTAAGGTAGAGCTAAAAATACAACCTATGGTAGGATTACTATTAATAAGTCATAATAGATTAGAAATTACAGTTAGAGAAATTGTAATGTGCTTATAAATGTTTGCTAGTTATTTACAGACAATTCACTAAATTAAACCATAAGCTAGTTCACAAGAACTGGTTTTGTCTGTTTTGCATACTTTATGTCTAAATCTGCACATTTTTTTGTAAATTTCAATAATTGATAATAAAAAATGCTGAACATATCTATTTTAGGCAGCAACAAAAAAACAAAAGTATGAGCGAATTAGTGAAAAGAAAATGTCAACACCAGTGGAGGTCCTTTGTAAAGTATGTATTATATTCCAATAAAAAATATTTTATTAACCTTCAAACTAAAATGGCTGAAGTGTTTGATTCAGTGAAAACGTTTAATACCGCAGTGGAAATATTGTTTAATACAATAGGAATGCTATTTATTACAATAGAAACGTTAAATACAATGGAAACGTTTAATACTGTGGAAAGATGTTTAATACAGTAAAAATGTTATTTATTGCAATGGAAATGATCTTTAATACAGGGGAAATATTGTTTAATTACAATAGAAATGTTAAATACAATGAAAATGTAAAAAAATAAAATAAGTTAATTTTTTTACACAAATATTCAAATTCAAGCTACATCTTTTGCAAAAAATGTAGGCCGATTCTAGTCGGAATAAGATACGCATGTGATGCGCATGCGCAATGATGAGAAACTACGACTTAACTTCGCGGCGATGTTTTCGATGGTACTGCGCATGCGTGTGTTTACAACCGCAGAACTCTAACACCAACCCTAATCCTAACCCTAGCCCTAATCCTATCCCTAACCATAGCCCTAATCCTAACCCTAGTCCTAATCCTATCCCTAATCCTATCCCTAACCCTATCCCTAATCCTACCCTTAACCCTCATTCTAGCCCTAACCCTAGCCATAGGTCACTGCGCATGCGCAGAGCTATCTTTTGCCGACTAAGTGGAGACGTTGGGGAGAAAAATCTTCTTCCGAGTAGACACTTCGAAAAATGTATTAGTCATTAAAGATAACACCAAATAACTAACCGAGTTTGGGCCAGCTTTAAAAATATTTTGTAACTCTATTTAATTTATTTATTCCAGGGGTTTCCTGCAGAGTTTGCCATGTACCTAAACTACTGCCGAGGTTTAAGATTTGAGGAGGCACCAGATTACATGTACCTAAGGCAACTGTTTAGAATCCTGTTCCGCACTTTAAATCACCAGTATGACTATGTGTTTGATTGGACAATGCTCAAGCAGAAGGCTGCGGCATCTTCAGCTTCTGGCCTTGCTGTGTCCTCTTTGGCTGCTGCTAATGGTAAACAACAATAAGAGTCACGTATGTAGAAATATCTTCGCATGTACCATACAACTCATCAGGTCTTCAATATTGAATATAGTTTGTGTGCTTATGGTGTAATTATGTTGTAGGTTGATTGATGATCTCTTACATAGCGATGCTTTCTTTGTTATTAGACATTTTATGAGTTCTTTTATCTTATTTTCATACAAGTTTACACCCATGAACCAGTAGACACTCTCCCTTTCACTCATAATTGTGCTAGCAAAATTCAGTTCAATCTCTTAACACTATTTTGTATAATTTTTCCATTTCTTTAGAAATAGTAAACCTAGTATGTTATGAAATTATTTTTAGGTTTTCAGTTTTATCAAGCATATGCTAGTTATTTGGGGAATTAGACTATTGTTTGTAGTCATAAATTTCTATACACTGCAGTTTTTCACAAACTGTTCATATTTGTTTGAAAAAACCCCAGAAAACTCTCCTCCTTCCATTTCAACCATACAACAGTACATTGCTACAGTTTTACTTCATTTGACAAAAGATCTTTTGGGAAGTTCTTGTTTAATTATTTTATTAAATGATGACTTTGTTGTATTATTATTTTGTGTCCAGAATAGTAAATGGTTTTTCATTTTGGGAGATCATCTTTCAAACTAAGAAGTACAAGGTTTGAAATAAAAAAATGAAAATGGCATTTCCAGAATGTTAGTATGATAATACACAAAGATGCTATTTGTTTAAACAGAAAATTGAAAACCTAATTTTATCTAACATATTTGAACATAAGAAAAGCTCCACTCTTCCACTGATTTGACATTATTCAGAAATTCTATTAATTTGGATTAGATATCCTCTTAACAATGCATGTAATGGACTTTCTTTTATGACTGAGTACAGTGTCTACTGATACAGCCAGACAGGTGATGCTCTCTATTTTCTTCACTAACTATCAGTTTATTTATCTTATGTTTTTAAAAAAAAATGTAAAACTACCCACTACGTCATTCAGTTTTAGCAGAAACTTGAATAAAATAGTTTGGTTATATGATAACAAGTCTGTTGATAATGAGCAATTGATGAACTGGATGGACAATTTTGAGTTTATAGTTTTAATAACTAATTTATTATGACTTCATTGGCTTGGTTCTACATTATTGAGTTATGATCAATCAATAAAAACAGTACATTCAGTAATTACATGTTAATTGTTCTTGTGCAAGTAATGGTAATAGTATTTTTTAAAATATAAAAAATATGAGCCGACCCCCGGCGTATCATACACCGCTATTTAGTTGTTTTATTTTCTTGCCACTGAAAATATTTGCTTTAAAACACTATCAGTAGCTTGTTAAGGACGATAACCCCCCCCCCCCCCGTGAAAGTAAACTCCTCTTAGCTACCTCCCCTAAGTTTAAAATAGTTTCAAACTAAATTATCTGCCCCTAATAGCCGTCACTAAACCCGGCTCTACGATTGTAAACATTTAGCGTGAACCACAGATCACCAGATCATGTGGGGGTGGTAGGGAGCGCGCTGACAGCTTGGTGTTTTCTATCATCTCCAAGAAGAGAATTATATATACAGATATTTTCTCAAAATATTGCATGTAATTGAAGATTTAATTTGAAATAAAAGTTTAGTCAAAAAGACTGTTCATATTTTAAAGTGTTTTAAAAGAATCAAAATCAAACCTTGTCACTTCTGGGTAATTTAGTATGGTTTAAAGATTTGTGGGGTACATGCTAATATATTTCACATACAATAGTTAGTAATTTTCATTTACTAAATATCTTCTATTGGATAAAAAATTAGTGTTGTAAATTCACTGTGATTATTCTCAGTTTTTTTTGTTGCTTGCACATATAGTTTTAAACTTTATTTTTTTCAAAACACAATACCTAAAAAAAAATTCTCTTTTTAAAACCATAGCCAAGCAGGTTTGTGATTTTTGTATTTCTGTATTTTATATTGCTTTTGAAAGATCATTTTAAAAAAAAAAAACAATATTAAAGTTTTTTTTTATTTTTAAATAACTTTTTATTTTTAATTTGTAAGAAAATGTTGTACTTGAGTTATTTTTACTTCTTATACTTATATACTATGTATAACAGCAAAAGTATTAGCACAGTAACAAAAAAAAACATTAGAAATATGCACTGATTCTATTAAATATTTTGCTTTCATTTACCTGATCAAAGGGAAAAAAAATTCCAGATTTTAACATTTAACCTTAAAGTGCTTTCTATTCTTAATTGTAAAGGGTCATTTTAAAAATTTGCACTCAGTTTAAAAATGTAAATGACAATAAAATAATAAATTATATTATTCCTGTTCCTAATTATTGCAAAACCATCATATTGTATCTTAGTTTTCATAACATCATTATCATTAGTACTCATTATTTTACCACCAATTTTAATATACTGTAATTGTTATTTATATTTTATTTATAGGAATGAGGTAAAAACATGGAAAGGCTGTTAAAAAGTTCTTTGATGCCAAAGACCAAGTTCTGCCTATCACTGTCCACACACACACATTCATTTTTCATTCCTACTCCATTTATTAGCAGCCTCTGTAAATAGTTTTATTTAGCTTTTTTGGGAGGGGAGGTAGGGGAGCACATTTTTTTCCTTAGCACTCTTGTTAATTTGTATCTTTGCACAGCTATAACTTTTTTCAGAAATACTGAGTTTTTAAAAATATTTTATTTACCCCATAAAATCCACATTGACTTTTAAGGTATGGATTTCTCTAAATATGTGTATGTACATATTTTAAAAAATAGTTTTAGCTGAAATAGCTTTTTAATCAAATTTTAAAATGTGTTAAGGGACATTTCAAATGAGCATATTGATTTGCTGTTGTAAAAATGGAAAAGGTTGTTTATGTTACAGCATAACTGCACTAGCTTTAAATACGGTAGTCAATTGTGCACACATTGTACCGATTGATTTTTATTAAAAAATATTCTATGATGGTTGTGTTATTTCAAGAGCTAGGTTTTTAGTCCTTGAATGTGTAAGCTTCAGATGAAATTTTAAAATTGAAATGGATTACTACCAGTTGTTTATGAAATTAAGAATCTCATTATAGAAAGCTTTTCAAGTACATCCCTAGTGGCAAAAAAATTAATGTGCAGTACTTGTTTTGTTTTTGTTAAATCACGCTTTTTTTGTTATTGTGATTCCAAAAAAGACAATCTATAATCTCCTAAAGGTGCTCTTAACATAAAATGTCTACACCTTGGAATAGTTATATAAGAAAAGATAAACCTCAAATCATAAGAAATGATAAAATATAGATTCAAAATTATTCAATGTTTTGAGGATGAATATTTCTAATCCCATTATTTTCTAGTTTGTTGTTAAAGCTGTTGTACATATAATACTGATCTATTTAATTTTGTCTTTATTTAACTGACACAACTCAATTATTTTCTGACATTGAAAAAGATGTTTTAATCAAAAAGAAATTATTTAAATATTGTAAAGTTTTTAAAAATTCTAATTTTAAACACATTTCTGTATTTAATATTAGTTTTTGAACAGCTATGATCAGTTTAAATTTGTTCACTGATATATGATTAACAGTAGGTAATTTTTAAAGAAATTATTCACAATGCTTAAAGAGGGATTCAAAAAAGATTTAGCTAGTTTTCATAGATACGAAATCAGTTTAGCTAACTTGTTACCAGTAACAAGTTAATTTTAATAAATATCTGTATAGTTTTATATTTTGAATTAGTAAATCCCCAATTCTGTATAATTCAAGGTCATTATAATTCGTTGCAAATTTATCCCCAACATAAGAATTGTTAAGATACAATATGAATGTACATTTTTCTCATGTGTTTTCATTGTTTGTAAAAAAAAATTGAGTAAATTCCATTAAGTGCATGTAAAGATTAATTGCGCTTTGAAGGTTATAACTTAAATAAATACTTATGTTGATTTGTCTAAAATATCTGAAAGGATTTTTGTCTAAATGAAGTTTTTGTTGGTGCACATAATACACCTCATCATGGGCTGATATCATGTTAGTTTTTTTTAACCTAAGATGTGTATTGGCTTTATGGTTTACTTATCACCATCAGTTACCATAAATCCCAAGGAGAGAAAATTTATACATTTATGATTCTAGGCATGATATACTATTTGTGTTGTAATAAGACCTTATTTAGGTCTTTTTCTAGTACTTTATCTTTTCAAACTTACAAAACTTTGAAAAAATTGTAAAGTAAATATATAAATAAACATCACCAAAACTGATTATTAACTATGAATGTTTACAAATGTGCTTGATACTATCATGTTTATAAACAGTGGGGCAGACCTACACTGTCAGAACCATGAGCATTGCATTGGCTGACTATATTGTTCATTCTTTTTTTTTCTTTAAAGCAATGGCCTTATGATAATGTTGTAAATAAGCTTGCTGAAGTCCAAATTATTACACTTGAAATACTGTTGCATACAATCGTTAGGGTGATGTTAGAAATAAAATAAAATTAATCATCTAGCTGAAAAAAAAAATTGAATTTGAAAAAAGATGATAAGCTATTCTTATTCCACTTTTCTTTTTAGCTAATACAGCGAGTAAAAACTGTTTCTTAAGCTATCTTTATAACTGAGCAACACAGTTGATACTATATGACCCAGTGAGCTGTTATTGTACAAACTGGACAATTTTCTAGTCAGAGCTGAAGAAAAAACTCATTAGAAATTGTCTAGTAGGACTTGAGTAAGCAACCTACATAAATAGCTTATGTTTAATTACTCACTGGCCTTGTCAGTTGTAAACTCTCAGGTTACCCCCAGTTTGATTTTCTTTCAAAGTTGACTATGTGTTTTGATATATAAAGACTAGAGGTGTACATAATTAACACTTGATAAAGGTTGGTGATTTCAAGTTTTTATACAGTTGGCCTGTGTGAAAAAACCCAGATAAAAAAAAACTCATCTCATATGTAAATAAATACTTTTAAAAAAAATTTCTTCTATTTTTCCTGTACTAGCTTTTAAAAACATGTAATTACAATGTATGTCAACCAGTTTTAGTTCTTCAGTTTATTTTGGTATTTCAGTGCTTATCAATGTACACCATAGATATCTTGTGTTTTGTGTTCATTTTGTAATCATTTTTCATATTTCTTATCCTATAAAAGTATCCAAAATATAAGAATTAAATTGAAACCAATGTTTCAGCTTAAAAATTGTTGGCATTGAACTGATTGAACACATGATTTTTTTAAGTATACTGAAATAATAAACTACAAGCTGCCTAGGAAAGAGAAATAATTAATGTTTACTTCTTTTAAATTAACACATAGTGCCTAGAATGATTGCTAGTATATTGCTAAATGATAACAATTTTCTACCCATCATTTTTGTAACCATTCTAAAATAAGTAATAGACTGTTATATAAATAACTCTAACAATGTCAAAAATACTTGTAGGTGCAACAAATTAAAAACATTGTATTACATAGTTTAATTATTATTTGCATAAGCTAGGTAATAGATTCTATAATAAATTTGTGAATTTTTTGCTGATAATTGAAACAAACTGTAAGCTTCAAGCTAAATTTTGTACTTTCTCACATAAGTATGTTACTGGTTAAATACTGTGATGTATGCTTTATTCTTGTGCCCATACTTTTGGATCAGGCTAAATTCTGTAATGCCCACACTTTAGGATCAGGCTAAATTCTGAAATGCCCACACTTTAGGATCAGGCTAAATTCTGTAATGCCCATACTTTAGGATCCGGCTAAATTCTGTAATGCCCACACTTTAGGATCAGGCTAAATTCTGTAATGCCCATACTTTAGGATCCGGCTAAATTCTGAAATGCCCACACTTTAGGATCAGGCTAAATTCTGTAATGCCCATACTTTAGGATCAGGCTAAATTCTGTAATGCCCATACTTTAGGATCAGGCTAAATTCTGTAATGCCCATACTTTAGGATCAGGCTAAATTCTGTAATGCCCATACTTTAGGATCAGGCTAAATTCTGTAATGCCCACACTAGTTCGAGTACTTTTCTTCTCCTGTTCTGTTTGTCCATCAGTTTTGATTCTCTAGATGGAGTATTAAGGCATGTCTTGAGTTGTGTAAACATTGAAACATGCCTTCATCAATAAACAGATTGCAATAAAATCAGTTGAGAATGGACAGTTTAAACATAGATTTTTTTGTTAAATTCACATTTTTATTTGTATACTATAATTTTAACTTTTCTGTGCTGAGGATATAGCATTAAAAATGGTTAATTGAATTTTTTTTGTTTTGTTTGGTTATTTTTTTTTTTTTTTTTTTATGTGAGTTAAAAATCTTCCTTAGTTTTATTTCAGTGTTTATTTTATTTTCGTTGATAAAACAAGAATTTAGTTGCATTTTTTAAAGACCTAAAAGCATTAATGAAATTAAAAATTTACAAAAATAATGATTTTTTCCATGATGAAGACTTTTGGAAACTTGCACACACATTAAATAGAAAACTATTAATATAATAAAGTGAAAAAAGATTATGCAAAAAATTAAAAGGTAGTGTATTTTATTTGTATTGCTTTTTATTTACTTATTGGTTTTTCGTATAAATAAAATTTTGACTTAACAATGCGAAAAGGATTGCCATACACATTTTTTTAAAGCAAACTATTAATAGTATTAACAATTCAATCTTAATCTTACTTTGGGTTGGGCCATAACTTTTTTAAAAATAAACATTACCAAGTTATTAAATGGGTTACTTTTCTTACATTGTCAGATTTATTTTCAGTTTTTCCTATTAAACAACAGTCACTCATCAAATGTAGATATAACAAACCGACATCAGTGAAACTTATGCTGGCATGCGATAATTACTGTTTAACAGGTAGGTCCCTAATAAGTCTACCATACATTGATGTAGAGGTATTCCATTGAAAGGGGGGTGTATAAGGGAAAAAAAACAGCTCGTACCTGCTATAGCTATTACGTTTAATGTTAACTTATAGTCTAGTTGATTTCACTATCCTTTACATTATACATATTATGTTTATATATAAGCGCCCTATACTTTTCAGCTAAAGCGTTTTGCATTCTTTGCCAACCTTGAGCTCTGTTGTTGGTGTGAGGTAAACAATTTCTATTCGGCTGTTTCAAATTGGAAGCGTGAGATGGCAGATACGACGGTCACGTGACGCTAGTCAATGGTTCAACGTTCTTTGTAAGGTAAATGGACACGGCATCAAATCCAAGCCCCAAAAGAAGGCTAGCTGTAAGGAGTTTCTGCTCATTGGCCGCTCGCCACAGTGACCCCTTCACTAGTGGAGACTACCATCGGTACAGTATGTGCTCGCAAGCCCTACTCTACATCATTCAACAAACGTAGTTAGGCCTACAACTCATAATAAAGTATTAATACAAGGGGTGGTGGTAATGTCCCACTCCAGTTTGGAAGGACGGGATAATTAACGGGTGGGCGGGGCGGAGGTCGGGTAATTGGCAGGGGTAGAATCCTTGACCTTCATCACTGTACCCTAGCACTTGTTTGTATACCACAAATCACCCCCCCCCCCAATCACCTCACGCCACTCACCACACGCGAGCACCTTTTCATTCAACCCCCTCCCCCCATATCACCATATAGGCCTACTGGCACATATCAGACTATCTTTACTAGCAGAAATAAAACCAAATTTTAAACGATTGCTTATCAGTTCTACAAATAACAGAGCTTCTCCGGCATTTCCAAGGCAACTGGGGAAATGTATGATAGCAAGAAAAGAGGAGGTCGCAATGGGAACACCTGACATTTACACCCGCGATGGGCTGCTGTGTAGCATCTATCTAGGGTAGTAATTCTGTCAGCTCTTCTCAGAATGGATTTTCTTCATCGAAACCGTCGGGTAATACCGTTTCGGAAATTTCATTAGCTGGGTAAATGCGTCTATTTTGGAAAGAGATTTATAGTTAACTTACATCAGTCACAATACACTCTGAGTTTGTCACACAGCAACAGTAGAGATTGCCCCTGGATTATTCTCTCTATGCATTGGCTCAAGGAAACTTTTCAATTGGCCCATATACAGGGGCGTAGCGAGGGGGGGGGCGGGGGGTGCGGACCGCACCGGGTGACACCATTTAGGGGGGTGACACCAAGGCAAAAAATAGCAAAATATATAGAGAAAAACTCTAGAGGGGGGGGGGTGCAAATCGAAAGTTTGAAAGTTTGTCCCTGGGAAGGGTCTCTATGCCTCTGGGGGGGGGGGGGGTGACACCATTAAGTGCCGCACCGGGTGACACCCGACCTCGCTACGCCACTGCCCATATATATATATATATATATATATATATATATATATATATATATATATATATATATATATATATATATATATATATATATATGATTTTTATACTGCTACGTAATTTCACTTTAATGTTTTTCATTACTATCTACAGGCATATCAACGACAGAGTTGTCTAAGTAGGTGTCCCTGCATATGTTTACACTTACGAAAAACAACAACACCGGAATAGGTAAGTATAGATCTACATGTTTCCATGTAAAACTAATTTGTTGCGGGTTTAGTATTCATGTATTAAGTGTAATCGCCGTGTTACACCTACCTTCCCACGAGTCGTGTAAGAAAAACTTTCAATGGTGACTTCCCCTATCATTACCGGAAGACACAAGTGACAAATCTCCGCACCCACCTCTCCCCAACACACCAACACATCTACCCTCTTTTAATTGCTAGTTAAACATTCTAGTCAATTCAGCATATTCTTATGTCACCATTTCATCTTTTTGTGAAGGTTGATCGAGCTAAACTTTTTGCTCGAGTCTGTGGAATCCACTGCGCTCAGATCCAATGATCCTAGGTTGGTCAGACAAAGGAAAAGATTTGCATTTGAATTGAATCTATTGCTTTCTATTTGCCCCACTCACAACTCCCACCTCTCTCACCTACCCCGCACAGCACCAGAAGCACGCATGTGATTGGAGGAAATAACAAACAGCCACCACAGTGGCGAGAACATGAGCTGACTTGAAAAGGCCCCACGAAATTGCTTCTCTTAAAGCTCCATAGAAATGGGGGATTTGCTCTATCTGGAAAATCATATTAGCATAATTTTTCCACAATAAAATGGCTATTATCTGAAATGCTGGGTAATGAATGTGCGCGAACCGTCCCTCCCTTTCCTTAACACTCTGTTTTTTTCTTCTTTTGTCTGCCTAGTAAGGTGGGAAGCTACTGCAGCCTCTAGTGGGGCCAACATGCATTGTAGAACATTCACATTGTAGAACATTTATATTGTAGAGCATTCACTTTATAGAACATTCACATTGTAGAACATTCACGTTGTAGAACATTCACATTGTAAAATGTACAAACGGAGCTATAACATTGGATATTCACACAACTTTAGACCGTGGAATGGATGCTGTTCACATGGACACATAACCGAAACTGTCTTAAAAAGAGTGTTTCTTTCAGACATTTTTCTCCGGGGGGGGGGGGGGAAGACATTGGTAAAAGTAAAAAAGTAAATATTTTCTGTATAAATTTTATTTTGTTCGGTGTCGGGGGGGGGGGGGGGGGGGGGGGTCGGAGGCGTGGGACGTTTTTCGGGGGAGGGAAGGGGGTAGAGCAAAAACCAATAACATTCGTTACAAAATATCATTCTATACAATCCTTAGACTATATTGTTCTATACTTCAGTAATAACACTAATGTCACTTTAATCATGCAAAGAGTAAAATACATGCTAGAGAATAGCTTTTGGTTAGTGTCACGTTAGCGCAAGAACTAGTGTGAAGGTTAGAGTCAAAAGTTTTGTGTCTCCCTCCCCCTCCCACATACACACACAAATATGCCCACACACGAAAATAAAAAGGTAGCCAAAGATAATAATGGATGTCTTAAAACGAAGGTTCGGATTGGTCGAGATCTTGTGGGAGATGGTATCTAAACACCTAGTTGTAGCAATAGCAACCGAGAGGAGGGGAGATAACTAGATACGAGTTGTGTTCAAATTACGGCGCCTGGTTGACGCGTGGTGTGTGAGATTGTTAGGCACTTCAAAGTGCACGGTGACGTCATTCAAGAGTCTCGTCCGAATTCGGAAAGCTTAACCATTGCTTAAATTTACATATCAAAACTATTTAGTCACTAATAAGTATAATCAGTGTCCATAAATGACGTCACTCGGTATAAAATGATCAAACTCTTCCCTCTATCTACCGTCGCACCAAAAAAAGAAATATTAGACAATACAATCAGAGTTTCTTCCAGGCATCTCTTCCCCGAAAAAATTTTACCGCCCCCCCCCCCCGAACGAAATGAAATTTATATAATTTATATAGAAAATATATACTTTTAACAGTGTCCGCCCCCCCCCCCGAAGAAAGTTTACCGCCCCCCGAAGATTTCAAGTGCCCCCCCGGAGAAAAAAGTCTGGAAGAAACACTGAATACAATTATTACAATATCAGTTTACACGTGCCAAGATGATTATTTTTATTATACTTTTATTGCATGTTTTAAAAAAAATGTGAAATAACTGCTGAAAATCAGTTTTAAAAAGTTTAAATAAACTCTATTGAATTGCGAGCTTTGACGTTTAACTTTATTAACATCCTTTTCTCTCTCGTCACCACATCGTCATTACGTCCGAACAGATGGAATCATCAAACATTATGTTGGTAGCTGTCTCGTTATGATGATGTTTATTTCGTTATGATGTTGGTTGTTTCGTTATGATGATGTTTATTGCGTTATGATGTTGGTAGTCTCGTTATGATGATGTTTATTGCGTTATGATGTTGGTTGTCTGATGATGTTTGTCTCGTTATGATGTTTATTGCGTTATGATGATGTTTTAAGCTCTTTATGACTAAGAGCTCAACCATTCGCGCACAACATTCAGAGCACTGAAACTGCTGATATTCGGTGCTTGGAATTCTCAACTTCTGAAGCTTAAATTTTCTACATTTGAATTCATTGATTCAAATATGTATCTTACTTTTATAAAATATATTTTTATATTGTTGGCTTATATAACATTAACATTTCATTATGAAATATTTCTTGCACTTAAGTCAGCTTGCCTAGCAAGTGATCATTGTCATAGTTATCGTTATTAGCCTCCATGTGACAGGTGATGTAGTCAGTTTTGCTAGCAATGAACGTGTAGCGGCCACAGTCCCCAGGGTCATCTCCCCTTACAGCCATGTGAAGGATGGGCCGGCTGATTTGTCACAGTTTACCCCGTCTTGTAAGGACAAGGGCCGATGGGGAGACAACAGTACTGACGTCATTGTCCTGTCAAAGGACACGCCTCCACTGGTGCTGTCCCTTAGAAGTCTGCGCCAATCTGTCTGACTATTGACCTTTCATCTTTAACATGTTGGACGAGAGAGTGCGTTAATTATGATAAATCTACGGTCACTAGGGGGATTAAGAGTGCAGTCACTAAACAGTGATAGGTAATGGAGCTTTCTCGAGCCTAGTCTTTGGTAGACAATAGGTTTAGTTTTTAATATACTGTATGACTTGATTGTCAAATGACGTCAAGATGGGTATAGCTTCATATAGTCTATACCAGGGGTCGGCAACCTTTTGAGCCAGAAGAGCCAAAAGTTACAATTTACGGTAAGTTTCCAGCTTTTAAAGAGCCACTAACATTTTATTTTAATAATTTGGCATTTGATTAGGATTAGATAGATACATTTGATATTTGATTTGAAATAAATAGCTTTAAATATGAAAGAATATTTATAATTAAAAAAACATACTAATATTTCGCACAAAACATATTAAAGTATTTTAGCTAGCTCTGCTATGATAAAATTAGCAATCAATTAATATAACTACACGAGTATCCCAATCCACTTTATAAGCCAATAACTTTTTTTTTCTTTCTTTACGAACACCACCGGCTCAGGAGGTGTCTCCCATAGCCCGGCAGCCCTAAACACGGTCAACTCCGACTAACTGGCTTGGGTATCGGTCGTTTCTGTCTTCGGTTGTCACCGGACTTATTTTCCTACCCACTGAACGCAGAGTAAACTCGTACCCCACCGGCTCCACAAGCGGAAGGTAAAAGCTTAAAAATTCACGTCGCTCAGGTCAAATTAATGCGTACTGGCCAATAGAGAAATGCATTCTGTATAAAAGTAACATTCCCCATTTAACGATATTCGAAAAAGTCGGCACTTGAGCATTGGCAAGACTGGAACCTTCACCACGGGCTGGCTACAGCACAGCCTTGGGGCTGGTGCCGGCTGTCAGCTGTCCGTATACTTTCTACCTCACCTTCTCTCTGATGAGTGTTTTATCCTGTTTAAAGTTATTTTTCTTTATAATATTTTAATGAGTTTTGAAAATAATATAAAATAATAATTAATATTCGTGCTTGGAACATCAAAAGAGCCGTATACGAGCCGCAGGTTGCCGACCCCTGGTCTATACATTTATTTGTTTTGATCGGTTGTAATCTGAAGGCTGTCCGTTTTTCTGTCTTTTGTCCGGATATTTTTGGAACTATTGTTTTTTGAGACATACTTCAACCCCGCTTCACTCTGAACCCCATAACCCCGTAAACCCCACTGCACTCTGAACCACTTAAAACCCTCTGCACTCTGAACCCCCTAAACCCCACTACATTCTGAACCCCTAAACCCAGCTACACTCTGAAACACTAAAACCCCGCTGCACTCTGAATCACTTAACCTCGCTTCAAACAGAACCCCTAAACCCCCCTCCTAAACCCCGCTTCACTCTGAACCCCCCTAAACCCCGCTTCACTCTGAACCCCCCTAAACCCCACTGCACTCTAAACCCCTAAACCCCACTTCACCCGGAAGCCCATAAACCGCGCTGCACTCTAAACCACCTGAACCCCACTGGACTATGAACCCCTAAACCCCAATGCACTCTGAACCCCCTAAACCCCAATGCACTCTGAATCCCCTAAACCCCGCTGCACTCTGAACCCCCTAAACCCCGCTGAATTCTGAAGCCCGTCTCTTTATCCCTTAAATCCATAAACCCCCTTTTACTCTACTAAACCAACCCCAAAGCACCAGCAGGATTTGAACCTCGACCACAGTGAAGTACTAGACCTAGCAAGCCAATACCTAGTCATCTCTGCTATCCCTCTACATACCGTTTGTAAAAACAAGTTAATTAAAAAAGTCTAGTGACATTTATGCGCAATTTCCTTATGTTATCTAAAAATAGCTCTGACGTATAATGCTGGGGTGTGTTCAAGCTAGAAGAACGATCGGTTTGTAGGTGTTTATGTAATTTTAAAATTTGTGACCGAACGAGAGGATATTTTTGAAAACTTTCTTCGGAAATATTGTTTTAAATTATGGCAGGAATCTATTGGTACATGTTTCAAGTCGCTAAGTGGTCTGGTTGCCGAGATATGGGCCAAAAACTGAATTTTTTCGAGGTTTTTTGGCTTTTCCGGGAAATACATGAAAGAAACCCGGAATTTTTATGGCCTATGCTCATTCTCGTAACTTGCTTAACATAATTGCTTTTGGAACTAGTCATCGATATTGCTTCGTTGAGGAGGAGATACGACTTAAAGCCTGGACACACATTCATCCATACATTCATTCATTCATTCATCCATCCATTCCCAGAAATGACGAGTTAATAAACGCAATTCTCCAGAATGGAAATTGCGCTAAAAAATATTTTTATGAGTTACTAAATTTGACAAATAAACATTTTGCCTTTGAGCGCAGCAGTTACTTACTGAGGTAAACGTAAACATATTTGTATTATAACTAATTATGTATAATCTTAAGTATAATAAATGAGGTAATTACTTTCCACCCAAGTTTTAGCATCGTTTTATTGAGTTGATAAGTCTGTTAATCTAAAAGGGAGACAAAATATATTTTTTGGCTTTACGTAAACATTGACATTCACATACCTGTTCATTTTTTCTAATGACCTAAAGACTTGTACATTTTCTGCTCGCTACAACGTTTGAGCACTTTCTCCTTATGTGAAACAAGTTTAGATCTAATCATATTTTATTTTGGCTAAGGTAAAAATTATTTGCTTTCTTCCCACATTGATCGGTGTACGTGCATTTTGTAAATAATCCGAAATGGGAAAATCTGTGTTGTTGTATACTGTTTAACCCAAGGTGAAAAATTGATTTTATATGATATAAATGTAATTTTTTTTACTTTAGGTGAACATCTGTTTGGACCCGACCAACATTAATCAGCACCTATTTCAACTCCTGTATCAACATTCCTGCCATTTTCAACATTCCTACCAGTAGCAACATTCCCGTCAGTATCAGCACCTATATCAATATTCCTGCAAGTATCAGCACCTGTATCAACATTCCTGCCAGCATCAACACCTGAATCAACATTCATTCCAGTACCATCACCTGTATTAAGATTGTATTCAAATATGCACCTGTGTATCGCTATTGTGTTAGTATCAATTTTTAACATTTACACATGTAAATTCTATGAAGTATCAATTTTTAACATTTACACGTGTAAGTTCTCTGAAGTATCAATTTTTACCAAAATTATCACAGCATCAACACAATTGTCAAAAACATCACTTTCGTTACATTCTTTTTTCCGCATATGTTTTAAATTCTACCAATAAACCCATATTTGGCCGAAGGTGAGTCACCAAACATGTGCTACCAATGTTTGTCACTTTGTCATCAATTATTGTCACCAATATGTAGGTTTATCTTTAATGTATGTCACCAATATGTTTCATTAATGCATATCTCCAATATATGTCATCAATGTATATCTCCAATAAAGTCATCTATTTATATCATCAATGTGCATTATCATTGTGTATCGATGCTTATCTCCAATACATATCATTTTAGATTTCATCAATGTGTATCGCTAATGTGTTTCACGAATTGATGTAACTAATGTGACCACAAAATACCTGACGTCAATACATTTATCGCTTGAGGAAAGTTTCTAAGAAATCAGCCGATACGACAATAGGTGTCCTTAGATACGAAGCCATTATTTACAAAGCTAAATTAAAGTGTCAAATTTGAACTTAGTAGTTGATTGGCTGACGACACAAAATACAGGCAATGACAGAGTCATCAGATGGACAGTAATAAATAACAAAAGAGGGCCTGAATTTAGCAGAACACATAATAAGAAGTCAAAACGACATGCAAAAAACTAAACAGATTTATTAATTTTGCAAATAAAGTTGCACTCAAACTAAACACTATCCAAACCTATAAAAGCAAATAAATATGGTAAATAATCTAATAAAACAACGTGTCTTGGGAAAAAAAGAAAAAAAAAATTGAAATCCATCATTACCTCTGAACGTACTCTTAAACCTAACGATAGATACTCAGTGGCGGAACAAGGAAAAAAAAGGGCCACCCCGCAAAAATGTTTTTAGGCCCCCCCCCATATATATATATTATATAGGCCTATATATATATATATATATATATATATATATATATATATATATATATATATATATATATATATATATACAAACAAAATACGAACATAGTATACTCAATGCTGGCCTGTTCGGGTTTTAATAAAAAAAAACTTTAAAAAATTAAATTGTTACAAATTACAACATCATTTCATGTGTGTAAGTGCATTAGTGTATGTGTTTTTTGTTGTTGCCTCAGACATGTAATTTACAGCGTCAGTTTTGTGTGTTCGCTTTAGAATTACAGTTTTCATCACCGGCTTGTGAGGACTGATACAGATTTACAGTAGAAATATTTCTTTCTTACTTGTAGCCTGCTTTCATTTATTTAAGATGGTTTACTTATGCATAGATTGTTTTTTTAATTTGTTTAGTACAAATCTATTAAAAGGAGCTTTTGAGCACCCCTATTTGACTATTTAAAAGGGAAATAAGTCATGGAAGTGGTTAGACCGTTTGCTTATCTATGATAAGTTTGATTGTATGAGAAAGAGGACTCGGCTTTCACAGTGGTTTTAAAAACAAGAGCGTGGGGTGGTATCTATAGAATAAAAATAATCCAACCGCAGCTAGGCAATCTTTTTTACAAAACAAACATCAAGGCAAAAATGAAAGAAATTTTTTTTAAAATTTAACTACGAACAAAATATTATGGTCGGCTATGGGCCCATAAATGGCGTTGGTCCCCCCCCCCCCCGCATTGCGGGGTCTGGCGGCACTGTAGTTCCGCCCCTGTAGATACTCCTAACCCTAACCTTATCCTTAACCCTTACCCTAAAACAAAACCTAACGCTAAGCCTAACATAAACCCTAACGTTAACCCTAACCCTATCCCTATCCCTAATCCTAACCTAATCCTATCCTATCCCGAACCTTAACCCTAACCCTAAACGTAACCCTAACGCTAACCCTAACGCTAACCCTATCCCTATCCCTAACCCTAAACGATAACCATAACCCTAACCCAAACAGTAACCCTAAACGTAACCCTTACCCTAGCCCTAACCATAACCTAAACTCTAACCCTAACCCAAACACTGGCTCTAGATTTAACCTTAACTCCATCCTAACCTAACCTAACGCCAACACTAACCCTTAATATAACCCTCATCTTAGCCACAACCCAAATTCTAACCCTAACCCTCGCCCTAACCTAACCATAACCATTACCGTAACCCAACTTCTAACCCTAGTCCTAAACAAAACCACAAACACAACAAAAACCCTAACCCTAAAAAAAAGCTTAACCACTGACCCTTACATCTTACCTTTACTTTTACCTTACCTTTACACTCACATAAAACTTAGCCATCACCCTTACCAGTTTAACTAGAGGGTAGTTAGTGATCAAATTATGCAACTCTTGAAATGGATATAATTTTATTTCTTTTCATATTACCATTAATCTCAAGTCGCAAAATTTTGCTATTATCAAGTTCGAGACCAGTGCATTAAATTGTGATTGTATAATGAGACCAGTGCATTAAATTGTGTATGTATAATGAGACCAGTGCATTAAATTGTGTCTGTATAATGAGACCAGTGCATTAAATTGTGTCTGTATAATGAGACCAGTGCATTAAATTGTGTCTGTATAATGAGACCAGTTCATTAAATTGTGCCTGTATAATGAGACCAGTGCGTTAAAACGTTGCCTGTATAATGAGACCAGTGCGTTAAATTGTGTCTGGAACAAAATGTATGAATTAGGGGAGGTGTCCCTACACCTGCGGGTGGTCAATTTAAATTCATTTTGAAAATGTGAAAAAGTTAAGTCGAATCTAAATAAAGTATTGAATAAATATTCACATGCAGTTATACATTTTTAACACCCCCCCCCCCCATTGTATTTACTTATTCTGTCATCATTAAACAGTTTTACAAATTAATGAAACAATTCAATCAGTGAGCAGTATTCCCTCTAAAGGGGAAAAGCTAGTGTGCAACATGTATTTTGTGTGCGCGGTGTTCTAACAGTCTTATACATTGATATATTTATTTTACAAAATCACTGCGCGGCAGCTCAAAACCGCTGCATGGCCGTGAAGTAGTTGGCGACTGTGTTTACGTCTAGGTAGCATGTAGATTGTACCAAGAGAAGAATTTGACACTTTTATTTAGCTTTGTAAATAAGGACACCTTATAGTTGTATGGGCTGATATCTTTGAAACTATCCTCAAGCGATTAATGTATTGACGTCAGGTATTTTGAAGTCACGTTAGTTACTGATTGTTGATAAACCAATACGTTGATAATACTTGCAAGATAGTTTACCGGTGTAGATATTGTTGATAAAAAAGGTTACAAACGTTGATACATGTGCTTGTACCAGAAGGAATGTTGATACAGGTGCTGATACTGGCAGGAATGTTGATATAGGTGCTGATACTTGCAGGAATGTTGATATTGGTGTTAATACTGGCAGGAATGTTGATATAGGTGCTGCTACTGGCAGGAATGTTGATATTGGTGTTGAGACTGGCAGGAATGTTGATACTGGCAGAATGTTGATACTGGCAGGAATGTTGATACTGGCAGGAATGTTGATATTGGTGTTAATACTGGCAGGAATGTTGATATAGGTGCTGCTACTGGCAGGAATGTTGATATTGGTGTTGAGACTGGCAGGAATGTTGATACTGGCAGAATGTTGATACTGGCAGGAATGTTGATACTGGCAGGAATGTTGATATTGGTGTTAATACTGGCAGGAATGTTGATATAGGTGCTGATACTGGCAGGAATGTTGATATTGGTGTTGAGACTGGCAGGAATGTTGATACTGGCAGAATGTTGATACTGGCAGGAATGTTGATACTGGCAGGAATGTTGATACTGGCAGGAATGTTGATACTGGCAGGAATGTTGATACTGGCAGAAATGTTGATACTGGCAGGAATGTTGATATAGGTGTTGATACTGGCAGGAATGTTAATATAGGTGTTGATACAGGCAGGAATGTTGATACTGACAGGAATGTTGATATAGGTGTTGATACAGGCAGGAATTGTTGATACTGGCAGGAATGTTGATATAGGTGTTGATATAGGTGCTGATACTGGTGCTGATACTGACAAGAATGTTGATACTGGCAGGAATGTCGATACTGGCAGAAATATTGATACTGGCATAAATGTTGATACTGGCAGGAATGTTGATACTGGTGTTGATACTGTCAGCAAGTAGGCTGGAGTCTATATAGATCCTAACCTGAATTAAAAATTATATTTACATTCAGATCATTCGATTTTTTCAACCGTGTTTACATTTGATTGAACAAAAAAAGTTTTCCATTCCAGAGGACTGAATAAATAGTTGGTTCATGAAGACCTACTTAGGGGAAAAAAAGAAAATGATTAAATTTTGTATTTTACCTGCCCTGTCCAATATCAGTACACATTCTCTTATCAGACTATTTTATCTTCTGGCCTTAAGTCTCAATATTTTCTTCAATGTTTACTTAAAGCCAAAAAACAAATCCCATTTTTCTCGATTATAGGATATCAGTTAATATAAGTATCAAGTAAGTAAAAGAATTGCTAAAACTTGTTGTTAAAATATTTACATTATTTATGGTGCATTTTTGTTTCCATATTTAGCTACAATTCACAATTTACATATTGAACACAATGCATATCAGCTGCACAAAAAGGCAAATTGATTCTGCGTCAATATAGAAACTCATAAAGATAAATTTTAACTATCTGGTATGTAGCTGAATAGCAGAGATGACTGGGTATTGGCTTGCTAGGTCTAGTACTCCTCAGTGGTCTAGGTTCGAATCCTAATGGTGAACATAATACATACATGATGGTGATGAGTTGCAGTACAGGGGCTTGCACCTCAGTGCATGGGGGTTGCAGTGCAGGAGGTTTAAGTGCAGGGGGTTTAAGTGCAGGGGGTTTAAGTGCAGGGGGTTTAAGTGCAGGGGATTTGCAGTGAGGGGGTTAAGTGCAGGGGGGAGGGTTAAGTAGGGGGGTGGGTAAAGTGCAGGGGGAGATTAAGTAGGGGGGGTGTTCAAATGCAAGAGTTTAAGTGCAGAGTGGTTGCAGTGTATAGGTCGTTGTAGTGATATAAAGTCGCAGTAAAGGGGGGGGGGGGTTGCAGTAAAGGGAGTACAGAGGGGTTTATGTGCAGGGGGGGTTAAGTGCATGGAGGGCAATGGAGGGGTTGCAGTGCAGGGGGTTTACGTGCATGGAAGGTTGCAGTGCAGGGGGCGTTAAAATGCAGGGGGTTTGCAGTGCAGAGGGGTTTAAAATGAAGGGGGTTGCAGTGCGGGGGGGGGGGGGGGGTTGCAGTGCTGGGGGGTGCAGTGCATGGGGTTTACGTGCATGGAAGGTTGCAGTGCAGGGGGCGTTAAAGTGCAGGGGGTGAGCTTAAGTGTAGGGGCGTTACAGGGGGATTCCACCTCAGTGAAGTGGGTTGCAGAGGTTTGCACTTCAGTGCAGGGGAGTTGCGTGCAGGGGGGATGGTTGCAGTGCAGGGGTTTCAGGGGTTGCAAGGGGGTTACACCTCAGTGCAGGCGGGGTTGAAGTGCAGGGATTGCTGTGAATGGGAATTGTAGTGTAGGGGGTGGGGTTCGTTGCAGTACACCTAAGTGTTGGGGGATTGTAGTGAAGATTTATGTGTACAAAATATTTCGTGACTCGCTTCAATGTTTCTCCAAAGGTCGGCACTTGCTCGAAGATTATTTCTTCCCTTTCTCCCCCTTCCTTTCTGTCGTCTGCTGTCGTATGAGGGTAGCAAGCGTCGCCGCTGTGGCGCGTCTGCCTTGTTGAAACCCTGGCTTGGATTACAATATCGGTGGCCGCCGACAACACGGGTTATTTGTCATAGAGTTGTGACCCCTGGTCGGGTTGAAGATGGTTGCACTTGATAACCCGTTCCCCATCTCCCATATTTCGACCCCCGCTCTATGATGCCCACACCTGAAACAACATACACAATTGATAGTGAATTTCATTGGCAACCTGCCACTATGTAATTCATCTCTCCAACTAGCTAGTTAGCATAGCTTGTGTTTAACTAGCTAGTTAGCATAGCTTGTGTTTAACTAGCTAGTTAGCATACCTGAAGGCCACCCGGACACCTATGTCTGACGCCACACAATAAAAGAGCTCGCCTTGTCAATTGGCACGGGGGAAGATAAGACGAGCTTTAGGTGAGCAAATTAGGCAGATGAGAGCTTCACGATGCCAGACTGCCGACACGCTCGGCAAACGGTGATCACGTGGGAGGGCGAGTATCTATAGATACACAAGTTTTCGCGTGTCTGTCCGCGCGTGCTGAATGGTGAGCATTCCCAGTGAGTAAACTCGTGAGTCGGATTCAGAAATTCGTTGGCGACATGAAGTAAATGCGATGTAAGGCCTTGCGCTGTTACATGATTTGGTAACTAATAACAAATCTTAGAATCAGTAAGACTCGTCAAAAAAATTAACTTATCGTGCGTATAACATTTAGAATTGTCAAGTTGTTTAAAACTTTTAGAAATGTCAAGTTGTTTAAAACTTTTAGAATTGTCAATCTTAATAATTTTAATGTGTTGCTAGGATAAATTGTGGTGATGTGTGGTATGAAACATCCGCTCCTCAATGTGGATATTTGTATGTCATGATCGGTGCTGTATATGGATACATCCAGCTCTATATCCTGATCTATATGTGAAGTAAATCTGTCCGTTCGTTGTTGTGAAGTCTGTTTGTTTTTATTTATATAAACTCGATGGAGCCTCAATCTACCGTCACAAAAATAGTTGTACATAAACGCTGCCACAGGAAGGTCTCAACAACAGAACTGAAATGATAACAGAGTCAGATAAAAATCAGCCCCACTCCCAATCTATATCTCCCTCCCCTGTGACCCTCACCTCCCAGAAGTACCTCCCAGTTTTAGCAGCCGAGGCAAATTTTCCCATTTTTCACGTCTAATGGCTGTGTGTGACACAACAGTGGTGTCTTATCTCTAGCAATGATGAACTACAGAGGCACGGTACGCGGACTTAGATCAGTCGTCACAGTGATCCCCCCTGCTGATCCACGCCACACAACCAAAACTGTTGAGCCTACAACTGTTGAACCTACAACTGTTGAACCTACAACTGTTGAACCCACAACTGTTGAACCTACAACTGTTGAACCCACAACTGTTGAGCCTACACTGTTGAACCTACAACTGTTGAACCTACAACTGTTGAACCTACAACTGTTGAACCCACAACTGTTGAACCTATAACTATTAAAGAACCTATAACTGTTGAACCTATAACTGTTGAACCCCTACAACTGTTTTAGGTTCAACATCTATTGAACCTACACCTGTTGAACCTACAACTAATGAACCTACACCTAATGAATCTACACCTAATGAACCTACAACAGAATGTTGGTCACTTGTTAAAGCCCCACTACGTCTTTCCCATTGTAAGAAAAACACTGTACTAGTCTTTTTACAGTCGGGTCATTTACATTTGTCCCCAACCCCCACCACCCCACCCATCCAACCCCCACCACCCCACCAATCCAACCCCCACCACCTCGACCACCCCACCCATCCAACCCCCACCACCCCACCAATCCAACCCCCACCACCTCGACCACCCCACCCATCCAACCCCCACCACCCAACCCATCCAACCCCCACCACCCCACCAATCCAACCCCCCACCACGCCACCCATCCAACCCAAACTCCCCACCGACCCACCATACTCAGTATCTCCACCAACATATTTATTACCAGTCTACTGATCAGGATTTTATGACGTAGACTGTACACAACAACATTTCTGGTGTTGAAAAAAATAGTTTCTTTTTGTATAGCTGATGGAATTTTAATATTAGTGAATGACTCTAATGTTAGTGAATGACTCTAATGTTAGTGAATGACTCTAATGTTAGACCCATTTGTCAGATTGTGCCCTGTTTGACGGGGTCTGGGGATGGGGTTCAGGGATAGAGAGATATTCCCAGATGTAGTTAGATGCGTTAAAGTAATGCTGATGTTTGGTTGATGTGCTGTAGTTAACACTCACCGGTAGACTGCCAGTCGAAACCAAAATCTCCCCCCACCCCCCACCTCTTCTTCCAGAGTCTCAAAACGTTCAAATACAGTTTGGGTTTGGTGTGTGTGTGTGGGGGGGGGGTGTAATGACTGACTCCCATACGAAAAGATTTTTGACGAACTCAATAGTCCTACACACAAGGCGAGCTGCTAGATGAACTCAATCTGTCCAGCAGCAACGGTTGGCTGCTAGATGAACTCAATCTGTCCAGCAGCAACGGTTGGCTGCTAGATGAACACAATCTGTCCAGCAGCAACGGTTGGCTGCTAGATGAACACAATCTGTCCAGCAGCAACGGTTGGCTGCTAGATGAACTCAATCTGTCCAGCAGCAACGGTTGGCTGCTAGATGAACTCAATCTGTCCAGCAGCAACGGTTGGCTGCTAGATGAACTCAATCTGTCCAGCAGCAACGGTTGGCTGCTAGATGAACTCAATCTGTCCAGCAGCAACGGTTGGCTGCTAGATGAACTCAATCTGTCCAGCAGCAACGGTTGGCTGCTAGATGAACTCAATCTGTCCAGCAGCAACGGTTGGCTGCTAGATGAACTCAATCTGTCCAGCAGCAACGGTTGGCTGCTAGATGAACTCAATCTGTCCAGCAGCAACGGTTGGCTGCTATACTCTGCTGTAGAGATGTTTGTTCAAATTAATCCAAGACAAGATGTCTAGGCCATGTCGTAAATTACTGATGTAAGCCAGAAAATAATAGGAGGCCGTACAGCAATTAGATGCTGGATAGCAATCAGACTCCGTACAGCAATTAGACGCTGGATAGCGTTTCGTCATGCACGTACATTCTAAAAGCGGGGCCGAGATTTGAAGCTTCGCTGGCGCCCGTGGGGGCAGGGCAGTGATAAGCGGTGAGAGGGGTTGTCTTCGCCTCGACATGCGCAGTCAGCATGGCGCTCACAGACAGGCCGGCAGTAGTTATCTACTTTTTATCTGCTCGCGAGAATCGTAATGATGGCCACAATATAATGATGGCCAATATATCATCTTTTCCCGTTTGTGTTCAAGGCTCATGGAGCAGATGAAGTAGAGTTCATCTGTTTCAATGACAGCGCAAACTTATAATGATGGCCAAAATATAATGTTGGTCAAAGAATAATAAAAAATCCGTAATGATGTCAAAAATAAAATAGAGAATCTTTCTCAATGATGGCCACCAGTATGGATAGATTTAAAAAGGAGATTCATTGGAAAATATTTGATGACAACGCAGTTGAGAAAGCGATGGAGGATATTAGAAATAAAAGCAGCTGATTTTAAGCTTTAACTCCATGAATACATGAATGATTTGTGTTTTTGTGGACAGGTTTGGTTCACTTAGGTTCTACTCATTTACGGTTTGGTTCACTTAGGTGCTACTCATTTACGGTTTGGTTCACTTAGGTTCTACTCATTTACGAAGTACGGCGCTTGTGGACGGAGTAGGGGGGTGGGGGCTCAGTATGGACGTCACACATTTAATCTAGCTCTGGGCGTCAAACTGCACCCTACTGCCAAATCACCGCCCCTCCGGAATTAATATTTTTTAAATCCAAAAAACCTTCCCAGGAGTACTCTCAACAACTTCCTAAATTTTCACGTGCATCAGATGTAAGATGTGGTGATGCATGAAAGACAAACAAACAAACAAGCAAACAAACCCACAGACAGTTTAATTTTTACAAGCTTTTGTTGCATGTCGATATTTAAATTGCTTCCTAGTGCTTAGTGCTTGCTTCATCCGTCATGGGTCAAAACTTGCGAGCAAAATTTCGAACACACCTAATGAGACCAATTTGTTTGAAACTTGGCAATTGTGTCAAGATTTGATAACAATGCAATGTGACATCAAATTTACCTTACATCGATGCTTATTTAAATTGTTTTGTTCATTTCGGGTGCAATTTTTTTAGTCATGCAATACTATTGCTTAACATTTTGATAAATTATTAAAAAAAATTTAATCGACTTATTAATGCCAAGCTTTCATGTAATTAAGTGAAATAAAGTAGAAAATAAATACTTTTTTATTAAATAAATAATAATGCAGTGCTATTTAAATAACTATGAAGGAAAGCTTAAATCACTATATTATGTATTGAAAACCTAAACTAAAATTAAAGAAGCGACACACGCTTTTACTTTTTAGTTATTCAAAAATTGGTTGATTATTATATTAAAAATAATTTATTTTCTCATTGTTAGTGCATAATGGAGTCAGCCAAGCTTGAACGAGATGGATTCTACTATTAATATTATCCAACTGGGGTTTTAATATCAATTTGATATTCTAACGTCGGTCTACGTCAGTCTCTCTAAGGAGAGTCCCCTCAGGTTTAAGGTCAGTCTCTAGACCAGTCTCTACGTCGGTCTACGTCAGTTTCTCTGAGGAGAGTCCCCCCAGGTAGTCTTAAGGTCAGTCTCTAGACCAGTCTGTACGTCAGTTTCTCTAAGGAGAGTCCCCTCAGGTAGTCTTAAGGTCAGTCTCTAGACCAGTATCTACGTCAGTCTACGTTAGACTCTCTAAGGAGAGTCCCCTCAGGTAGTCTTATGTCTCTAGGTCAGTATCTACGGCGGTCTAGGTCAGTCTATTTCGCTCAAGTCAGTCTTTCAGAAAGACTCTATGTCAGCCTATAAATACCACTAGCCACTAACACCTTATATAAATACCACTAGCCACTAACACCCTATATAAATACCACTAGCCACTAACACCTTATATAAATACCACTAGCCACTAACACCCTATATAAATACCACTAGCCACTAACACCTTATATAAATACCACTAGCCACTAACACCCTATATAAATACCACTAGCCACTAACACCTTATATAAATACCACTAGCCACTAACACCCTATATAAATACCACTAGCCACTAACACCTTATATAAATACCACTAGCCACTAACACCCTATATAAATACCACTAGCCACTAACACCTTATATAAATACCACTAGCCACTAACACCCTATATAAATACCACTAGCCACTAACACCTTATATAAATACCACTAGCCACTAACACCCTATATAAATACCACTAGCCACTAACACCTTATATAAATACCACTAGCCACTAACACCCTATATAAATACCACTAGCCACTAACACCTTATATAAATACCACTAGCCACTAACACCCTATATAAATACCACTAGCCACTAACACCTTATATAAATACCACTAGCCACTAACACCCTATATAAATACCACTAGCCACTAACACCCTATATAAATACCACTAGCCACTAACACCCTATATAAATACCACTAGCCACTAACACCCTATATAAATACCACTAGCCACTAACACCCTATATAAATACCACTAGCCACTAACACCCTATATAAATACCACTAGCCACTAACACCCTATATAAATACCACTAGCCACTAACACCCTATATAAATACCACTAACACCCTATATAAATACCACTAGCCACTAACACCCTATATAAATACCACTAACACCCTATATAAATACCACTAGCCACTAACACCCTATATAAATACCACTAACACCCTATATAAATACCACTAGCCACTAACACCCTATATAAATACCACTAGCCACTAACACCCTATATAAATACCACTAGCCACTAACACCTTATATAAATACCACTAGCCACTAACACCCTATATAAATACCACTAGCCACTAACACCTTATATAAATACCACTAGCCACTAACACCCTATATAAATACCACTAGCCACTAACACCTTATATAAATACCACTAGCCACTAACACCCTATATAAATACCACTAGCCACTAACACCCTATATAAATACCACTAGCCACTAACACCCTATATAAATACCACTAGCCACTAACACCCTATATAAATACCACTAGCCACTAACACCCTATATAAATACCACTAGCCACTAACACCCTATATAAATACCACTAGCCACTAACACCCTATATAAAAAACCACTAGCCACTAACACCCTATATAAATACCACTAGCCACTAACACCTTATATAAATACCACTAGCCACTAACACCCTATATAAATACCACTAACACCCTATATAAATACCACTAGCCACTAACACCCTATATAAATACCACTAGCCACTAACACCCTATATAAATACCACTAGCCACTAACACCCTATATAAATACCACTAGCCACTAACACCCTATATAAATACCACTAGCCACTAACACCCTATATAAATACCACTAACACCCTATATAAATACCACTAGCCACTAACACCCTATATAAATACCACTAGCCACTAACACCCTATATAAATATCACTAGCCACTAACACCCTATATAAATACCACTAGCCACTAACACCCTATATAAATACCACTAGCCACTAACACCCTATATAAATACCACTAGCCACTAACACCCTATATAAATACCACTAACACCCTATATAAATACCACTAGCCACTAACACCCTATATAAATACCACTAGCCACTAACACCCTATATAAATACCACTAGCCACTAACACCCTATATAAATACCACTAGCCACTAACACCCTATATAAAAAACCACTAGCCACTAACACCCTATATAAATACCACTAGCCACTAACACCTTATATAAATACCACTAGCCACTAACACCCTATATAAATACCACTAACACCCTATATAAATACCACTAGCCACTAACACCCTATATAAATACCACTAGCCACTAACACCCTATATAAATACCACTAGCCACTAACACCCTATATAAATACCACTAGCCACTAACACCCTATATAAATACCACTAGCCACTAACACCCTATATAAATACCACTAACACCCTATATAAATACCACTAGCCACTAACACCCTATATAAATACCACTAGCCACTAACACCCTATATAAATATCACTAGCCACTAACACCCTATATAAATACCACTAGCCACTAACACCCTATATAAATACCACTAGCCACTAACACCCTATATAAATACCACTAGCCACTAACACCCTATATAAATACCACTAACACCCTATATAAATACCACTAGCCACTAACACCCTATATAAATACCACTAGCCACTAACACCCTATATAAATACCACTAGCCATTAACACCCTATATAAATACCACTAGGCACTAACACCCTATATAAATACCACTAGCCACTAACACCTTATATAAATACCACTAGCCACTAGCAGCCTATATAAATACCACTAGCCACTAACACCCTATATAAATACCACTAGCCACTAACACCCTATATTAATACCACTAGCCACTAACACCCTATATAAATACCACTAGCCACTAACACCCTATATAAATACCACTAGCCACTAACACCCTATATAAATACCACTAGCCACTAACACCCTATATAAATACCACTAGCCACTAACACCCTATATAAATACCACTAACACCCTATATAAATACCACTAGCCACTAACACCCTATATAAATACCACTAGCCACTAACACCCTATATAAATACCACTAGCCATTAACACCCTATATAAATACCACTAGGCACTAACACCCTATATAAATACCACTAGCCACTAACACCTTATATAAATACCACTAGCCACTAGCAGCCTATATAAATACCACTAGCCACTAACACCCTATATAAATACCACTAGCCACTAACACCCTATATTAATACCACTAGCCACTAACACCCTATATAAATACCACTAGCCACTAACACCCTATATAAATACCACTAGCCACTAACACCCTATATAAATACCACTAGCCACTAACACCCTATATAAATACCACTAGCCACTAACACCCTATATAAATACCACTAGCCACTAACACCCTATATAAATACCACTAGCCACTAACACCCTATATTAATACCACTAGCCACTACACTGCAGACAAGATCCCCCGACTCTGCCCGGTACGATCAATGTTAAGCGGCAGTTGAAGGCGTGATATCAGAACCATTACTAAACCTAATCGAATCAAACCATCAACGCTTCCACCGCATCAGATAACTCTGGGAGGGACTAATGAAGATATCGGGCGGCTGAGATAAGTCGGGGCGGTGGAGTGTGGGAGGCAATGTTGGCTGACCACATTCTGTTCCGTGGATAGATGTCCGGGGTGGGTGGGGGGGGGGGGGGGTTAGGTCTACACTACCGTCATACACATAACACATACAACTGACGGGCATAGCAGATACCACAGTGTGTCACCTTTAACACCACAGTGTGTCACCTTTAACACCACACTGTGTCACCTTTAACACCACAGTGTGTCACCTTTAACACCACAGTGTGTCACCTTTAACACCACAGTGTGTCACCTTTAACACCACACTGTGTCACCTTTAACACCACTGTGTGTCACCTCTAACACCACAGTGTGTCAACCTACTTGAATGACGCTGTCACTAACCCATGAGACTTACAGAATGACATATCGTCATATTATAAATAATGTTACATAATGTTACAAATGTAACAATGTATACATAAATAATATGTTACATACAAATGTAACAATGTGTACATAAGTAATATGTTACATACAAATGTAACAATGTGTACATAAGTAATATGTTACATACAAATGTAACGATGTGTACATAAATAATATGTTACATACAAATGTAACAATGTGTACATAAGTAATATGTTACATACAAATGTAACAATGTGTACATGTGTTTACAGATACGTGTACATCTGAGTAAATGTGTACCCGACCTTACAGATTGGTACACAACTTTACATCTGAGTAAATGTGTACCCGACCTTACAGATTGGTACACAACTTAACTAAAGACCAACTCAACCGTCACTATCTGGACCAGACTTTTATGAAATAAGACAAGACAGGTCAATTTAAGACATCTCCTAGACCGACGACACAATCGGAACTTATGGAGGAGAAGTCTGATTTCATCTAGGAAAAATCGTCTCCAATTTGTCATAGATTCCCCGCCATCTTCCCCCAAAGCAGATACTGAGGTACACCGTCATAAATCATCCACCGTCTTGATAGGTTTTTTCCCAGAGTTCATCCCCTTCGTTTCTTGTCTTGGAGTTCACTCCCCTCGTTATTTTCTCTTTCAATGACCGTCTTTCATCTGTGCGCTTAATTGAGTTAATATTTGTAGAAAAAAAGTTGGGGAAAAGGGGAGGTGTGAGGGGGAGGGTAATGTGGAGCTGCCACTTTAAATTCTGTTTGAGACAATCTTTCAGTGGACTGCAATCTACACGTTCCATGTAATTTAGCCAAGTGGCGCGCGCAGGCCGCGACAACTCAGCTGTCCATGGAAGGCGAGTCGAATTGTTCGCTTGTGATAAGCATCCTGACACGGGCTCTCGCAGAGGTGGATCCACACTGGCGGCACCTCTTCTTCAGCCCCCCCCCCCCCCACACACACACTGATGCAGTAGTTTCTACCCTAACTTTTGTCTAGATGCTGCACCCCCACCCCATACAATGTGCCCCCCCCCACACGCACACTGGTGCAGTAGTTTCTTATCTAACTTATGTCTAGATGCTGCACCCCGACCCCATACAATGTGCCCCCCCCCCACACGCACACTGGTGCAGTAGTTTCTTATCTAACTAATGTCTAGATGCTGGCTCTTTCAGTCAGAATCTATTATCAATGTAAGTTATTCCAATCCACACACGAATTGAATTGGTTGAGATGGTGGGTAAATTAACGCTCATTGGCGTTGTCATAGGTCACGTGTCAAGTTTCATGGTCAAAGGTCAATAAAATTTTAATGTTCTCCAGACCTCAAGGACATCACAGGCTCCGGGGTGTTCCTCTTCAGCCACAACATCAGACTTACTGGCCCCAACAACATCAGACCAGACTTACTGGCCCCAACAACATCAGACTTACTGCCACCAACAACATCAGACTTACTGGCCCCAACACCATCAGACTTACTGGCCCAAACAACATCAGACTTACTGACCCAAACAACATCAGACTTACTGACCCCAACAACATCAGACCAGACTTACTGGCCCCAACAACATCAGACTTACTGACACCAACAACATCAGACTTACTGACCCCAACAACATCAGACCAGACTTACTGGCCCCAACAACATCAGACTTACTGACACCAACAACATCAGACTTACTGGCCCCAACAACATCAGACTTGCTGGCCCCAACAACATTAGACTTACTGGCCCCAACAACATCAGACTTACTGACCCCAACAACATCAGACTTACTGACCCCAACAACATCAGACTTACTGGCCCCAACAACATCAGACCAGACTTACTGGCCCCAACAACATCAGACTTACTGGCCCCAACAACATCAGACTTACTGACCCCAACAACATCAGACTTACTGGCCCCAACAACATCAGACCAGACTTACTGGCCCCAACAACATCAGACCAGACTTACTGGCCCCAACAACATCAGACTTACTGGCCCCAACAACATCAGACTTACTGGCCCCAACACCATCAGACTTACTGGCCCAAACAACATCAGACTTACTGACCCCAACAACATCAGACTTACTGGCCCAAACAACATCAGACCAGACTTACTGGCCCCAACACCATCAGACTTACTGGCCCAAACAACATCAGACTTACTGGCCCGAACAACATCAGACTTACTGGCCCAAACAACATCAGACTTACTCGCCCAAACAACATCAGACTTACTCGCCCAAACAACATCAGACTTACTGGCCCCAACAACATCAGACTTACCGGCCGCAACAACATCAGACTTACTTGCCCAAACAACATCAGACTTACTTGTCCCAACAACGTCAGACTTACTGGCCCCAACAACATCAGACTTACTGGCCGCAACAACATCAGACTTACTGGGCCCAACAACGTCAGACTTACTTGCCCAAACAACATCAGACTTACTTGTCCCAACAACGTCAGACTTACTGGCCCCAACAACATCAGACTTACTGGCCGCAACAACATCAGACTTACTGGCCCAACAACGTCAGACTTACTGGCCCCAACAACATCAGACTTACTGGTCCCAACAACATCAGACTTACTGGTCCCAACAACATCAGACTTACTGGCCCCAACAACATCAGACTTACTGACCCCAACAACATCAGACTTACTGACCCCAACAACATCAGACCAGACTTACTGACCCCAACAACATCAGACTTACTGGCCCCAACAACATCAGACCAGACTTACTGGCCCCAACAACATCAGACTTACTGGCCCCAACAACATCAGACTTACTGGCCCCAACACCATCAGACTTACTGGCCCAAACAACATCAGACTTACTGACCCCAACAACATCAGACTTACTGGCCCAAACAACATCAGACCAGACTTACTGGCCCCAACACCATCAGACTTACTGGCCTCAACAACATCAGACTTACTGGCCTCAACAACATCAGACCAGACTAACTGGCCCCAACAACATCAGACTTACTGACCCCAACAACACCAGACTTACTGGCCCCAACAACATCAGACCAGACTTACTGGCCCCAACAACATCAGACTTACTGGCCCAAACAACATCAGACCAGACTTACTGGCCCAACACCATCAGACTTACTGGCCCAAACAACATCAGACTTACTGGCCCCAACAACATCAGACCAGACTTACTGGCCCCAACAACATCAGACCAGACTTACTGACCCCAACAACATCAGACTTACTGGCCCAAACAACATCAGACCAGACTTACTGGCCCCAACACCATCAGACTTACTGGCCCAAACAACATCAGACTTACTGGCCCCAACAACATCAGACTTACTGGCCCAAACAACATCAGACTTACTCGCCCAAACAACATCAGACTTACTCGCCCAAACAACATCAGACTTACTGACCCCAACAACATCAGACTTACTGGCCCAAACAACATCAGACTTACTTGTCCCAACAACGTCAGACTTACTGGCCCCAACAACATCAGACTTACCGGCCGCAACAACATCAGACTTACTTGCCCAAACAACATCAGACTTACTTGTCCCAACAACGTCAGACTTACTGGCCCCAACAACATCAGACTTACTGGCCGCAACAACATCAGACTTACTGGGCCCAAACAACATCAGACTTACTTGTCCCAACAACGTCAGACTTACTGGCCCCAACAACATCAGACTTACTGGCCGCAACAACATCAGACTTACTGGCCCAACAACGTCAGACTTACTGGCCCCAACAACATCAGACTTACTGGTCCCAACAACATCAGACTTACTGGCCCCAACAACATCAGACTTACTGACCCCAACAACATCAGACTTACTGACCCCAACAACATCAGACCAGACTTACTGGCCCCAACAACATCAGACTTACTGACCCCAACAACATCAGACTTACTGGCCCCAACAACATCAGACCAGACTTACTGGCCCCAACAACATCAGACTTACTGGCCCAACAACATCAGACTTACTGGCCCCAACACCATCAGACTTACTGGCCCAAACAACATCAGACTTACTGACCCCAACAACATCAGACTTACTGGCCCAAACAACATCAGACCAGACTTACTGGCCCCAACACCATCAGACTTACTGGCCCAAACAACATCAGACTTACTGGCCCCAACAACATCAGACTTACTGGCCCAAACAACATCAGACTTACTGGCCTCAACAACATCAGACTTACTGGCCTCAACAACATCAGACCAGACTTACTGACCCCAACAACATCAGACTTACTGGCCCCAACACCATCAGACTTACTGGCCCAAACAACATCAGACTTACTGACCCAAACAACATCAGACTTACTGGCCTCAACAACATCAGACCAGACTTACTGACCCCAACAACATCAGACTTACTGGCCCCAACACCATCAGACTTACTGGCCCCAACACCATCAGACTTACTGGCCCAAACAACATCAGACTTACTGACCCCAACAACATCAGACTTACTGACCCCAACAACATCAGACTTACTGACCCCAACAACATCAGACCAGACTTACTGGCCCCAACACCATCAGACTTACTGACCCCAACAACATCAGACTAGACTTACTGGCCCCAACAACATCAGACTTACTGGCCCAAACAACATCAGACTTACTGACCCCAACAACATCAGACTTACTGGCCTCAACAACATCAGACCAGACTTACTGGCCCCAACAACATCAGACTTACTGACCCCAACAACATCAGACTTACTGGCCCCAACAACATCAGACTTACTCGCCCAAACAACATCAGACTTACTCGCCCAAACAACATCAGACTTACTCGCCCAAACAACATCAGACTTACTGACCCCAACAACATCAGACTTACTGGCCCAAACAACATCAGACTTACTTGTCCCAACAACGTCAGACTTACTGGCCCCAACAACATCAGACTTACCGGCCGCAACAACATCAGACTTACTTGCCCAAACAACATCAGACTTACTTGTCCCAACAACGTCAGACTTACTGGCCCAACAACATCAGACTTACTTGCCCAAACAACATCAGACTTACTTGTCCCAACAACGTCAGACTTACTGGCCCCAACAACATCAGACTTACTGGCCGCAACAACATCAGACTTACTGGGCCCAACAACGTCAGACTTACTTGCCCAAACAACATCAGACTTACTTGTCTCAACAACATCAGACTTACTGGCCCCAACAACATCAGACTTACTGGCCGCAACAACATCAGACTTACTGGCCCCAACAACATCAGACTTACTGGCCCCAACAACATCAGACTTACTGGCCCAACAACATCAGACTTACTGGCCCAACAAGATCAGACTTACAGACCCCAACAACATCAGACTTACTGGCCCCAACAACATCAGACTTACTGGCCGCAACAACATCAGACTTACTGGCCCAACAACGTCAGACTTACTGGCCCCAACAACATCAGACTTACTGGTCCCAACAACATCAGACTTACTGGCCCCAACAACATCAGACTTACTGACCCCAACAACATCAGACCAGACTTACTGGCCCCAACAACATCAGACCAGACTTACTGGCCCCAACAACATCAGACCAGACTTACTGGCCCCAACAACATCAGACTTACTGACCCCAACAACATCAGACTTACTGACCCCAACAACATCAGACCAGACTTACTGGCCCCAACAACATCAGACTTACTGACCCCAACAACATCAGACTTACTGACCCCAACAACATCAGACTTACTGGCCCCAACAACATCAGACCAGACTTACTGGCCCCAACAACATCAGACTTACTGGCCCCAACACCATCAGACTTACTGCCCCCAACAACATTAGACTTACTGGCCCCAACAACATCAGACTTACTGGGCCCAACAACATCAGACTTACTGGCCCCATCAGACTTACTGGCCCCAACAACATCAGACTTACTGGCCCCAACAACATCAGACTTACTGGCCCCAACATCATCAGACTAACTGGCCGCAACAACATCAGACTTACTGACCCCAACAACATCAGACTTACTGGCCCCAACAACATCAGACCAGACTTACTGGCCCCAACAACATCAGACCAGACTTACTCGCCCCAACAACATCAGACCAGACTTACTGGCCCCAACAACATCAGACTTTTTTTTCGAAACCAACATTAACCATTAGATTATCGAACGACTTGAGTACATAACGAGTAGACTATCAAACGAGTAGACTATCAAACGAGTAGACTATCAAAGGAGTAGACTACATAACGAGTAGACTATCGAACGACTAGACTATATCACGACTAGTCTATCTAAAGACTAGACTATCTAAAGACTAGCCTATCAAACGACTAGAGTATCTAACAAGTAGACTATCTAAAAAAAAAACCAGAATACATCTACGAAACTGACAGGTGAGGTATGAAGCCACAAACTGCCTGGAACCAGTCTGTAGAACCACAAGATGACCGGATCATGAAAAAATTCCCACAAGTCACAGCAACGTTTGGGGTCACGTGGTCGTGGGCTAGCCATTACCTGCAGGAGCCAACCAGTACAACCCGCATGTGACCCACCACCTGATAGCCCGCAGGGTTGCCGCCCTATTCCCCCCCCTCAACTTCCTCTCGTAAAGATGGGATTAGTTTTTATTTTTATTGCAATCAGACGCGGGAGCCATGATTTATCGGGGGAAATAGATTTTCATTGGAAATTTTCTTCTTTGTTTTACACCGGCGCTAAACGTTGATTGTTGATGGTAATTCAAGTCAGAAATATGAGACCAGCATTCAATATACGGGACGTCATGGACGTCGGGTAAAAATTGACCTCTGGAAATTGTACTCTAATTTTTTAAAACCTAGAGCAACATCTATGTTGTTGTTTCAAGAAGCACTTTTTACTTCCGTGGTGGGGGGGGGGGGGGGGGGGCTGTGGGAGTGTACGTCGAATGAAATCTTCCAATTAAACTTTTTTTAATGAACAGATTTCAATTGAAACCGTCGGTTTGACACGCAATGGGAAGGTTAAAGGTTGAAGTGGAGACATATCGTACCATATAACAGCCACAACAAAACGCCGGTCTAAGACTTGACCCATAGTACCATATAACAGCCACAACAAAACGCCGGTCTAAGACTTGACCCATAGTACCATATAACAGCACCAACAAAACGCCGGTCTAAGACTTGACCCATAGTACCATATAACAGCACCAACAAAACGCCGGTCTAAGACTTGACCCACACTCGGGAAATAATCCGCCGCGATCAATGGAAACAATTTTTGTCCCCAGCGTTGTTCTCTAAGAGCCGGCACGCCGGTATTCTCCGGCTGATTCTCCGGCTCCAGGTTCATTAAATGCCGTGGAACGGTTTGTTTTGTCCCATTGTTACCGTGGACCTGATGGAGGAAGTCTAGTTGTGAACTGGGTATCCGTCAGGTTTCAAGTAACACACTCGGGTTTGTCCATTTGTTTTGGTTTTAATTGATCTGTTTAAAAGTCGAGTAACGATTTGATTGGTAATGTTATCGTAAATATTATTTTTAAGTATTTTAACCTTGTGGGTTCAATCCTCGGCCTTCACCTCATTATTTTCACAGGATATTTGCCAGGCTTATATAGAGAAATACGGCCTTTAGTTTATGTAGAGAAATAGACGTTCGATGTGAATATAAATGTACACACACACACACACACACACATATATATATATATATATATATATATATATATATATATATATATATATATATATATATATATATATGAGTATTTGTGTGTTTACGAATGTATATTTATATGAATGTATATATGTGAATATATATTTATATATATATATATATATATATATATGTTATTATCTATATAAATATATTTGAATGTATATATATATATATATATATATATATATATATATATATATTTATTTATTTATATATAAATTTATTTATTTATGTATACATCTAAGACCAGCTTTAAATCATGCGATTTGAGCCATTAGAAAACCCGGCAGAAGGAAGCTTTAAGAGCTCAACTCTTGTGAGAATGTGTGAAATTTGTCAGCGGCGCCAGGACAAACGGGGAAGCACTTCCACTGTAAGATAAGTGGCGGGGTGCTAAGAAAAGTGGAGATTACAGCCAGCTCCTGTAACCATGAGCTAAAAGTGTTTGCTTTATGGCCAGATAAATCTACTCGGCCTGCACCTTCAGGTCTAGAGGATGTAAATAGAAACAAGTAGATATTACATCTTGTTGAGTTCTACGATGTAATTGTGTACTAGATGGACAATAACATTACATATTGTTGAGTTATACGATGTAATTGTGTACTAGATGGACAATAACATTACATCTTGTTGAGTTATACGATGTAATTGTGTACTAGATGGACAATAACATTACATATTGTTGAGTTATACGATGTAAGTGTGTACTAGATGGACAATAACATTACATATTGTTGAGTTTTACGATGTAATTGTGTACTAGATGGACAATAACATTACATCTTGTTGAGTTATACGGTGCAATCTTATACATGTTAGACAACATTAAAAAACAAAATATATATCACTTGTGACTTTAGAAGATGAGAAGAAAATCACAGAAGATAAAACGAGATAAAACGAGATAAAATGTTAAATTCATGTCAGCAAGTAGTATTGAAGTTAACAACCGGTCGTGTAATGTTTGTATGAATCATGAACGGAGCATCAAATATGTTGTGTGTGCATAAATACTATGCGTAAGTTTGAAACAAATATCTCCAATATTTTGTTTACTCAAGAAACAAAGAAAATTTTTAGAGATACAAAAGTAGCTACCAGCTTATACCAAACTAGTAGCTAGCAACAAGATCTACCTTGGCTTATACCAAACTAGTAGCTAGCAACAAGATCTATCTAAACTTGAACACGAACAAGATATAAAGTCTGAGCCGATTAAATCTCCATTATCAGTGAGGCTAATGATCTACCAGGTACCAGACTATCGAGACCCAATGCCAGATACAAATCAATCTCGTGCCTTAAACAACAACACTAAGTTGTTTAACCATCAGTTAGTAAAGATGTTAGTTAGGGACTCATTCATGTAATCATTCATAGAGACACCTTCGTGATGTGATTCTAAGGGTGTTAGGGACACCTCGTGATGTGACTCTAAGGGTGTTAGGGACACCTCGTGATGTGATTCTAAGGGTGTTAGGGACACCTCGTGATGTGATTCTAAGGGTGTTAGGGACACCTCGTAATGTGATTCTAAGGGTGTTAGGGATACCTTCGTGAAGCGTCTAATAGAACTTTGTATTTTTAGAAGCCGGCTATTGGCCTTGACAGACAAGTTTATGTGAAACCGGTTATCCACTTTCCGGCGGGTCATCCTCGAAGCCGGCTATCCCAATTTCTGTCAACTCACCCTTAAAGCCGGTATATTCCCTGCCGGCAGGTTACCTTTCAAATCAGCTATTGCTCACCTTTGAGGGCGGCCATCACCCCTACCTGCAGGTCACCTTTGAGGCCGGCCATCACCCTTACCTGCAGGTCACCTTTGAGGCCGGCCATCACCCTTACCTGCAGGTCATCACCCCTACCTGCAGGTCACCTTTGAGGCCGGCCATCACCCCTACCTGCAGGTCATCACCCCTACCTGCAGGTCACCTTTGGGGCCGGCCATCACCCCTGCAGGCAGGTCACCTTTGACGACGGGTACTTACCCCGCTAGTCCTTGATGATTCCCTCACTCGGATGTTTGTTTAAAAATATGGCGGCGCCTCACCCACGGGGCGAACGGGCCCGAAAATTTATGACGTCTGATGTTGCAAACACCGTCGTCAAGGGCGATAATTGAGAGCTAAGGGGAGGTAAGAGGGGCTCCAAAAATGTTTCGATTGCAATCCTGTTTTTAAGAGAAGTTAATGGGTCTAAGATTAGCTCGAGTTTATCCCAGGTATTTTGATTGAGGCCTAGCTAGGACGGGACGAGTATCATTTATCAACTCCCCCAGAACGATGAGCGCTTTGTCAGTTTTATAAAGAGAGAGAAGAAAGTCATTTATCACATCTCACCAGCGGGGATCTGCCTCGAGAGATGGCTGAAACAGGTGCGGTAGAGGGGAGCTGGAAAACATGATCAATTCTTTCTTGGAACTTCAAAGTCAGTTCAACAAGTTATTGTTTCAGTCAAGGGATGTGATGTGTGGGGAAGTGATGTGTGGGGAAGTGATGTGTGGGGAAGTGATGTGTGGGGAAGTGATGTGTGGGGAAGTGATGTGTGGGGAAGTGATGTGTGGGGAAGTGATGTGTGGGGATGTGATGTGTGGGGAAGTGATGTGTGGGGAAGTGATGTGTGGGGAAGTGATGTGTGGGGAAGTGATGTGTGGGGAAGTGATGTATGTAGAAGGGATGACCAGAAGAGTGGTTTACTTAGAATAAGGACATAATGTATAGGACTGTGATTGTTAGACATTTCTTTTTGTTTGAAACTGTTGTGTTTTTATAACCTTGTCGTGTCATGGGCCGGGGGTGGGGGGGGGGGGCTAAATTAGCTGTGACAGTCAGCACTATAAGAGTATGATTAAAGCTAAAATATTGGCCTATTGTTAGTAGATCAACATCTGCGTTTCACGGGATATAGAAAACATTAAAACAGGATTCCATCCTTGACGAGAGTCTCCCCCTCCCCCACCCCCCCCCCCCCTTACCATTGTACGACCTGACATGGCGGAGGTAAATGGTTTAATAGATAGGGTGACACAAACTATGGTGTTTCACGGTTATCATCTTTCACGAAAGCCCCGAATGTACCAAGTGCTTCTAGCTGTCATACGACACAAATTTACCAAAGTGGCGGTTGCCAAAAACTGCTGAAACTGAGAGCGGGGGGGGGGGGGGGGGAGGCGGGGGAGGGCGACACGGCGAGACACGGGGACACATGAACACGATGCAAAAAAAATATAACTGGGTGGGGGTTTAAAAAAGGGGGAAAAGAAAACGATACGTACATTCCGTACATGTAGTGGTACACCGTAACGCTATACATGACACGACACTCCTCTAATCTGGATAATCCTAACGACAATAGCAATAAAAACAGATTATATATTCTCGTCACCCGTTAATCCATTGACTGAAAGAAAAAGCACCCCGGTTAAATCCCCTGCCGTAGGATCAGGTTTATGTCCCCTAATTTTCGAATGAAACCGAAGTTTTATTTGTTTCGTGGATGTATTTCAATTTGACATTGTGTTCATCCTGGCCTTTTTTTTCACGCAAGAATTATTTTACTAGGCAAAATTTTACCAGGCAAATTTTACTGGCACATTTTACTGGCCAATTTTACTGGCACATTTAAACAGGCAAAATTTCACCAGGCAAATTTTTCTGACAAATTTTATCAGGCAAATTTTACTGGCACTTTTAAACAGGCAAAATTTCACCAGGCAAATTTTTCTGACAAATTTTATCAGGCAAATTTTACTGGGAAATTTTATCAGGCAAATTTTACTGACAAATTGGGACAACTGGATGCTGGTGGAGTTGAAAATATTTTTTTTAATCCAGTCTTTGAAATGTTATCCATATCTAAGCCTACTTTTCCTGTACGACATTGCATGCAACTATTAAGTCTCAAAAACAAAATCACATATTCTATATTCTGTTCCAAATTCTAATAAATCGATTTGAACAACGTTTTTTTTCTCTTATTTCCTCCTGATCACCCCCCCCCACCCTTTAGCTGCCTCGTGCCGAGAGTTTTCTCTTAGTTGTACCCAACACGTGACACAATCCTCACTTCAGTCTGATCATCAACGTCAACATGAACCTAAAGCAAAACTTTTCCCTAACTGTCCATTTCTTGTTCTATGCTCAGTTTAGCAAAAACTTTTTCCTAACTGTCCATCTCTTGTTCTATGCTAAGTTTAGTCATCAGCTATAAGATGTGATACAATCAACGTTTGTCAAATACAGATCTACTCCCACCAATGTTAGTGAAATATACATCTACTTCCATCAATACAAGTTAAATACATATCTACTCCCATCAATACAAATGAAATATATTGAAATATAGATCTACTTCCATCAATGTAAGAGAAATATAGATCTACTTCCATCAATGTAAGTGAAATATAGATCTACTTCCACCAATGTAAGTGAAATACAGATATACTTCCATGAATGTTAATGAAATATACATCTACTTTCATCAATGTTAGTGAAATAGTGAAATATAGATCTACTTCCCTCTACCCATGTTTGTGTAAGGACGGATACCCCAGAAAATATTTGTGCACCGGTTGTCATGGAAACCTGAGAGTTCAGTAGCAGGCTTGCCATAGCTAATACGATTCCAATTAATGGCTAATTACCAGCAGCCAGTCCCGCCGTATATCAGACGGCGGCGTGCTCGAGGTTGGCGGGAATCACGTGACGTGGGCCCCACCCCAGCAGACAGCCAGGCGCTACCTTGACACGCCCCTTTCAGCTTGCAGGCGTTCACCAGCGCCGGCTCTTGTCGCCAGAGAATTTATGAGACCCGTATAACTGGGGCTCCATTTTCCTTACACTGTAAGCAGATAGGCACCGGTAACTGTAAGCAGATAGCCACCTGTAAGTTGGGGGGGGGGGGATAATTGTGGGGGTGGAGTAAAAAATTGTAAAGGCTGGGTAGCGAGAAACTCAGGTGAGAATAGGAAGGTGACATCGGCTCTTTGGCTGCTATACCAAGTAGTACTTTAATGCTAATATTCCCTTTAATACTTTTAAAGTTCTAGATCCAGTAATTTCTTCTTCTTTTTCGTTACTTCTAGTGTTGGAAAGGAATCCCTCTTACCCAATTAAGTATTACGTGTCAGCTTGTTATGCACAATATATTAAGCCGTTGGCTCCGCTTTCAGCCTGCTTTTCTTTTTGGTTTTTTTTTTCCCATTTGTCTCTCCTATATTTACTCAAGACAATGTACTGGTTATGAATACTAATAAACCGGGAGTGATCTCCCCTAAACTTTCTCGAATATTCTTATATAAAACAACGGGGGGTGGCAACTCGGGATATTGACATGATTTTTGTATCCACTTTTTTAATTTAAAAAAAATAGAATCTCGTAGAAAAAAAATTGCGCACCAAGTGAACGCCAAACAATATGTGTATAATAGTGCGGAATATTATTAATACTTTATAAATTCAAATGCGTTTTTTTTGAGAAATCGGAAATAGCAAAAAATACTACTTTCGCTTAACAGAAATCACTCAAAATTTAATAGAAGGTAGCTAATTAGATCTTTTACTTACATGCGAATTTCATTGATCTATCTGAAACAGTAATCAAGTTATAGGCTTTTGAAAAAATTGAAAGTATAATAAGTTCCACTTCCGGTTACCGGAAAAGTTGATACAGAACTACAAATTCGATATAACACTTATATATGGAATTTTAGCAACCTAGCTGTAACGGTACTCAATTTATCATGTTCACGGACACACGTACATACACACACACATACACACACCCAGACATACGGACAAAATTGCAAAACTATTTTTTTCCGACTCAGGGAGGTGTAAAACGTCGAGATTTGCAAAATTCTCGATTTTTTTTTTTGCACGATTACAAGTCTTTCTCTATACTTTTTGAATTTTGTCTCTAAACTTTCTTGTAGAAAAAAGAATTGTGCACAAAAAAAAACCCCCATAAAAATGTGCATAGAACGGAAAATTAGTATTTTATAAAGGAAATATTGATTCATTTTTTAAAAAAGGTAACTGAACGTCTAATTAAGTCATATTTTATGTCACATTGCATTGTTATTGCGTCTTGACCAACGTAAATAGTTTAAAAGGAATCGCTTTGGTAGATGTGGTAAAAATTTAGCTCGCAAGCTTCCGCCCGTGCCGGGCGATAGACAGATGAATCATGTTAAATAAATTCTTATGGTTTGAGAAATCTCATACTTATGTTGTCAGTATTAGAGAAATCAGAGAGAACCGTTTCCGGTTATCGGAAAACGCTCAAATTTAATAAAAGCTGCGCATACGTTGTAATAATTCTATGTGACATTTTGTAAATCTAACTTGAACGGGGATCAAGTTATCGGTTTTTGAGAAACAGAAAGTAGAATAAGTACCGCTTACCAAAAATCGCTCAAAAGTTGATACAGAGGTATGAATTTGATATAATACTTATATATAAGATTTCTTTTATATAACTGAAAGAATACTCAAGTTATCGTGTTCACAGACAGACAGACAGACAGACAGACAGACAGACAGACAGACAGACAGACAGGCAGGCAGACAGACAGACAGACAGACAGACAGACAGACAGACAGACAGAAAGACAGACACACAGACACACAGACACACAGACACACAGACACACAGACACACAGACACACAGACACACAGACACACAGACACACAGACACACAGACACACAGACACACAGACACACAGACACACAGACACACAGACACACAGACACACAGACACACAGACACACAGACACACAGACACACAGACACACAGACACACAGACACACAGACACACAGACACACAGACACACAGACACACAGACACACAGACACACAGACACACAGACACACAGACACACAGACACACAGGCACACAGGCACACAGACACACAGACACACAGACATACTAACAAAATTGCACAAAGTTTTGACCCAGGAAGGTTTCAAAGCGCAGCGATTTGTGAAAATCTCGATTTGATTTTTTCGCACTCTTAGAATACCCCCTCTATACTTAGTTAACGAGCAAGTAAAAAGAGGAGCTAGTGAATCTCTAGTGAATCTCCCAAACTTATAATGATGTCCGCACTGGTTCTACATCCAGACCCTAGGCACATTGATGTCAGATGATCTTTCATTTCTTCAAACCGTAACCACCGTAGAAGGCTACCCCGCAGAGACACATTTGGACCTTGGTTTGGACGGCGTCCAACTTCAGTGACAACAATCCAAATGTAGACCTTGATTACAAACGTCACAGTCTTGTGGGGAATTGATAAGGAGAAGAAAAAAATTAAATAAAGGAAACATACAGAAAGTTTCAAACGGGGACGCTTGGGATAGTATTAGAGAGGTGGATGGCAAATCCGAGTCTAAGAAATCATCCGGCAACCCCCAGATTAATTACCCCTACGTCAATATCGCCATTGTCTATTACCGCCAACTCCCCCGTGTAATTACACCTCCTCCTTTAGAATCCGTATATAACCTGTCCTTATCCATCTCATTTCCGTAGCAATATTTCCAGCTTCCTAACACTAATTCATCCTTGACCTATCCATATCTTACATTTACGTTGGTAGGGATCTTACTAAGTTACTAGTGTTATATTTCGTCTTTGTATTTTTACTGCGACGGTTTTACACCACAGCCTCTATATAAATCTCACTACAGCCTCTATATAAATCTCACTACAGCCTCTATATGAATCTCACTACAGCCTCTATGTGAATCTCACTACAGCCTCTATGTGAATCTCACTACAGCCTCTATATAAATCTCACTACAGCCTCTATGTGAATCTCACTACAGCCTCTATATAAATCTCACTACAGCCTCTATATAAATCTCACTACAGCCTCTATGTGAATCTCACTACAGCCTCTATATAAATCTCACTACAGCCTCTATATAAATCTCACTACAGCCTCTATGTGATATTCCATTGATCTAACTACAGCCTCTATGTGAGGGCCCATTGATTCCCCCACCTCGAGGCGCCGATACCATCAGTCAATACCAATCATCCGACTGATAAAAAAAGACCCTTCATAATTCTGACCACTGCCCATAATAAGACGATTAAATATCCCCCGCCGTCCCACTCAGCGTTCATAAAGACAGAACAACTCGCAGCTTCTCCCCCATCGTTCAGTCCTCGGCATTTCCCTGACGCTATCGTTCATAGCGCTCAAAACATGGCTTCTGTCTCATTTCCGGGTCCACGTGACAAAGTAAAAAGTCAATATTTTCTCGCCCGCGATGTGGCGCTGATAGCGGGCAACGCCTTTTCTCTGAGGAGCACCCGCGAGAGGGGAGCTGATAACCCTTGGCCAGGGGCGCGGGGCTCCATTTCCGTGGCCGCCCGTGATGGATGCTGGCGGGCGAGAACACGGCACCACGTTTGCCGGCCAAATTGTCACAGAATTTTACTTGTAATCCCTCATCCTCCCCGGCACATACCACTTAAGGAGATACAATCAGTACGGGTTTGCTCAGTTTTTGAAAAATCCTTTAAAATTTTTGTGTTTATTTTTTTATTACCCTTGGCTCTGGACGCTTGATTCAATTATTTTCTGATTTTCGGGATGTCTGGAAGATTGACCGTGGATTGATCACCCATGGCAACGGGCTGGTTGCAATACGCTCGCTGACCCTGTTATCTGTTAATGGCCCTACGGAGAAGAAAGCTTTGGGCTGGGGCTGACGAAAAAGTTGATGAGATGAATCCGCGTCAACGATGCGAACTGCCGTGAGAGCTGAATGTGTATAATTGCATGAGTGGCCGGTTATTGATTTAGATACGTATTTAGAAAATCTATCTTCATAATAACTAGATTAAAACCAGGTTTTTGTTTTATTTTTTAAAATGGATTTGGACAGTTGGATAAGTTTGGTTTTCTGTGAAAATTAAAAAAAAAAGATTCAATAAACATTATCGATATATTTCCTTAACTTTTTTGTTTATTTTGATTATTAAAAAGTTTATTTTTTAAAATGCGGTTTGTAAAGATTTTAGAGCTAGCTGGATGATAACATACATTAAAGCAGAGAGCTCGTGGTAGAACCAAAGATTTCCTTGGGGTGTTTAGAATTCTTCATTCTCTTGGGGTTTAAGGTCCACATTCTCTGGAGTATTGGGAGCTTGGGGTGTAAGGTCCACATTCTCTGGAGTATTTGGAGCTTGGGGTGTATGGTCCACATTCTCTGGAGTATTGGGAGCTTGGGGTGTAAGGTCCACATTCTCTGTAGTATTGGGAGCTTGGGATGTAAGGTCCACATTCTCTGGAGTATTGGGAGCTTGGGGTGTAAGGTCCACATTCTCTATTGGGAGCTTAGGGTGTAAGGTCCACATTCTCTGTAGTATTGGGAGCTTGGGGTGTAAGGTCCACATTATCTATTGGGAGCTTGGGATGTAAGGTCCACATTCTCTGGAGTATTGGGAGCTTGGGGTGTAAGGTCCACATTATCTATTGGGAGCTTGGGGTGTAAGGTCCACATTATCTATTGGGAGCTTGGGGTGTAAGGTCCACATTCTCTGGAGTATTTGGAGCTTGGGGTGTATGGTCCACATTCTCTGGAGTATTGGGAGCTTGGGGTGTAAGGTCCACATTATCTATTGGGAGCTTGGGATGTAAGGTCCACATTCTCTGGAGTATTGGGAGCTTGGGATGTAAGGTCCACATTCTCTGTAGTATTGGGAGCTTGGGATGTAAGGTCCACATTATTTATTGGGAGCTTGGGATGTAAGGTCCACATTCTCTGGAGTATCGGGAGCTTGGGGTGTAAGGTCCACATTCTCTGGAGTATCGGGAGATCAACATTATAACAAGTACAATTGTCATACCATGTGTATTTTCTCTATCTCCCGAGTAATCAAACAATTTTAAAACGGACATGTCGGGTTATGGTGGCAGAGATTGTGTACAATGTAAACATCATAGATACGACATGTCGGATACTACTGACAGAGATTGTGTACAATTTGCCCATCAAACCCTCTAAACTGGCTGTCTCTTATTTCAAGAAACATCAAAATCTTCTTTGGATTTATTAGAAACTGACGGCTAAATAAAAATCATATTCGCAACAAAAAAACTCTTACAGAAATCGAATTACTCACCACCCTCCCTATCATTTCACCCCACCGTCTACATCTCCTCCCCCTGTTATACATACAACATGTTGTTTCTCAGGCCACCGCCAAGTTGTGTGTGAATACACCACCCCAGGAATTAGTTGTGTGTGAATACACCACCCCAGGAATTAGTTGTGTGTGAATACACCACCCCAGGAATTAGTTGTGTGTGAATACACCACCCCAGGAATTAGTTTTGTGTGAATACACCACCCCAGGAATTAGTTGTGTGTGAATACACCACCCCAGGAATTAGTTGTGTGTGAATACACCACCCCAGGAATTAGTTGTGTGTGAATACACCACCCCAGGAATTAGTTGTGTGAATACACCACCCCAGGAATTAGTTGTGTGTGAATACACCACTCTAGGAATTAGTTGTGTGTGAATACACCACCCCAGGAATTAGTTGTGTGTGAATACACCACCCCAGGAATTAGTTGTGTGAATACACCACCCCAGGAATTAGTTGTGTGTGAATACACCACCCCAGGAATTAGTTGTGTGTGAATACACCACCCCAGGAATTAGTTGTGTGTGAATACACCACCCCAGGAATTAGTTGTGTGTGAATACACCATCCCAGGAATTAGTTGTGTGTGAATACACCACCCCAGGAATTAGTTGTGTGTGAATACACCACCCCAGGAATTAGTTGTGTGTGAATACACCACCCCAGGAATTAGTTGTGTGTGAATACACCACCCCAGGAATTAGTTGTGTGTGAATACACCACCCCAGGAATTAGTTGTGTGTGAATACACCACCCCAGGAATTAGTTGTGTGTGAATACACCACCCCAGGAATTAGTTGTGTGTGAATACACCACCCCAGGAATTAGTTGTGTGTGAATACACCACCCCAGGAATTAGTTGTGTGTGAATACACCACCCCAGGAATTAGTTGTGTGTGAATACACCACCCCAGGAATTAGTTGTGTGTGAATACACCACCCCAGGAATTAGTTGTGTGTGAATACACCACCCCAGGAATTAGTTGTGTGTGAATACACAACCCCAGGAATTAGTTGTGTGTGAATACACCACCCCAGGAATTAGTTGTGTGTGAATACACCACCCCAGGAATTAGTTGTGTGTGAATACACAACCCCAGGAATTAGTTGTGTGTGAATACACCACCCCAGGAATTAGTTGTGTGTGAATACACCACCCACCCGAGGAATTAGTTGTGTGTGAATACACCACCCCAGGAATTAGTTGTGTGTGAATACACCACCCCAGGAATTAGTTGTGTGTGAATACACCACCCACCCGAGGAATTAGTTGTGTGTGAATACACCACCCCAGGAATTAGTTGTGTGTGAATACACAACCCCAGGAATTAGTTGTGTGTGAATACACCACCCACCCGAGGAATTAGTTGTGTGTGAATACACCACCCACCCGAGGAATTAGTTGTGTGTGAATACACCACCCCCAGGAATTAGTTTTGGAATCCGGACCAATCCAATATGGCGCTATGTAAACGTTGAGAGATAAGTGGATCGTAATAGGCAGTTTTGGTTGCAGGGAGGATCGCGTCGGTACCGTGTCGCTTTCTTGGGAGATGAAATTAGGAGCCAGCGATGTTGAGGATAACTCGGTAAAAGATATTCTCCCCTGTTGGCGATAGGCCGGCCGTGGCTAACGCGATTTCTCTTTGAAGATAAAGCCGGCTAGCTGAGGCACTCGGCGCTTAATCGACTGGTGTGCGCGCTCGTCCAGGGGAGACGGGCTTAGAACATGCTAGAACATCTTGTTTCGGACATGCATAGGTATTGAGTAACAGTTGACGTCTGATGATAGAATGTGAGCTTAACAATGGCCGTTGGTTGTCATGGAAATAATAGCCCACGTCAAGAGTGATGCTTGTTTTGGAGTGGCGTCCCTTATATCTATACATCCGTCAGTTGTCTTCCCCTGCGTTGCATTTCCTACGATCGTTTCCCCTTTCTTTTTGCCACATCAAGTAAAGCGCAATCTTTATCCAGTTAGCTCCCCTATGCGTTTTCTAATTTAGCACTGCTGATGTTGGTTAGATAGCCTGTGAGTTTACCAAAAGTCGTGTCGTAGTTTAGGCGGAAATTGTTCAAAGGGTCGAGAGGGGAGGGAACCCAGCTTTTACAAGATTAGGAGTAAAAAGCCAATTAAAGACAACCCTCCCTCTTCTAGCCCCTTCAAGTGTGGAGGAATTTTTTTTTGTCTTAAATTTTCCTTCCCCCCTGGTGTGAAGCGGGGGTATCGAAATTAGGTACGTTCCCATGATGCACTCGGTTGTCCATTAAAATCTCGTTGTTGAGTTAGCTTCTCGTCTAGTTAAATAATTGGTTCCATGCATAAGGGGGCTTGTCTTAATAACGCGCCTACTGTAAAAGCTAATTTGTTGCCTTCTGTTACAACTCATAGCAGATTAACTTCCTCCTCTGTTTACTTGCGTTTTATTTAGAAGGGGAAGCTACTCAAGGGAACAATGGCTGTGTACACCAGTAGACCATCTAGTGGGAGAGCTAGAACATTTTGGTTTCGTACAATCAAATTCCCGCACACCTACACCTACACCTACACCTACACCTACACCTACACCTACACCTACACCTACACCTACACCTACACCTACACCCACACCCACACCCACACCTACACCTACACCTACACCAAACCTACACCTACACGTAGGGATATACACCTACACGTAGGCACATAGACATAGGCACATATGCACCTACACCTACACCTACACTTACGCCTACACATACGACTACACATACATATATGTCTACACATACGCTTACATATACACGCTTACACATACGCTTACACATTCACATACACCTACACATAGGCACATACGCCAACATATATACATAAACACATACAACTGCACCTATTTCTACCACTTGTAAACTCCACATATCTTTGCAACGTTTCACTGATTAAAATATTTCTGCAAATATTTGTTTTAAAGTAACAACCAGATCAAGCTAATTGATTTAAAAACTATTTCAATTAGCTTGAAGTTCATTAGCGATGGTTTATTATCGTGCGACGGCGAATGTCTGTATCGGCGTGAGGCTGTGTGTTGACTGTGTCTGACGCTGGGCCAGTAATCGCCCCTGATGGCAAGGAAAACGATTGGAGCTGCTCAGCTAACCAACATTGGCAGAGTCAACATCAATTTCATCAACCATTCACACGCACAACAAGACGTAAGCTTTTTGCTGCTCTCACAAATTTTTCTGGTTATCCAACAATTTAAGAAATAGTTTTTCTCTGTTAAAAGTCTAACAAAAATTTAAGATGTATTCCCTGTTGAAGTTTTCTAATTGAGGAAAAATTCCCGACGACAAAAATTCTTAAATCAAAATCTTGTCTCGAGTTGGTATTTCTAGTCTTATTTTTACTTTCTCGTATATACGTAGTATAGAGAAAGTATTGTAATCGTGCAAAAAAAAAAAATCGAGATTTTTACAAATCTCGACGTTTTACACCTCACTGATACGGAAAAACATAATTTTGCAATCTTGTCCGTATGTCTGTGTGTGTGTGTGTCTGTCTGTCTGTCTGTCTGTCCGTGTGTAAACACGATAACTTGAGTACCGTTACAGCTAGGTTGATGAAATTTCATATATAAGTATTTTATCAAAATCGTAGATCCGTATCAACTTTTGAGCGATTTCCGATAACCGGAAGTGGTACTTTTCCTACTTTGAATTTTTTAAAAGCCTATAACTTGAGTACTATTTCAGATAGATAAATGAAATTTCACATGTAAGTAAAAGATCTAATTCTCTACCTTCTGTTAAATTTTGAGTAATTTCCGTTGACAGGAAGTAGTAATTTACGCTACTTCCGATTTCTCAAAAAACTAATGTAAATTTTAAAAGTACTAATAATATTGCGCACTATTATACACACCTTTATTAGGCGTTCGCTTGGTGCGCAATTGTTTTTTACTGAGATTCTATTCTATTTTTAAAAGTTTTAGTATTTAAAATGGATTAAAAATCATAACTATATCCCCAGTTACCATCCCCTTGTTGTTTTATATAAGAATATTCGAGAAAGTTTAGGGGAGATCACTACCGGTTTATTGTTTTCGTCCACCAAAAATCTCAAGAACCCTTTCTTACACGGCCTAGGGACACCAAGGAGAATAAACGGAACTAAAACATGTATAAATTCTTTAATAACGATGTTTTTTTTTTAAATTAAAAAAAAGTTCTTGATCATTAGAAGTAAAAGCGATTTTTCTTGTAACCAACGGTTTAAGTTATACTATGTTATACTACACAGCTTATAGAAAATCGCTATTCATTTTCTTATTTTTAGGGTATTTAAAAGGTTGCTATAATTAAAGGCGTCTATAATTTTTTTAAAGAAAATGAAATATGCAGAACACAGTAAGAGAAATTGTTCAAATGATGTATACTGACCTGCACATCACGTATGTGTATGTTAGATTGTAGGCATTGTGGAGCCTATGTGTGTTATGTGTACCAGGTGTGCTACAAGATATGTGTGTAGTATATGTGGTATATGTGCTGCTTTTCTATCTGTTTTGCTTCTCTCTTCCATACAACATACAGTACCTAAATGTATCATGGGGGTAATTAATATAACAAATAACAGGCTAACTTGCTGTATTATATTCTTAAGATAATGTTTAGACTTTGTACTACACTGTTTTAACCTGGTGCTACAATGTTTTAACCTGGTGCTACAATGTTTTAACATGGTGTTACAATGTTTTAACCTGGTGCTACCATGTTTTAACCTGGTGCTACCATGTTTTAACCTGGTGCTACAATGTTTTAACCTGGTGCTACAATGTTTTAACCTGGTGTTACAATGTTTTAACCTGGTGCTATAATGTTTTAACCTGGTGCTACAATGTTTTAACCTGGTGCTACAATGTTTTAACCTGGTGCTACAATGTTTTAACCTGGTGCTACAATGTTTTAACCTGGTGTTACAATGTTTTAACCTGGTGCTATAATGTTTTAACCTGGTGCTATAATGTTTTAACCTGGTGCTATAATGTTTTAACCTGGTGTTACAATGTTTTAACCTGGTGCTATAATGTTTTAACCTGGTGCTACAATGTTTTAACCTGGTGTTACAATGTTTTAACCTGGTGCTATAATGTTTTAACCTGGTGTTACAATGTTTTAACCTGGTGCTACAATGTTTTAACCTAGTGTTACAATGTTTTAACCTGGTGCTATAATGTTTTAACCTGGTGCTATAATGTTTTAACCTGTTGCTACAATGTTTTAACCTGTTGCGTTAACCTAGTGCTACAATGTTTTAACCTAGTGCTACAATGTTTTAACCTGGTGCTACAATGTTTTAACCTAGTGCTACACTGTTTTAACCTGGTACTACAATGTTTTAACCTGGTGCTACAATGTTTTAACCTAGTGCTACAATGTTTTAACCTAGTGCTACAGTGTTTTAACCTGGTGCTACAATGTTTTAACCTGGTGCTACAATGTTTTAACCTGGTGCTACAATGTTTTAACCTGGTGCGTTAACCTGGTGCTATAATGTTTTAACCTGGTGCTACAATGTTTTAACCTGGTGCTACAATGTTTTAACCTGGTGCGTTAACCTGGTGCTATAATGTTTTAACCTGGTGCTACAATGTTTTAACCTGGTGCTACACTGTTTTAACCTGGTGCTATAATGTTTTAACCTGGTGCTACAATGTTTTAACCTGGTGCGTTAACCTGGTGCTACAATGTTTTAACCTGGTGCTACAATGTTTTAACCTGGTGCTACAATGTTTTAACCTGGTGCGTTAACCTGGTGCTACAGTGTTTTAACCTGGTGCTACAATGTTTTAACCTGGTGCTACAATGTTTTAACCTAGTGCTACAGTGTTTTAACCTGGTGCTATAATGTTTTAACCTGGTGCTATAATGTTTTAACCTGGTGCTATAATGTTTTAACCTGGTGCTACAATGTTTTAACCTGGTGCTATAATGTTTTAACCTGGTGCTACAATGTTTTAACCTGTTGCTACAATGTTTTAACCTGGTGCTACAATGTTTTAACCTGGTGCTATAATGTTTTAACCTGGTGCTACAATGTTTTAACCTAGTGCTACAATGTTTTAACCTAGTGCTACAGTGTTTTAACCTGGTGCTACAATGTTTTAACCTGGTGCGTTAACCTGGTGCTACAATGTTTTAACCTGGTGCTACAATGTTTTAACCTGGTGCTACAATGTTTTAACCTAGTGCTACAATGTTTTAACCTGGTGCGTTAACCTGGTGCTACAATGTTTTAACCTGGTGCTACAATGTTTTAACCTGGTGCTACAATGTTTTAACCTGGTGCGTTAACCTGGTGCTACAGTGTTTTAACCTGGTGCTACAATGTTTTAACCTGGTGCTACAATGTTTTAACCTAGTGCTACAGTGTTTTAACCTGGTGCTATAATGTTTTAACCTGGTGCTATAATGTTTTAACCTGGTGCTATAATGTTTTAACCTGGTGCTACAATGTTTTAACCTGTTGCTACAATGTTTTAACCTGGTGCTACAATGTTTTAACCTGGTGCTATAATGTTTTAACCTGGTGCTACAATGTTTTAACCTGGTGCTATAATGTTTTAACCTGGTGCTACAATGTTTTAACCTGGTGCTATGTTTTAACCTGGTGCTAACCAGGTTTTAACCAGACAACATCCCATAAGACCTGTTGAGAATACAATAACAATAAACCAGGAGTGATCTCCCCTAAACTTTCTCGAATATTCTTATATAAAAAAACAGGGGATGGGAACTCGGGATATAGACATCCATTTTAAATACTTAAACTTTTTAAAATAGAATAAAATCGCGTAGAAAATAGAATTGCACACCAGTGAACGCCAAATAAAATGTGCATAATAGTGCGGAATATTATTAGTACTTTATAAATTTACATTAGTTTTTGAGAAATCGGAAATAGCGTAAATTAGTACTTCCGGTCAACGGAAATTACTCAAATTTGAGAGAAGGTAGAGAATTAGATCTTTTACTTACATGTGAAATTTCATTGATCTATCTGAAATAGTACTCAAGTTATAGGCTTTTCGCTCAAAAGTTGATATGGATCTACGATTTTGATAAAATACTTATATATGAAATTTCATCAACCTAGCTGTAATGGTACTCAAGTTATCGTGTTTACACACACACAGATACACACAGACACACACACACACACACACACACACAGATACACACACACACACAGACACACAGACATACGGACAAGATTGCAAAATTATGTTTTTCCGTATCAGTGAGGTGTAAAACGTCGTGATTTGTAAAAATCTCGATTTTTTGTGTGTGCACGTTTACAAGACTTTCCCTATACTTCGTATATACGAGGAAGTAAAAATGCGCCCATCAAGCACCAACCAGACCCCTGTTGATTGTGTACGGCTCTCTAAATGAAAAAATTATGTATGGAACTTTTAATGACGAGTAAAATGCGAAAAGAATTCGGATCCCATTTCTTAGCGTATCACAGCAAACTAAACGGCCCCAGTGTTTCTAGAACACGAGCTATCGTTCGAAATGGGGAGGTGAGTTGTTCCATTAGACAATTCGTGGTTTCATCTTTTCTGTTTGTACATTCTTGCAATCTTCTTCTTGCGGTTTGCACTCAAGTTCCAATAATTGAAATTAGTACATCAGGTTCAGTGAATGTGTGAGTGTGTGGAAGTGTGTGTGTGTGTGGGGGGAGGTGTGTTTAGAGATAGATATACAATACCCAGGGGCGCGTGGTTCAACATGACAACATTTTTCCCACTTCAAAACCTTCACGTCATTCGAGTAATCGCCCCTGAGTAACCCGGCGGATCAGCTGTTTTCTTGTTTTAAAGAAATGGATAGGTTCAGACAGGTAGGTTTACCTGGATAGGTTCAGACATGTAGGTTTACCTGGATAGGTTCAGACAGGTAGGTTTACCTGGATAGGTTCAGACAGGTATCTTTAGCTGGCCAGTTTCAGACAGGTAGGTTTACCTGGCCAGGTTCAGACAGGTAGGTTTATCTGGATAGGTTCAGACAGGTATCTTTAGCTGGCCAGTTTCAGGCAGGTAGGTTTACCTGGCCAGGTTCAGACAGGTAGGTTTATCTAGCCAGGTTCAGACAGGTAGGTTCACCTGAATAGGTTCAGACAAGTAGGTTTACCTGGATAGGTTAAGACAGGTAGGTTCACCTGAATAGGTTCAGACAAGTAGGTTTACCTGGATAGGTTAAGACAGGTAGGTTCACCTGAATAGGTTCAGACAAGTAGGTTTAACTGGATAGGTTAAGACAGGTAGGTTCACCTGAATAGGTTCAGACAAGTAGGTTTAACTGGATAGGTTCAGACAGGTATCTTTAGCTGGCCAGTTTCAGGCAGGTAGGTTTACCTGGCCAGGTTCAGACAGGTAGGTTTATCTAGCCAGGTTCAGACAGGTAGGTTCACCTGAATAGGTTCAGACAAGTAGGTTTACCTGGATAGGTTAAGACAGGTAGGTTCACCTGAATAGGTTCAGACAGGTATCTTTAGCTGGCCAGTTTCAGACAGGTAGGTTTACCTGGCCAGGTTCAGACAGGTAGGTTTATCTAGCCAGGTTCAGACAGGTAGGTTCACCTGAATAGGTTCAGACAAGTAGGTTTACCTGGATAGGTTAAGACAGGTAGGTTCACCTGAATAGGTTCAGACAAGTAGGTTTACCTGGATAGGTTAAGACAGGTAGGTTCACCTGAATAGGTTCAGACAAGTAGGTTTAACTGGATAGGTTAAGACAGGTAGGTTCACCTGAATAGGTTCAGACAAGTAGGTTTAACTGGATAGGTTCAGACAGGTATCTTTAGCTGGCCAGTTTCAGGCAGGTTGGTTTACCTGGCCAGGTTCAGATAGGTAGGTTTACCTGAATAGGTTTGGACAGGTAGGTTTATCTAGCCAGGTTAAGACAGGTAGGTTTATCTGTCCAGGTTCAGATAGGTAGGTTTACCTAAATAGGTTTGGACAGGTAGGTTAATCTGGCTGTGTATCCCCTAAAAATGTTCAATTTAACTTTTACTGTTATGATGAATATGTTTAAACTCTACATCAAAATTACTTCAATCTAAGTATATAATAACTTTACATGAAACCATGAGCCGGAATTTATAAGAACCATATATCAATGTTAAAATAACTTTTAGTCATAAACTTTATGTAGACAGGTTGATTCGAACTTTGATTGGTTTCATAAAATACCCGCGGTCTGTCTAGAGCAAGAAAAAATGGGTGAGTGGGTAACACGTGGGATATGAGGGGGTATTGCGGGTTTTGTTGCCCACTGTTACACTAACTAAACTCCTACCACTAAACTTCAAGAATGTCGTATTTTCCACCAAAAACTTCAAGAATGTCGTATTTCCTACCACTAAAACTTCAAGAATGTCGATTTCCTACCACTAATCTTCAAGAATGTCGTATTTTCCACCAAAAACTTCAAGTATGTATTTCCTACGACTAAACTTCAAGAATGTCGTTTTTCCTACCACTAAACTTCAAGAATGTCGTATTTTCTACCACTAAACTTCAAGAATGTCGTATTTCCTACCACTAAACTTCAAGAATGTCGTATTTTCTACCACTAAACTTCAAGAATGTCGTATTTATTACCACTAAACTTCAATAATGTCCTATATCCTACCACTAAACTTCAAGAATGTCGTATTTTCTACCACTAAACTTCAAGAATGTCGTATTTTCTACCACTAAACTTCAAGAATGTCGTATTCCTTATACTGTTTGTGTAGGGTGTAGATGATAGACTGAATGTTGACTTCAAGTTTTAACGTGTCGTTAAAGGAAATGTACATTGGAGGTGAGTGGTGTACATTGGAGGTGAGTGGTGTACATTGGAGATGAGTGGTATAGCGGTGGTGAGTGGTGTACATTGGAGATGAGTGGTATAGCGGTGGTGAGTGGTGTACATTGGAGATGAGTGGTATAGCGGTGGTGAGTGGTGTACATTGGAGATGAGTGGTGTACATTGGAGATGAGTGGTATAGCGGTGGTGAGTGGTGTACATTGGAGATGAGTGGTATAGCGGTGGTGAGTGGTGTACATTGGAGATGAGCGGTGTACATTGGAGGTGAGTGGTGTACATTGGAGGTGAGTGGTGTACTGGTGGTGAGTAGTGTACTTTGGAGGTGAGTGGTGTACTGGAGGTGAGTGGTGTGCACTTATGGTGAATGGTGGTGAGTCAATAACACTCGTTTTAAACCTCTTCAAAACGGAACTTGACGTCAATAAACATTTAAAAACTAGACGTAAATAAACAACAAAAACGTGTAAATAGTTTTTTTCTAGTGCCCCATGAAAACAAATTAACCCTTCATCAACCAGAAAACAAATTAACCCTTCATCAACCAGAAAACAAATTAACCCTCCATCAACCAGGTTCTGAATAAGATTAGCCCGAAAATTGTTTTTACCATCCAGCGCACCCTGGCGTCTAGCAATAAAAATATCCCAGATACCATAACTAGCGGGCTCTGGCACCCCATGGAGACTCCGCCTCTGATATTCAAAGAGTCGACCAAATAGAGAGGAACTTCTTGTAATTACAGATCCCGACAAGACTTGCCTACCCCCACCCCACCCCGCTCACAGAACCCTCCATACGGTGCGATACCAGGTTTATGTAATTATGATGAATAACAACTTGAATTAGTGATAGGCGTTGAGAAGTGTATTTGCAGGGGTTGGGCAGGGGTTGGGCAGGGGTTGGGCAGGGTTCGAGGCTGATCATGGATTTTTCTTTCAGTCAGGGAAATTGAGACTTGGTGTTTCGATGTAACAAAATGTATCTTAGACTTGGGGTAACGATGTTACAAAATGTATCTTAGACTTGGGGTAACGATGTAACAAAATGTATCTTAGACTTGGGGTAACGATGTAACAAAATGTAACTTAGACTTGGGGTAACGATGTAACAAAATGTATCTTAGACTTGGGGTAACGATGTAACAAAATGTATCTTAGACTTGGGGTAACGATGTAACAAATTGTATCTTAGACTTGGGGTAACGATGTTACAAAATGTAACTTAGACTTGGGGTAACGATGTTACAAAATGTATCTTACACTTGGGGTAACGATGTAACAAAATGTATCTTAGACTTGGGGTAACGATGTAACAAAATGTATCTTAGACTTGGGGTAACGATGTAACAAAATGTAACTTAGACTTGGGGTAACGATGTAACAAAATGTATCTTAGACTTGGGGTAACGATGTAACAAAATGTATCTTAGACTTGGGGTAACGATGTTACAAAATGTATCTTAGACTTGGGGTAACGATGTTACAAAATGTATCTTAGACTTGGGGTAACGATGTAACAAAATGTATCTTAGACTTGGGGTAACGATGTTACAAAATGTAACTTAGACTTGGGGTAACGATGTTACAAAATGTATCTTAGACTTGGGGTAACGATGTAACAAAATGTATCTTAGACTTGGGGTAACGATGTAACAAAATGTATCTTAGACTTGGGGTAACGATGTAACAAAATGTAACTTAGACTTGGGGTAACGATGTAACAAAATGTATCTTAGACTTAGGGTAACGATGTAACAAAATGTATCTTAGACTTGGGGTAACGATGTAACAAAATGTATCTTAGACTTGGGGTAACGATGTAACAAAATGTATCTTAGACTTGGGGTAACGATGTAACAAAATGTAACTTAGACTTGGGGTAACGATGTAACAAAATGTATCTTAGACTTGGGGTAACGATGTAACAAAATGTATCTTAGACTTGGGGTAACGATGTAACAAAATGAATCTTAGACTTGGGGTACCGATGTAACAAAATGTATCTTAGACTTGGGGTAACGATGTAACAAAATGTATCTTAGACTTGGGGTAACGATGTAACAAAATGTAACTTAGACTTGGGGTAACGATGTAACAAAATGTATCTTAGACTTGGGGTAGCGATGTAACAAAATGTATCTTACACTTGGGGTAACGATGTTACAAAATGTATCTTAGACTTGGGGTAACAGTGTAACAAAATGTATCTTAGACTTGGGGTAACGATGTAACAAAATGTATCTTAGACTTGGGGTAACGATGTTACAAAATGTATCTTAGACTTGGGGTAACGATGTAACAAAATGTATCTTAGACTTGGGGTAACGATGTAACAAAATGTATCTTAGACTTGGGGTAACGATGTAACAAAATGTATCTTAGACTTGGGGTAACGATGTTACAAAATGTATCTTAGACTTGGGGTAACGATGTAACAAAATGTATCTTAGACTTGGGGTAACGATGTAACAAAATGTATCTTAGACTTGGGGTAACAGTGTAACAAAATGTATCTTAGACTTGGGGTAACGATGTTACAAAATGTATCTTAGACTTGGGGTAACGATGTAACAAAATGTATCTTAGACTTGGGGTAACGATGTATCAAAATGTATCTTAGACTTGGGGTAACAGTGTAACAAAATGTATCTTAGACTTGGGGTAACGATGTAACAAAATGTATCTTAGACTTGGGGTAACGATGTAACAAAATGTATCTTAGACTTGGGGTAACGATGTAACAAAATGTATCTTAGACTTGGGGTAACGATGTAACAAAATGTATCTTAGACTTGGGGTAACGATGTAACAAAATGTATCTTAGACTTGGGGTAACGATGTTACAAAATGTATCTTAGACTTGGGGTAACGATGTTACAAAATGTATCTTAGACTTGGGGTAACAGTGTAACAAAATGTATCTTAGACTTGGGGTAACGATGTAACAAAATGTATCTTAGACTTGGGGTAACGATGTAACAAAATGTAACTTAGACTTGGGGTAACGATGTAACAAAATGTATCTTAGACTTGGGGTAACGATGTTACAAAATGTATCTTAGACTTGGGGTAACGATGTTACAAAATGTATCTTAGACTTGGGGTAACGATGTAACAAAATGTATCTTAGACTTGGGGTAACGATGTAACAAAATGTATCTTAGACTTGGGGTAACGATGTAACAAAATGTATCTTAGACTTGGGGTAACGATGTTACAAAATGTATCTTAGACTTGGGGTAACGATGTTACAAAATGTATCTTAGACTTGGGGTAACGATGTTACAAAATGTATCTTAGACTTGGGGTAACAGTGTAACAAAATGTATCTTAGACTTGGGGTAACGATGTAACAAAATGTATCTTAGACTTGGGGTAACGATGTTACAAAATGAAACTTATCTTAGACTTGGGGTAACGATGTAACAAAATGTATCTTAGACTTTGGGTAACGATGTTACAAAATGTATCTTAGACTTGGGGTAACGATGTTACAAAATGTATCTTAGACTTGGGGTAACGATGTAACAAAATGTATCTTAGAATTGGGGTAACGATGTAACAAATTGTATCTTAGACTTGGGGTAACGATGTAACAAAATGTAACTTAGACTTGGGGTAAGGATGTAACAAAATGTATCTTAGACTTGGGGTAACGATGTAACAAAATGTATCTTAGACTTGGGGTAACGATGTAACAAAATGTAACTTATCTGAAACTTGGGGTAATGACACAGCATCTCATATCAGCGTAGACCGTACTAAAATGATGGTTTGATTGAGTTATGAGTTATGTTCAAAGTAATTGAGTTTCAATGCCACGATAAAACAGCACCTCGCCGAAGATCACCGCAGAGGTAGAAACACTAAAACGGCGCTGTCACTATCATAATAGCACTCGAAGATCCGTTCATAAAACGCGTTTATTTCCTTTGATGACTTCTATCGCACGCTCATCATTTACTTCATTTCGATCTGAATTGCTTGTTTATTCATAAACAAATGCGCAACTCTCTTAAACACTGATAGACATTTGAATTTTCCTCAATTATTTAGTCTAGCGGTTTCTAGCTTTAGGTTTTATCATTTTATCATCTTTTATTTAAGATCTCATCGAAATGTGTGCCAGTGTCATTAAACGTCGGGCTAAGTTTTTACACCTGAACTTCTCAATATAGGCGCTACAGTGTTTCTAGCAGCCGCCATATTTAGCTGTATGGATAGTGTTTACGGTGTCATGGTCGGCTCTTTGTTATTATGTAAAGCACCATCATGACAAGACGGCTGTTATGTAACTAATTTTTTATGTAACTAATTGTTTATGTAACTAATTGTTTATGTAACTAATTGTTTATGTAACTAATTGTTTATGTAACTAATTGTTTATGTAACTAATTGTTTATGTAACTAATTGTTTATGTAACTAATTGTTTATGTAACTAATTGTTTATGTAACTAATTGTTTATGTAACTAATTGTTTATGTAACTAATTGTTTATGTAACTAATTGTTTATGTAACTAATTGTTTATGTAACTAATTGTTTATGTATCAAATTGTGAGTGTATCAAACTATTCATTAAAGACGGCTAACAAGTAACAAATTGTTAGTGTACATAACTGTGAATGTAAAGTTGGGTATCTCATGTAACTGTGAATGTAACAAAATGGCGGCTGGTGTTACATCTGCTCCCCTCGTCGATTTGATCTCGCTCTCTACAGATGTGTGGGTGGGGAGAGTGGGATGGAGAGAGTGGGGTGGGTGGGGGAGAGTGGGATGGGGAGAGTGGGGTGGGTGGGGAGAGTGGGGTGGGTGGGGAGAGTGGGGTTGGTGGGGAGAGTGGGGTGGGTGGGGAGAGTGGGGTAGGTGGGGAGAGTGGGGTGGGTGGGGAGAGTGGGGTAGGTGGGGAGAGTGGGGTGGGTGGGAGAGTGGGGTAGGTGGGGAGAGTGGGGTGGGGAGAGTGGGGTGGGTGGGAGAGTGGGGTGGGTGGGGAGAGTGGGGTGGGTGGGGAGAGTGGGGTGGGGAGAGTGGGGTGGGTGGGAGAGTGGGGTGGGTGGGGAGAGTGGGGTAGGTGGGGAGAGTGGGGTGGGGAGAGTGGGGTGGGTGGGGAGAGTGGGGTGGGGAGAGTGGGGTGGGTGGGAGAGTGGGGTGGGTGGGAGAGTGGGGTGGGTGGGGAGAGTGGGGTTAGGAGAGTGGGGTGGGTGGGCGAGTGGGGTGGGTGGGGAGAGTGGGGTAGGTGGGGAGAGTGGGGTGGGTGGGGAGAGTGGGGTAGGTGGGGAGAGTGGGGTGGGTGGGAGAGTGGGGTGGGTGGGGAGAGTGGGGTGGGTGGGAGAGTGGGGTAGGTGGGGAGAGTGGGGTGGGTGGGGAGAGTGCGGTAGGTGGGGAGAGTGGGGTAGGTGGGGAGAGTGGGGTGGGTGGGGAGAGTGCGGTAGGTGGGGAGAGTGGGGTGGGTGGGGAGAGTGGGGTGGGTGGGGAGAGTGGGGTGGGTGGGAGAGTGGGGTAGGTGGGGAGAGTGGGGTGGGTGGGAAAGTGGGGTAGGTGGGGAGAGTGGGGTGGGTGGGAGAGTGGGGTAGGTGGGGAGAGTGGGGTGGGTGGGGAGAGTGCGGTAGGTGGGGAGAGTGGGGTGGGTGGGGAGAGTGGGGTGGGTGGGGAGAGTGGGGTAGGTGGGGAGAGTGGGGTGGGTGGGAGAGTGGGGTAGGTGGGGAGAGTGGGGTGGGTGGGGAGAGTGCGGTAGGTGGGGAGAGTGGGGTGGGTGGGGAGAGTGGGGTGGGTGGGGAGAGTGGGGTAGGTGGGGAGAGTGGGGTGGGTGGGAGAGTGGGGTAGGTGGGGAGAGTGGGGTGGGTGGGGAGAGTGGGGTGGGTGGGGAGAGTGGGGTAGGTGGGGAGAGTGGGGTGGGTGGGGAGAGTGGGGTGGGTGGGGAGAGTGGGGTGGGTGGGGAGAGTGGGGTAGGTGGGGAGAGTGGGGTGGGTGGGGAGAGTGCGGTAGGTGGGGAGAGTGGGGTGGGTGGGGAGAGTGGGGTGGGTGGGGAGAGTGGGGTGGGTGGGAGAGTGGGGTAGGTGGGGAGAGTGGGGTGGGTGGGAGAGTGGGGTAGGTGGGGAGAGTGGGGTGGGTGGGAGAGTGGGGTAGGTGGGGAGAGTGGGGTGGGTGGGGAGAGTGCGGTAGGTGGGGAGAGTGGGGTGGGTGGGGAGAGTGGGGTGGGTGGGGAGAGTGGGGTAGGTGGGGAGAGTGGGGTGGGTGGGAGAGTGGGGTAGGTGGGGAGAGTGGGGTGGGTGGGAGAGTGGGGTAGGTGGGGAGAGTGGGGTGGGTGGGAGAGTGGGGTGGGTGGGGAGAGTGGGGTGGGGGTCTGGGTGGGGAGAGTGGGGTAGGTGGGGAGAGTGGGGTGTGGGTGTGGGTGGGGAGAGAGGATGTGAATAAGGGTGTGGGTGGAGAGAGTGGGGTGGGAGGTGTGGGTGTGGAGAGTGGGTTGGGGATAGTGTGTGTTTGATGGTTTTGTTAAAAGAAACAAACGATGAGTAGCTGAGAAACGTGTTAAAATATAAAGTCATCCTAGTAGAGATGTAAGTTAAAATATAAATTCATCCTCGTAAAGATTTAAGTTTAAATATAGTCATCCTAACAAAGGTTTAGGTTAAAATACAGTCATGCTGGTAAAGATTTAAGTTTAAAGCTTGTGTCTGGAATCATCTAGAAGCGCGAATTGCGCCAAACAAAAGCTTTGTTGAGTGGAGGCGAGATAAGAGCCGCGGATGTTGGATGTTGGGGCTGTCGATGGTGTCGTCGCTGTTTCCGTCTATCTGTCCTCGTGCGCCAGTAGCCCGAGGCTGGCGTCGCCGCCCCCCGGGGTGCGGGGAATTAAACGCTAGAGCGGCTCGTCTGGGCCTGAGCGTCTCAAAGAGCGGCCCAGCTCTGGGTTATCGGTACCATTCATCACCCGCTCGCGAGCCTGCAGATATTCTATCGTATTGTTTGCCAGCCCGGGGACGGGGCCCGAGTTAGCAGCGAGATGGCAAATTTAGTCGCGGCTTTTAGGCACAGTATCAAGTCTATTAACCGGAGGGAGGAATAGTTTTTTAACCACTTATTTCGGGCTATTTGATGTGAGTAAGGGTTTTGAAATTGAAGGCAGATAACCCGATGTCAAGTCAATCCGTAGCTCGTCAGTCTAGGCCAGGGGTGATAACTGCGGCATAAATGTTTGAATGAGAGTTGTCTCAACCGATGTCTACAAAGGGAAGTAAGTTTTGGGTTGAAGTAAAATTACAATCGAACAAGGATTAAAGTTTTCATGATTACATACATCAGTAAAAGAACCAATGAGATACAATATATTATACAATATTTTATAAACAATGTTTTACCCATTTCACATTAGTTTTAAAGACAAAGCTGTAGGTAAAAGTCAGCATTTATTTCTAAACGTATATTCAAAGACACGGTTAGACTTGTAAGCTTAATGTAATTGTAAAGAAAGAAAAAAAAGTAATTGTAAAGACCTATAAAACAAGTCTTCAGGGCAGGGGAGGGGGGGGGGGTTGTCAGTCTACTTACTAGTAGGTGAAGCTACTCCCTCGGGATTTGTCTATTTATTCCCCTAGAAAAAATCTACAACTTGATTAAAAAAACACAATTTTGTTTGCACGACAAATCGTTTAATTTCTTTCTGCCTAGGGTTATTTTTTTTGTTTTTATTTTTTTGTTTTTAATTTTTTTTAAATTGATCACATCACAGAAGTGGAGCTACCTATAAAAAATCAACAAATCATAAAGCATCGATTTTCTGACACAAGAAAAATGTCTGAGCAGACACAAATCGTAAGACAGACATAAACAAACCAGGAGACCGTTCCTTCTAAAAAGGGAAACAGCGAGTTCAACAATAATTATTGAAACAAATTTACTGAGGTTGGAAACTGATGTTGTTGGTTCTCTTGAAAACTCAAATAGAAATTTCTTGATTTTACCCTGGTTGTTATTTGTACATTTGTTTACAACAGTTGTGTCGTTTACTGCATTGTTTTGTCTTGCCTGCTTGTTCGTTTTGGTATCACAGTTTTCACAGTCAGCTTGTGAGGACTGATACAGATTTACAATTTTCATGGTTCTTTCTGACATGTACCCAATATTGTATGGTACAATGAAGGGCTAATGGTGTAGACCAATGCTATAGTTAAGGGCTAATGTGGTATGGTACAGTGAAGGGCTAATGTTGTATGGTACAGTGAAGGGCACGTGTTGTATGGTACAGTGAAGGGCTAATGTTGTATGGTACAGTGAAGGGCTAATGTTGTGTGGTACAGTGAAGGGCACTTGTTGTATGGTACAGTGAAGGACTAATGTTGTATGGTACAATGAAGGGCTAATGTTGTAGACCAACGGCACAGTGAAGGGCTAATATTGTATGGTACAGTGAAGGGCTAATGTTGTGCCCAATGTTGTATGGTACAGTGAAGGGCTAATGGTGTATGGTACAGTGAAGGGCTAATGGTGTATGGTACAGTGAAGGGCTAATGTTGTATGGTATAGTGAAGGGCTAATGTTGTATGGTACAGTGAAGGGCTAATATGTTTTAGTTGTAGCCAACATTCTCCACTAGAGATGGGCAAGGTATGGGGAGACAGTGTATCCTCCATCTATATGCTAATTACCTAATTACAGTCTTTTGACTGAACTTAAAAAGAAATTATGACAAGAATCTTTTCGCTGTTCATCATCATAATAAAACAAGATCTAGTTTTAGATTGCAGCTTATGGATTAGCTTTCATTCGTTAGTAAACTCTTTAACCGGGCTTAATTAGTTCATACAATTAAAGTTTCCCAAGTAATTTACCAGGACTGGTAAATTTTAATTAAATAATTAAATATATTTTTATCTGATGTGTTTAAGGTGGGTTTGTTTTTTAATCTCTCACGTGCTCTGTGACGTATCATCTCACGCGCCAACTCGAGATTCCAATTTTATTACCATGAGCAATTTCCATTGGCTGTTGTTTTGTTGTATCCCATGAATGGGAGTGGTCAGCTGTCCAGACAGTTATCGTCCAACTAGTCCCTGACCAGACAGTTATCTTCCAACTAGTCCAGTGGTCAGACAGTTATCGTCCAACTAGTCCAGTGGTCAGCTGTCCAGACAGTTATCGTCCAGCTAGTCCAGTGGTCAGCTGACCAGACAGTTATCGTCCAACTAGTCCAGTGGCCAGACAGTTATCGTCCAACTTGTCCAGTGGTCAGACAGTTATCGTCCAACTAGTCCAGTGGTCAGCTGGCCAGACAGTTATCGTCCAACTAGTCCCTGGCCAGACAGTTATCGTTCAACTTGTCCAGTGGTCAGACAGTTATCGTCCAACTAGTCCAGTGGTCAGCTGGCCAGACAGTTATCGTCCAACTAGTCCAGTGGTCAGCTGGCCAGACAGTTATCGTCCAACTAGTCCCTGGCCAGACAGTTATCGTTCAACTTGTCCAGTGGTCAGACAGTTATCGTCCAACTAGTCCAGTGGTCAGCTGGCCAGACAGTTATCGTCCAACTAGTCCAGTGGTCAGCTGGCCAGACAGTTATCGTCCAACTAGTCCAGTGGTCAGACAGTTATCGTCCAACTAGTCCCTGGCCAGACAGTTATCGTCCAACTAGTCCAGTGGTCAGCTGGCCAGACGGTTATCGTCCAACTAGTCCAGTGGTCAGACAGTTATCGTCCAACTAGTCGAGTGGTCAGACAGTTATCGTCCAGCTCGTCCAGTGGTCAGACAGTTATCGTCCAACTAGTCCCTGGCCGGACAGTTATCGTCCAACTAGTCCCTGGCCAGACAGTTATCGTCCAACTAGTCCAGTGGTCAGCTGGCCAGACGGTTATCGTCCAACTAGTCCAGTGGTCAGACAGTTATCGTCCAACTAGTCCAGTGGTCAGACAGTTATCGTCCAACTAGTCCAGTGGTCAGCTGGCCAGACAGTTATCGTCCAACTAGTCCAGTGGTCATCTGACCAGACGGTTATCGTCCAACTAGTCCAGTGGTCAGCTGGCCAGACAGTTATCGTCCAACTAGTCACTGACCAGACAGTTATCGTCCAACTAGTCCAGTGGTCAGTTGGCCAGACAGTTATCGTCCAACTAGTCCAGTGGTCAGCTGACCAGACAGTTATCGTCCAACTAGTCCAGTGGTCAGCTGACCAGACAGTTATCGTCCAACTAGTCCAGTGGTCAGACAGTTATCGTCCAACTTGTCCAGTGGTCAGACAGTTATCGTCCAACTAGTCCAGTGGTCAGCTGACCAGACAGTTATCGTCCAACTAGTCCAGTGGTCAGACAGTTATCGTCCAACTAGTCCAGTGGTCAGCTGACCAGACAGTTATCGTCCAACTAGTCCAGTGGTCAGACAGTTATCGTCCAACTAGTCCAGTGGTCAGACAGTTATCGTCCAACTAGTCCAGTGGTCAGCTGACCAGACAGTTATCGTCCAACTAGTCCCTGGCCAGACAGTTATCGTCCAACTAGTCCAGTGGTCAGCTGGCCGGACAGTTATTGTCCAACTAGTCCAGTGGTCAGCTGGCCAGACAGTTATTGTCCAACTAGTCCAGTGGTCAGCTGGCCAGACAGTTATCGTCCAACTAGTCCAGTGGTCAGCTGGCCAGACAGTTATTGTCCAACTAGTCAAGTGGTCAGCTGGCCAGACAGTTATCGTCCAACTAGTCCAGTGGTCAGCTGGCCAGACAGTTATCGTCCAACTAGTCCAGTGGTCAGACAGTTATCGTCCAACTAGTCCAGTGGTCAGACAGTTATCGTCCAACTAGTCCAGTGGTCAGCTGACCAGACAGTTATCGTCCAACTAGTCCCTGGCCAGACAGTTATCGTCCAACTAGTCCAGTGGTCAGCTGGCCGGACAGTTATTGTCCAACTAGTCCAGTGGTCAGCTGGCCAGACAGTTATTGTCCAACTAGTCCAGTGGTCAGCTGGCCAGACAGTTATCGTCCAACTAGTCCAGTGGTCAGCTGGCCAGACAGTTATTGTCCAACTAGTCAAGTGGTCAGCTGGCCAGACAGTTATCGTCCAACTAGTCCAGTGGTCAGCTGGCCAGACAGTTATCGTCCAACTAGTCCAGTGGTCAGCTGACCAGACGGTTATCGTCCAAATAGTCTAGTGGACAGCTGGCCAGACAGTTATCGTCCAACTAGTCGAGTGGTCTGCTTTCCAGACATTTATCGTCCAATTAGTCACTGACCAGACAGTTATCGTCCAACTAGTCCAGTGGTCAGCTGGCCAGACAGTTATCGTCCAACTAGTCCAGTGGTCAGCTGGCCAGACAGTTATCGTCCAACTAGTCCAGTGGTCAGCTGGCCAGACAGTTATCGTCCAAATAGTCCAGTGGACAGCTGGCCAGACAGTTATCGTCCAAATAGTCGGCTAATCGCGTTGGTAGCGAAGTTTATTTTCATTTTAGTGCATTAAAAATAAACCATATGACAGGTTTCTTGATGTCTTTTCATCAAGTCAAGAACAAACTTTAGCAGCACCCCCCCCCCTCCACCAGCCCCCCTCTTTATTTAGGTGAGAGTGCCGGGACAGAGAAGTGACAGGGCTACACGAGGCATCAACAGCCGAACTAATCTGTTTCAATGTTGACCGTGTCAGCTTGGTCGTACTTGACACCGCTGAAAGTCTGTTGGTGTCATCCTAACCGTCACCACGCTTATCTGACCGCTGTGGACGTTTCGCACCAATATGACATGATAATTGGACATACGTTTCCATTATGTCCGCGCATAACGTCACAGCTTTTGCTTATAACGTCACGGGTTTTGTGTGAAACGTCACAACTCACTGTCGATAACGGTCAAGTGCATGAAATTAGGTTCAGATCCAATCACTACAGTCCATCAATGACCCGCGGCAACCGGACAATAAATACCTGGTGGTGAAAAAACAAATCTCTTCATGACTGGTGGCACGCGACCAGCGGAAACAATGGCCTGGATATGTATGTATGGGTGTATGGATGGATGGGCGCAGGGATGAATGAGCGTAGGGATGAATGGGCGTAGGGATGAAGGGGTGTACGGGTGGATGGGTGTACGGGTGGATGGGTGTGAGATGACGAATTCAACAAACGTGTGATTTCTGGGGGCCATTGTTTTTACTTCTCAGCCGGCCCCCATTAGCCGAGTGTCCGGATAAATTGTCCGGATAAATTGTCCGGGCTGGCGTGTCCGAGCGGACGGCAGGCAAGTTACCAGGAGACGCCGCGGCCAAATGAGTTCACACCTGACGGGCCTGACACCCCCGGGCCCTGGCATGGGCTGACGGTCGGGACGTCAATGGGACTTAAGATTTACACCAATGATGGCCGCGTGGGTGTGGGGGAGGGGGGTGCCATCTTAAGGCTCTGGGTCTGTTTGTTTAGATCTACATTTCTTCAGCCATTCCCCCCCCCTTGTTCTGCCTGCTGTCAGTGTGCTCTACCCCAGCTATATGTCACAATACTTTGATGCTCTTCACTTGGCCATTCACATTCTGTATGTCACAATACTTTGATTCACATTTGACGCCAATGTTCAGTGACTGCAGTAGAGCCCAGTACAAAGTTTAAAGCATTATCAAATCAGATTTATACAGACAGTACAAAGTTTATAGCATTATCAAATCATATTTACACAGACAGTACAAAGTTTAAAGCATTATCAAATCAGATTTATACAGACAGTACAAAGTTTATAGCATTATCAAATCAGATTTATACAGACAGTACAAAGTTTATAGCATTATCAAATCAGATTTATACAGACAGTACAAAGTTTATAGCATTATCAAATCATATTTACACAGACAGTACAAAGTTTATAGCATTATCAAATCAGATTTACACAGACAGTACAAAGTTTATAGCATTATCAAATCAGATTTATACAGACAGTACAAAGTTTATAGCATTATCAAATCAGATTTATACAGACAGTACAAAGTGAGAGCAAAAATATTGAAACGTTTCGACCTTTGGACTTCGTTAGAAAAAAAAATTAAGCGGGAGTGATCTCCTCTAAACTTTCTCGAATATTCTTATATTACCCTACGGGGGGTGGCAACTCGGGATATAGACATGATTTTTAATCAATTTTTAAAAACTTGAACTTTTAAGAATAGAATAGAATTTTGTAGAAAAAAGATTTTTGCACCAAGCGAACAGCAAACAAAGTGTTATAATAGTGCGGAACTTTAAAATTCATATAGGTTTTTTGAGAAATCGAAAATAGCGTAAAGTACAACTATCGGTCACCGGAAATTACCCAAAATCTAAATGAAAAGAGAGAATTGGTTTATTTCCTTATATTTGAAATTTCATCTATTAATCAGAAACAGTACTCAAGTTATAGGCTTTTTAAAAACAGAAAGTAGAGTAAATTCCACCTCAGGTTACTGGAAATCGCTTAAAATTTATAAACAAAACTTCTGATTTGATGTAATACTTATTTACGAAATTTCATCAACCTAGCTGTTACGGTACTCAAGTTATCGTGTTCACAGGCACATACACACACATACACACATATACACACAAACAGACATACGGACAAAATTGCAAAAACTAAGTTTTTCCGACTCAGGGAGGTGTAAAACGTCGAGATTTATAAAACTCTCAATTTCGTTTTTTTGTACGATTACAATACTTCATCTGTACTTGGTATACGAGAAAGTAAAAATGTGAATTCTAACAGCTGAGAGTTCTGAGTGAGACAAATCTTTAGTGAGCTTGTTTTGTTATGTCACGTGGTCAAAGTATGTCACATTCAACCGTACCCCATTCTCATCATACATTCACTGACCCAATTGACTCAATTGACCCACCATTGACTGACCCAACTGACCCACCATTGACTGACCCAACTGGCCCACCATTGACTGACCCACCATTGACTGACCCACCATTGACTGACCCACCATTGACTGACCCACCATTGACTGACCCACCATTGACTGACCCAACTGACCCACCATTGACCCAACTGACCCACCATTGACTGACCCAACTGGCCCACCATTGACTGACCCACCATTGACTGACCCACCATTGACTGACCCACCATTGACTGACCCACCATTGACTGACCCAACTGACCCACCATTGACCCAACTGACCCACCATTGACCCAACTGACCCACCATTGACTGACCCAACTGGCCCACCATTGACTGACCCACCATTGACTGACCCACCATTGACTGACCCACCATTGACTGACCCACCATTGACTGACCCAACTGACCCACCATTGACCCAACTGACCCACCATTGACCCAACTGACCCACCATTGACTAACCCAACTGACCCAACTGACCCACCATTGACCCAACTGACCCACCATTGACTGACCCAACTGGCCCACCATTGACTGACCCACCATTGACTGACCCACCATTGACTGACCCACCATTGACTGACCCACCATTGACTGACCCAACTGACCCACCATTGACCCAACTGACCCACCATTGACTGACCCAACTGACCCAACTGACCCACCATTGACTGACCCACCATTGACTGACCCACCATTGACTGACCCACCATTGACTGACCCACCATTGACTGACCCACCATTGACTGACCCAACTGACCCACCATTGACTGACCCACCATTGACTGACCCAACTGACCCACCATTGACTGACCCAACTGACCCACCATTGACTGACCCAACTGACCCACCATTAACTGACCCAACTGACCCACCATTGACTGACCCAACTGACCCAACTGACCCACCATTGACTGACCCAACTGACCCACCATTGACTGACCCAACTGACCCACCATTGACTGACCCAACTGACCCACCATTAACTGACCCAACTGACCCACCATTGACTGACCCAACTGACCCAACTGACCCACCATTGACTGACCCAACTGACCCACCATTGACTGACCCAACTGACCCAACTGACCCACCATTGACTGACCCAACTGACCCACCATTAACTGACCCAACTGACCCACCATTGACTGACCCAACTGACCCAACTGACCCACCATTGACTGACCCAACTGACCCACCATTGACTGACCCAACTGACCCACCATTGACTGACCCAACTGACCCACCATTAACTGACCCAACTGACCCACCATTGACTGACCCAACTGACCCAACTGACCCACCATTGACTGACCCAACTGACCCACCATTGACTGACCCAACTGACCCAACTAACCCACCATTGACCCAACTGACCCAACTGACCCAACTGACCCAACTGACCCACCATTGACTGACCCAAATGACCCACCATTGACTGACCCACCATTGACTGACCCAACTGACCCACCATTGACTGACCCAACTGACCCAACTGACCCACCATTGACTGACCCAACTGACCCACCATTGACTGACCCAACTGACCCAACTGACCCACCATTGACTGACCCAACTGACCCAACTGACCCAACTGACCCAACTGACCCACCATTGACTGACCCAACTGACCCAAGTGACCCAACATTGACTGACCCAACTGACCCAAGTGACCAACACTAACTGGACCATGGGTCTGTAAATATTGAACCCAAAATCCCCGAGAGTGCTGTGTGAGACGATTAGGTCAACACAACACCATTGGCCGTGTGGGATAGGAGGGGTGGGGGTGGGTGGTCTAAACAATGGCGATGTTAACCTGGGGGTGGGGGTGGGGGTGGGTGGTCTAAACAATGGAGATGTTAACCTGGGGGTGGGGGTGGGGGTGGGTGGTCTAAACAATGGAGATGTTAACCTGGGGGTGGGGGTGGGGGTGGGTGGTCTAAACAATGGAGATGTTAACCTGGGGGTGGGGGTGGGGGTGGGTGGTCTAAACAATGGAGATGTTAACCTGGGGGTGGGGGTGGGGGTGGGTGGTCTAAACAATGGAGATGTTAACCTGGGGGTGGGGGTGGGGGTGGGTGGTCTAAACAATGGAGATGTTAACCTGGGGGTGGGGGTGGGGGTGGGTGGTCTAAACAATGGAGATGTTAACCTGGGGGTGGGGGTGGGGGTGGGTGGTCTAAACAATGGAGATGTTAACCCGGGGTGGGGGTGGGGGTGGGTGGTCTAAACAATGGAGATGTTAACCCGGGGTGGGGGTGTCCATCCACAGCCCGGGGGTTCCAGTGTGGACTAGAAGCATAAGATAGGCAAGCGTTGTAAATCTGACGTAAGTCACGTGGTCAGGGACTTGGTCAATAAATCACAGCTAAAGGTGGGGGTCAACAACACGTCAGACCACGTGATCACAGCTCTTGGTGGGGGGGGGGGGGAAATGGGGCAAGGGGCGGGGATAATCTCCTCAGATCTTTTTTATTTAGGTGGATCTTTAAATTAGATGGGTCTTTAGATTTTGGTAGGTCTTTAAATTAGATGGGTCTTTAGATTTTGGTGGGTCTTTAAATTAAATGGGTCTTTAGATTTTGGTGGGTCTTTAAATTAAATGGGTCTTTAGATTTTGGTGGGTCTTTAAATTAGATGGGTCTTTAAATTTTGGTGAGTGTTTAAATTAGATAGGTCTATAGATTTTGGTGGGTCTTTAAATTAGATGGGTCTTTAGATTTTGGTGAGTCTTTAAATTAGATGGGTCTTTAAATTTTGGTGAGTGTTTAAATTAGATGGGTCTTTAGATTTTGGTGGGTCTTTAAATTAGATGGGTCTTTAGATTTTGGTGAGTCTTTAAATTAGATAGGTCTATAGATTTTGGTGGGTCTTTAAATTAGATGGGTCTTTAGATTTTGGTGAGTCTTTAAATTAGATGGGTCTTTAGATTTTGGTGAGTCTTTAAATTAGATGGGTCTTTAGATTGTGGTGAGTGTTTAAATTAGATGGGTCTTTAGATTGTGGTGGTTGTTTACATTTTAGATGGTTTTCAGATTTCTCTTTAGACGGGTCTTTCGACGTTTGGCGGCTTAAAAATATAAAACGATTGGGGTAAGTAAAATATCAAGTTTAGGTTGATAAAATATCAGGTTTAGGGTTAGTTAAATATTATGTTTGGGATGGTAAAATATCAAATTTAGGTTGGTAAAATATCAAGTTTAGGGTCAGTAAAATATCAAGTTTAGGGCAGTAAAATATCACGTTTAGACTGATAAAATATCAAGTTTAGGGTCAGTAAAATATCACGTTTAGACTGATAAAATATCAAGTTTAGGGTCAGTAAAATATCACGTTTAGACTGATAAAATATCACGTTTAGGGTCAGTAAAATATCACGTTTAGACTGATAAAATATCATGTTTAGGAGCTTATGAAATGTGACATGTTTGTGGCTAATAAAATATCACAGGTTAATAACCCATAATCCAGTGTGATCAAGCCACAAGTATTAACTATTGGAGACGGTCCACCTATCGCTAATGTAATCTTTGTGAGTAATGAACATGTCACTGAACCCTCAATGCTGATGGCAGTAAAGCCTTCATTACCATCTGTGGGTCGCCATTGTCCTCTCGCGGCTCTAGGTCTCACTTTTCGCTATAGACTCAATACATTTGCATAATTAATTCATCCCGTTTGTAATCACGCTATTAGCATACTGAGCGCCTTGGTCGTTAAATGAAAGTAACATTTATGTTTGGTAATCTGAGGGGTAAAAACATCCCGGGCTAACAGGTGTCTGGTACATAGTAGGCAGTTTAATCTAGGCAACTCAATGTAGGCAGCTCAATGTAGGCAGCTTAATGTAGGCAGCTCAATGTAGGCAGCTCAATGTAGGCAGCTCAATGTAGGCAGCTCAATGTAGGCAGCTCAATGTAGGCAGCTCAATGTAGGCAGCTCAATCTAGGCAGCTCAATGTAGGCAGCTCAATGTAGGCAGCTCATTCTAGGCAGCTCATTCTAGGCAGCTCAATGTAGGCAGCTCAATGTAGGCAGCTCAATGTAGGCAGCTCAATGTAGGCAGCTCAATGTAGGCAGCTCAATGTAGGCAGCTCATTCTAGGCAGCTCAATGTAGGCAGCTCAATGTAGGCAGCTCAATGTAGGCAGCTCAATGTAGGCAGCTCAATGTAGGCAGCTCAATGTAGGCAGCTCAATGTAGGCAGCTCAATGTAGGCAGCTCAATGTAGGCAGCTCAATGTAGACAGCTCAATGTAGGCAGCTCAATGTAGGCAGCTCAATGTAGGCAACACGTAGGCCAGCTAGTGTGCAGGCCGGTACAAGTGGTCTATAAGTCATAAACAAAGCGCTGCATAATGTTTCTATTGTGCTCTCGCCGTGAATCATCCCTTTCAACTAACGTATAAATGCTTCGGATTAAATTTATTTACAGATATTTATTAGCGCGTCTTCATTCAAATGTAAATATTATGTAAGCCTGGGATATTATGTAAGCTTTTAACCGGATGCCGGCTAATGTACGTGTATAATGATCACTTTGGGCAAAATTCGACAAAATTCACTTTGGCTGGAGTGTGGCTAGCGTGGTGATATAAAACAGTGGTTTACCTGCTTGTACACTTGAAATATATACAATATAATCATTATATATATATATATATATATATATATATATATATATATATATATATATATATATATATATATATATATATATATATATATATAAAATTTCGAATATGGGCAATAGTAGAGTTTACATTGCTAGTAGTAGCTCGCGACAGGTCAAGTGAAATATTGTTGGGTTGGCCGGGTAAATCAACGACCTATGTCGGTACACTGATGGCCAAGTCGTATTGGGCCATCACATCAACACGGCCAAGTTGTGTGGTGCCATCCCATCAACATGGCCAAGTTGTGTGGGGCCATCACATCAACATGTCCAAGTTGTGTGGGGCCATCACATCAACACGGCCAAGTGGTGTGGTGCCATCCCATCAACATGGCCAAGTTGTGTGGGGCCATCACATCAACATGGCCAAGTTGTGTGGTGCCATCCCATCAACATGGCCAAGTTGTGTGGGGCCATCACATCAACATGGCCAAGTTGTGTGGTGCCATCCCATCAACATGGCCAAGTTGTGTGGGGCCATCACATCAACATGGCCAAGTCGTATTGGGTCATCACATCAACATGGCCAAGTTGTGAGGGGCCATCACATCAACTGGGCCAAGTTGTGTGGGGCCATCCCATCAACATGGTCAAGTTGTGTGGGGCCATCACATCAACTGGGCCAAGTTGTGTGGGGCCATCACATCAACATGGCCAAGTCGTATTGGGCCATCCCATCAACATGGCCAAGTTGTGTGGGGCCATCACATCAACTGGGCCAAGTTGTGTGGGGCCATCACATCAACATGGCCAAGTCGTATTGGGCCATCACATCAACATGGCCAAGTTGTGAGGGGCCATCACATCAACATGGCCAAGTTGTGTGGGGCCATCACATCAACATGGTCAAGTTGTGTGGGGCCATCACATCAACATGGCCAAGTTGTGTGGTGCCATCCCATCAACATGGCCAAGTTGTGTGGGGCCATCACATCAACATGGCCAAGTTGTGTGGGGCCATCACATCAACATGGCCAAGTCGTATTGGGTCATCACATCAACATGGCCAAGTTGTGTGGGGCCATCACATCAACTGGGCCAAGTTGTGTGGGGCCATCACATCAACATGGCCAAGTTGTGTGGGGCCATCACATCAACATGGCCAAGTCGTATTGGGTCATCACATCAACATGGCCAAGTTGTGTGGGGCCATCACATCAACTGGGCCAAGTTGTGTGGGGCCATCACATCAACACGGCCAAGTTGTGTGGTGCCATCCCATCAACATGGCCAAGTTGTGTGGGGCCATCACATCAACATGGTCAAGTTGTGTGGGGCCATCACATCAACATGGCCAAGTTGTGTGGGGCCATCACATCAACATGGCCAAGTTGTGTGGGGCCATCACATCAACTGGGCCAAGTTGTGTGGGGCCATCACATCAACATGGCCAAGTTGTGTGGGGCCATCACATCAACATGGCCAAGTTGTGTGGGGCCATCACATCAACTGGGCCAAGTTGTGTGGGGCCATCACATCAACATGGCCAAGTCGTATTGGGCCATCACATCAACATGGCCAAGTTGTGAGGGGCCATCACATCAACTGGGCCAAGTTGTGTGGGGCCATCCCATCAACATTGCCAAGTTGTGTGGGGCCATCACATCAACTGGGCCAAGTTGTGTGGGGCCATCACATCAACATGGCCAAGTTGTGTGGGGCCATCACATCAACTGGGCCAAGTTGTGTGGGGCCATCACATCAACATGGCCAAGTCGTATTGGGCCATTACATCAACTGGGCCAAGTCGTATTGGGCCATCACATCAACGGCCAAGTCGTATTGGGCCATCACATCAACATGGCCAAGTTGTGTGGGGCCATCACGGGCAGGTCGCGAGACCCGTTATATTGTCACAGAAAGTTAAGTAAAGTTCCCCTTTCAAACTGACGGTCTATGGGGGCAGGTGAAGTAGAGCACCTGTTTTTGTGACCTCGGCATATGAGGGGATAGTGTGGCCAGCACAAAGCCGAGCCGCCTTCATTGTCACGAGACCCCCTATATTGTCACGAGACCCCCTATATTGTCACGCCCCCCCCTATATTGTCACGAGACCCCCTATATTGTCATGCGACCTCTATAATGTCACGCGACCTCTATAATGTCACGCGACCCCTATATTGTAACGCGACCCCTATATTGTCACAAGAACCCCTATATTGTCACGAGACCCCCTATATTGTCATGAGACCCCCTATATTGTCACGAGACCCCCTATAATGTCACTAGAACCCCCCCCCCCCCCCATATTGTCGGGCTAATCAACTAATAAATGTCTATACATTTTATGACACCATGTATAGCCGTTTAATGAAATGGTCGCATAATAATAAGGCCATTATCTCACATAGCCATTTTATTTTTATTCTTTCGAAGCCGATTTACTGGTCACCTGATACAGACTGACAGCGCAATCTTTCCTAAAATGGTACATTGTGGGCTGGGTACTGCCCAAATGGTACATTGTGGGCTGGGTGTTGTCCAAATGGTGCATTGTGGGCTGGGTCCTGCCCAAATGGTACATTGTGGGCTGTGTACTGCCCAAATGGTACATTGTGGGCTGGGTCCTGCCCAAATGGTACATTGTGGGCTGTGTACTGCCCAAATGGTACATTGTGGGCTGGGTGTTGCCCAAATGGTACATTGTGGGCTGGGTCCTGCCCAAATGGTACATTGTGGGCTTGGTCCTGCCCAAATGGTACATTGTGGGCTTGGTCCTGCCCAAATGGTACATTGTGGGCTGGGTGTTGCCCAAATGGTACATTGTGGGCTGGGTGTTGCCCAAATGGTACATTGTGGGCTTGGTCCTGCCCAAATGGTACATTGTGGGCTTGGTCCTGCCCAAATGGTACATTGTGGGCTTGGTCCTGCCCAAATGGTACATTGTGGGCTGTGTGTTGCCCAAATGGTACATTGTGGGCTGGGTGTTGCCCAAATGGTACATTGTGGGCTTGGTCCTGCCCAAATGGTACATTGTGGGCTTGGTCCTGCCCAAATGGTACATTGTGGGCTTGGTCCTGCCCAAATGGTACATTGTGGGCTGGGTGTTGCCCAAATGGTACATTGTGGGCTGGGTGTTGCCCAAATGGTACATTGTGGGCTGGGTGTTGCCCAAATGGTACATTGTGGGCTGGATCCAACCAGCTGCTGTGATATGCGATCTTCTTTATGGTCAGGTGTAACGTTAACCTTTCTATCAGCCAAATAGAAGGAGAACGTCCCCGGATTCTTTTTTCGGGGTCATATGCAAATGCCTTACGGCCTAAGTGGATGAACACTTAACACAACGACCACTAGGGCTCGAAATTAATGTCTAGGGGAGCTAGTGATACTATTGTAATTAACACTCATCCAATCTACATACGACCATTTAATCAGCGAACTCAGATGTGGCAAAACACAAAGATGAACTAGATAAAATATTTAATGTATAAAATATCAAAAACCCAACTTACACAATGTAGGAAAAAAACACTATCACAGATTTCTACACTGTCCAAAGAACAGCTACAGGCCACACAACACTGCTGTAGCTTCTAGACTTACTTAGCGACAAGTAATATTAAACTAGAAGATTAAAGCAACTTAAGAAAGCAAAGCACACACAGGTCTTAAGTACTCTCACGTTCAAATGGTCAGAGTCTATAGCCGGACAATATGGACGGCTGCCTGACTAAGGTAAAACGGCCTCGTAGACTGCCAGGTCAAGATAAACTGCCACGTGTTGCGAGTGTGCGGGGCAATTAAAGACTTCTGTGACAGGGGAGGTTATCCTCAACTCATGTCGCCATTGGTTGGGATAATCATCTGATCAGAATCATTCAATCAGATCCTAATGGAAAATTTCTATGTCTCAAACACCCCAACAAGCCAGTGGAAAAACCCCAGGTGTTACACCATCATTCCATATAAGGAATTATACAATGTCAAAATAAAAATGACTCGACCTAAGTAGGTCACATCCCCTCCCTTTTTGGAAGTGACAGATAGGTTCCACAAAAACATACATAAGGAACCAATCTGGCAATGAAATAACAAAAATGTTTTACAAATGTAGGCAATCAAAATCATAATACCAGATGAAAATATCCCTGAACATAAAAGGGAAGTAACTCCAACTTTTACAATTGGTGAAAGGGGAGTAACCCTTCAAAAAGTAATTATACATCAAAATCCCTCAAAAAAGGGTATTACAATTTTTCCATGAGAATATTAAAAGTGGTAAACCCGCCAGGGTAAGACCTTTATTTCAATGACTAGCTACAATATCAATTGAGTCATATGAGACATATTATTATAAAAGATTACATATAATCAAAAACTACCTTTAATTAAGGTTCACCTGAAAATAAACAAAATATTCAACAGGATTGGAATTTTGAAAAAAATTCAAAACTCACACCACTCATTTTCATATGAGTGACACTCAAACAAAACCTGTTTATGGTCCTAATGAACCACAAAGCATGTCACATGATCAATGTGTGTAACAAGATTTTACATCCTTGACAAACAATCAGCCACAACATTATCACTACCCTTAATGTGTGAAATTTCCAGATTAAAATTTTGGAAATACAAGCACCATCTCAATATTCTTTGATTTGTCTGTCCTAACTTAGAGGTAAATTTCAGGGGATCATGGTCAGAAAACACTCTGACTGGATTGGTTGAAGAAGAGACATAGACTTCAAAATGTTGTAATGATAAAACCAAAGCTAAAGCTTCTTTTTCAATAGTAGAATAATTCTTTTGGTTTTCATTTAACTTCCTGGAAAAAAAGGCAATGGGATGGTCAATTCCCATGTTGTCTTCTTGAAATAGGACTGAGCCAATGGCTAAGTTGCTAGCATCAATGGCAAGTTTAAAGGGCTTGCTAAAATTTGGTGCAGCCATAACAGGATCATTAGATAGAAATGACTTAATGGTTAAAAAAGCTTCTTGACATTTATCTGACCATTCAAACTCAACACCCTTTTTCAATAATGCAGTAAGAGGTTCAGCAATAGCTGAAAAGTTTTGACAGAACCGTCTATAGTAACCAGCCATCCCAAGGAACTTTTTGATCTCTTTACAATTTTTGGGAGGTGGTAACCTTACAATAGCATCTACTTTAGCTTCAATGGGCCGAACTTGGTTCGTTCCCACTTGATAACCCAAATAGGTAATTGAAGCTTTACAGAAATCACTTTTATGTAAGTTTACAGTAAAATTAACTTCAGACAATTTTCTAAAAAGGTTAGTCAATTGAACAATATGTTCTTCAAAAGTATTAGAAAATACAACTATATCATCTATGTAGGCCTCACATTGGTCTATGTCAGCAATGACAGAGTTAATGACCCTCTGGAAAGTTTGACCAGCATTTCGCATACCAAAGGGCATGCGTTTGTATCTATAAAAACCATTAGGGGTTACAAAAGCAGATATTTCTTTTGCACGGTCAGATAAGGGGATTTGCCAGTATCCTGAAAGTAAATCAATTTTGGAAATTATCTTAGCTTGACCAACTTTATCAATAACGTCCTCTATCCGAGGTAAGGGATAGGAATCAGCTTTGGTGAGCGCATTCACCTTCCTAAAGTCGGTCACAAACCTGAAAGATCCACCGTCTTTCGGGACTAGGAGACATGGGGAACTCCAGTTGCTGAAACTGGGCTCAATGATATCATTCTTGAGCATATAATCAATTTCATCCTTTATCAAAGCAGCTTTTTCCGGGTTAACTCTATAGGGGTGTTGTTTAATGGGTTTTGCGTCACCAACGTCTACATCATGAGGTGGAACCTTCGCTTCTTTGGGGACATCCCCAAAAATAGAGGGAAATGTCTCAAATAACTGAGACAATCTATGGCTTTCCTCTGTGGACAAATGCATAAGGTGGACATTCAAATTATCTAAAAAGGAAGAATTTACCAATTTTGGGGGTTTCAATTTATCATGTATCACATCATCAGAAACATTTGAACATACAGGTAAAGTAGTTTTAGCTGTGGATTGAAAATTGTTACAATTATCATAATATTTTTTCAGTGAGTTAACATGATACACTGTCTGTTTCTTTCTTCTGTCGGGCGTATTGACAACATAGTTCAAATCACTTAATTTTGAATGCACAGTAAAGGGTCCACAATATCTCAGGGATAACGCATTGTTCAGATTAGGCACTAGCACAAGAACTTTGTCGCCTGGATTGAATGTTCGTTTACAAGAACTCTTATCATACAGTCCTTTCATTCTCACTTGGGCCCTTCTTAAGTTCTTGTGAGCCATTTCGCACACGGCTTTCAGTCGAACGTGAAAATCGTCGAAGTTTTCCACAGGATGATCACTGGTACCTGTCCAACGTTCGTGTATCAGCTTCAGGGGGCCACGGACAGAATGTCCAAACACAAGTTGAAAAGGCGAGTAGCCTAAAGAGTCCTGGACACAGTCCCTCGCGGCGAAAATAATCCAAGGAACAGACTCATCCCATTGGGTGTTACTGTTAGCGAATGTCCTTAGCATGGTTTTGAGGGTTTGGTGGAACCTCTCAAGTACGCCTTGAGACTGAGGGTGGTAGGCTGAGCTGGTGATGTGGGTAACGCCTAGCTTGGCTAGCGCTTCCTGAAAATGGTGACTGGTGAAGTTGCTGCCTTGATCTGTTTGCACGATTCTAGGTAATCCAAAGGTAGTGAAGAACCGGGTCATGGCTCTGACTACAGTCTTTGCCTTAATGTTCCGTAAGGGAATCGCCTCGGGAAAACGGGTACTTGAACACATAAAGGTAAGTAGGTACTCGTTGCCCGCCTTGGTTTTAGGCAAGGGACCTACACAGTCCATGACAATTTTAGAAAAGGGTTCTTCTAATACAGGAATCGGACTCAAAGGGGCCTTAGGAATTGTCTGGTTTGGCTTTCCGGCCAACTGACAGTTCGTGCAACTTCTGCAGTAACGCGACACATCTTTTCTCATTTTGGGCCAAAAGAACAGTTCTTTGATCTTCGCCGTCGTTTTAGTGACACCTGGGTGCGCTGACATTGGATGGTCATGTGCCAGCTTAAGTATTTCGTGCCGATAAGGTGGAGGGATCCACAGCTGGTTTTTACCCAACCATGGTTCGGCTGGTGAGGCATTCACCGGTATAGCGCGACGAAAGAAGAGGCCGTTCTCGGAGAAATATTCTCCATCGTCAGATGATAGAGATTTTTCGACCGTTGCTTGGAGTTCCGCGTCGACTTGTTGAGCTTTAATAATGTCTTCCTGAGATATCCTCAGGGGTAAGCCCAGACTTGTGTTTTCTGGAAGCATAGACTCCAGTTTGGGAGTCGAATTTCTTGACGATGATGGTAGATGTGGTTCAGACGTTGTGTCAGCCAATTGTTTGGTCTGGCTTCTTGTCACCGCACATGCAGGATACAGTTCATTATCATCATCTGGAACTGTTGACAAAGGGTCTGAAACCGTACAGGGGTATACTTTGCTTCCCGCAAGGTCATTCCCTAGAAGTAGGTGTACTCCTGGGACAGGAATACTATCTATCACACCTAAAATGACCTCACCTTCGACGAGATGATGTTTCAAGGCAAACTTGTGTAGAGGGACGACAGTAGATTTTGTCCCCACTCCCTGGATAATGGAAATCTTTCCGGTGTTCGTCTCTGGTGTAATGTCCATTGAACTTTTCAAAAGGAGTGATTGTGACGCTCCGGTGTCTCTTAGAACGGTGATATTCTTCTGAGACAACGGATCACCTGGTTTGCTAATGATGGCTTCGGCAATAAAAGATGAAAAGTCAACTTTTCTCGATCCCTCGAGATCGGTAGACTCGGAAGAAACTGGATGGTGGCGAGAACAGTCAAAATGTGACTGCACATAATGTGTGGAGACTTGACTACTTTCTTGCGGACACTTAGGGTTAGAGTCCTTTAGAATTCTAGAGTTCATAGTTGAACTGGCTGCTTGAGGGGATAGAGCATAGTGCGCGGAAGTACGCACCACCTCTCTGTTATATTGACGACGTTTGTAACAGTCCTTGACAAGATGACCAGGCCTTTTGCAGAACTGGCATACTGCTCGACGATTGAGAGTTGATCTTGGTTTCTCTCTGGACTGTAATGCCTTCACGTGTTGGCCAACAGGAGGATTGCTGCCAAAAAGGGGAAGCACGGGGTTGAGGCGGTTTCCTGACACGGGTGGTTTCTTATGCACCAACATATATGTGTCAGCCGACTCAGCAGCCTTCTGGATGTCAGTTATCTTGTTATCCAGTATGTGTAGTCGTATCTCTTCAGGCAGGGACGATAGGAATTCTTCCCTTAGGATAAGTGACCTGAGTTTCTCAAACTCAGAAACTTCTTCAGAGTGTAGCCACCTTGAAAATATTTTCTCCTTTTCAAAGAGAAATTCCACATATGATTGTGTGGGTAACTTGCGGAGTGTTCGGAATTTTGTCCGATAGGCCTCGGGCGTCAGTGCGTAGGCCTTTAAAATGGCAGTCTTGACCAAACTATAGTTATTTTGAACGTCGTGAGAGAGTGCCTGGTATGTTTTTGCAGCTTTCCCAGTAAGGACAGAGCTCAATAAAGCAGTAATGGAAGTTTCGGGCCATTCACATGTCTTCGCTAAACTCTCAAACGAGTTAAAGAAAACGACCAAATCTGTTTCATCAAATTTAGGAACTAATTTCCCAAATTTGGCAATCACTTGCCCTACCGACAACTTTTTTGGATCTACCGGAGAAGTGACATCACTAACTTGACCAAACTCTAATTCCAACCTCCTCTTATCTAAAGCAATTTTAGCCTCTAACTCCTTTTCTTTTAATAAAAGCTCCCTCTCTTCTATAGATTTCTCCTCGCGGAGCAACACACTAGCTTACAAACTTTCGTCAAATACTCCTTCATTAATGAAATGCACAACAATTTTATCTCTCAACACCTCTGATTTCTGCGTAACAGAATAATCCAATTTCAATTCCTTAACAACACTAACCAAAACTTTTCTACTCAACTTTTCTACATCTTCAACAGTGGGATTAGCCAAAAAAGACTCCATAACACTACTTGAAAATCACAACCAGCCTAGATTCTTTAAATTAACACACCGTGTTGGGCCGTGTACTTGACCTCTAAATGTAGGACGTGACACGTCTGCTTATTTGACCTAGATACTCTAGCCTGAGCGCGCGTTGTAAGAACACTGCGCTACTGGATATAAAAACAACTAAATCCAACTAACCTTAATATTCAACTGATATAACCAACAACTGGAACGACAGATTAAATCTCGGCGAGACCCCACTTTGTAACGTTAACCTTTCTATCAGCCAAATAGAAGGAGAACGTCCCCGGATTCTTTTTTCGGGGTCATATGCAAATGCCTTACGGCCTAAGTGGATGAACACTTAACACAACGACCACTAGGGCTCGAAATTAATGTCTAGGGGAGCTAGTGATACTATTGTAATTAACACTCATCCAATCTACATACGACCATTTAATCAGCGAACTCAGATGTGGCAAAACACAAAGATGAACTAGATAAAATATTTAATGTATAAAATATCAAAAACCCAACTTACACAATGTAGGAAAAAAACACTATCACAGATTTCTACACTGTCCAAAGAACAGCTACAGGCCACACAACACTGCTGTAGCTTCTAGACTTACTTAGCGACAAGTAATATTAAACTAGAAGATTAAAGCAACTTAAGAAAGCAAAGCACACACAGGTCTTAAGTACTCTCACGTTCAAATGGTCAGAGTCTATAGCCGGACAATATGGACGGCTGCCTGACTAAGGTAAAACGGCCTCGTAGACTGCCAGGTCAAGATAAACTGCCACGTGTTGCGAGTGTGCGGGGCAGTTAAAGACTTCTGTGACAGGGGAGGTTATCCTCAACTCATGTCGCCATTGGTTGGGATAATCATCTGATCAGAATCATTCAATCAGATCCTAATGGAAAATTTCTATGTCTCAAACACCCCAACAAGCCAGTGGAAAAACCCCAGGTGTTACACCATCATTCCATATAAGGAATTATACAATGTCAAAATAAAAATGACTCGACCTAAGTAGGTCACACAGGTACCCTGGTTATTAAAAATTGCTTCAAGAATAAATTGAATTAATTTGAGTATACTTTTCTGGGGTTAGTTTTAAAAAGTATTTAAGTCTATCAGGCGGAAAAGTATTCAATAAGTCAAGTTAGTTTTTGTAGTAGCTATTTGATCAGTAAAGATAGATGTTATGTAATCAGTAAAGTTAGCTTTTGTAGCTTTTCAACCAGCGAACTTCTAGTTTGGCTACTTGATACAACTTTGGTAGACATAGGGAGACTACACATGTGACAAAACACAGGACCACAATACACCTGTGACAGACCACAGGACCACAGGACCACAATATAACTGTGACAGACCACAGGACCACAACTGTGACAGACAACAGGACCACAATACAACTGTGACAGACCACAGGACCACAACTGTGACAGACCACAGGACCACAACTGTGACAGACCACAGGACCACAACTGTGACAGACCACAGGACCACAACTGTGACAGACCACAGGACCACAACTGTGACAGACCACAGGACCACAGGACCACAAATGTGACAGACCACAGGACCACAGGACCACAACTGTGACAGACCACAGGACCACAAATGTGACAGACCACAGGACCACAGGACCACAATACAAATGTGACAGACCACATGACCACAACTGTAACAGACCACAGGACCACAACTGTGACAGACCACAGGACCACAGGACCACAATACAAATGTGACAGACCACATGACCACAACTGTAACAGACCACAGGACCACAACTGTGACAGACCACAGGACCACAGGACCACAACTGTGACAGACCACAGGACCACAGGACCACAGGACCACAGGACCACAATACAAATGTGACAGACCACAGGACCACAACTGTGACAGACCACAGGACCACAGGACCACAAATGTGACAGACCACAGGACCACAGGACCACAACTGTGACAGACCACAGGACCACAAATGTGACAGACCACAGGACCACAGGACCACAATACAAATGTGACAGACCACATGACCACAACTGTAACAGACCACAGGACCACAACTGTGACAGACCACAGGACCACAGGACCACAGGACCACAATACAACTGTAACAGACCACAGGACCACAACTGTGACAGACCACAGGACCACAGGACCACAATACAAATGTGACAGACCACATGACCACAACTGTAACAGACCACAGGACCACAACTGTGACAGACCACAGGACCACAGGACCACAACTGTGACAGACCACAGGACCACAGGACCACAGGACCACAGGACCACAGGACCACAATACAAATGTGACAGACCACAGGACCACAATACACCTGTGACAGACCACAGGACCACAACTGTGACAGACCACAGGACCACAGGACCACAAATGTGACAGACCACAGGACCACAGGACCACAGGACCACAATACAAATGTGACAGACTACATGACCACAACTGTGACAGACCACAGGACCACAGGACCACAATACAACTGTGACAGACAACAGGACCACAACTGTGACAGACCACATGACCACAACTGTGACAGACCACAGGACCACAGGACCACAATACAACTGTGACAGACAACAGGACCACAACTGTGACAGACAACAGGACCACAACTTTAACAGACCACATGACCACAACTTTAACAGACCACAGGACCACAACTGTGACAGACCACAGGACCACAACTTTAACAGACCACAGGACCACAACTGTGACAGACCACAGGACCACAACTGTGACAGACAACAGGACCACAACTTTAACAGACCACATGACCACAACTTTAACAGACCACAGGACCACAACTGTGACAGACCACAGGACCACAACTTTAACAGACCACAGGACCACAACTGTGACAGACCACAGGACCACAACTGTGACAGACCACAGGACCACAGGACCACAGGACCACAGGACCACAGGACCACAGGACCACAGGACCACAGGACCACAACTGTGACAGACCACAGGACCACAGGACCACAGGACCACAATACAACTGTGACAGACCACATGACCACAACTGTGACAGACCACAGGACCACAACTGTGACAGACCACAGGACCACAACTGTGACAGACCACAGGACCACAACTGTGACAGACCACAGGACCACAACTGTGACAGACCACAGGACCACAACAGACCACCGTACAGGCCCACTTAAACACGCCTCTAAGAATGCAATGATCAGCTCACACCGACCGCCTTGTGATTCAACGAATAATCAAACTGTCAGTTATATCAAACGGCCTCGCCTTTCTATTGGGTCCCTCATTTATAGCACATCGTCGTTATATGTCTTCCATTGTGCTTCTTCTAATTCACCAAACAGGAAATGACGTCATTAATTCATTATCTCCATTTTCAAGTTGTCTGCGATTTTTTTTTGACTGACGTCAACTTTTTTATATCAAGAACCGCTAATTAAACAATCATGGCGGTTTTTCAGTCTCTCTAATGTATTATTCGCATCGTGATCTTTGACTTTTTAGCCATTTTTTTCATAACGAGTTTTTGTACAATGGTGTTTAGTTAATTTAGCTTTCGGCTTAATTTATAGATTTAAATACATTTTTCGACAATATTCGCGTTCGCTTCAAGTTTTTAGCCAGTTATGGTTAATTATTTACAGAAAGTCGATTACATTTTTTTTCAACTTTTTGTTTTTATTTATGAACGTATTTTAATATTATAGTTTCTATTAACCATTGAAAAATCCTCACCAGAATAGATAATTTTTAGCTTCATAATAAATTCCAACGAATAAAGTAGAAAAGTCAAAAAGTTAAAATATCTTATGAAATTAATATTGGTTAGTACATCTGTATATGTATGTAACATGAATCAAGAAGTGTAGGCTAGACAGAGGTTGTGTAACTACAGGGAGTGTAGGCTAGACAGAGGTTGTGTAACTGCAGGGAGTGTAGGCTAGACAGAGGTTGTGTAACTGCAGGGAGTGTAGGCTAGACAGAGGTTGTGTAAATACAGGGAGTGTAGGCTAGACAGAGGTTGTGTATCTACAGGGAGTGTAGGCTAGACAGAGGTTGTGTAACTACAGGGAGTGTAGGTTAGACAGAGGTTGTGTAACTACAGGGAGTGTAGGCTAGACAGAGTTTAACTATAGGGAGTGTAGGCTAGACAGAGGTTGTGTAACTACAGGGAGTGTAGGCTAGACAGAGGTTGTGTAACTGCAGGGAGTGTAGGCTAGACAGAGGTTGTGTAACTGCAGGGAGTGTAGGCTAGACAGAGGTTGTGTAACTGCAGGGAGTGTAGGCTAGACAGAGGTTGTGTAAATACAGGGAGTGTAGGCTAGACAGAGTTTAACTATAGGGAGTGTAGGCTAGACAGAGTTTAACTATAGGGAGTGTGGGCTAGACAGAGGTTTTTAAGCCATTACTTCGAGTTATAATTTTATTCCAACTGAAACACCAGAGAAAACTAAAAGACATTTTCTATTTGCTAACTAGTCGGATTAGTCATTTGAAGAGGCTGAAATAGTGACGTCCAAGTATGAAGTAACAAGGTGGATCTCAGTGTGTCGGGGTTTAAAGGTTGGGGGGATCTGTGTGTGTGTGGAGGTCTAAAGATGAAGGTAGACCAAAGCAGTGCAGACTGGGAGGTGAATGAAAACAAAACAACAAGCCATTCAATTCAACGGTTATGGGAAATGGGGGCCGGCTAGAGCCCGGGGCCCCGACAACATGAAAAAGCTGAACGGATTGTCGGTGTAGGCGTGCCGCGAACCTAGAGGTGTCGGGTCTGGCGGAGGTTTGTGTAAACAGTGACAGTACTGACTAATCGATCAATCTTTCACAGCTTGAGAGGGGCCAGGTACTGAATGATATATTCAGGGGGGGGGGGGGTCAGGTACTGAATGATACATTCGGGGGGGGGGGGGGATACGTGGGGTGTGGGTGTCTGTAAGAATGGACAATGGCCATTGAATACAGTTCGGTGATTAGAAGTTAAAAGATCTTTAATCAGCTCCCCGTGTCTTGGGGTTGTACAAATATTGAAGCCAATAGATTATAATACGATTATACTCTTTCTATTGCCGTGCTTTAGATCTTAACGATACAAAGGTTTTAAATAAAAATAGCAGCAGCCTACCATAGTTCACATCGACATATAAATCGGTCCGTCCATCTGTACACACCCATACACTTACACATACACACATACACAGACACACTAATCCATCTTCCAACCTATCCATTATCCACCCCATCCCTATCCATCTATCAAACCACCCACCAACCCATCATCCAACCACCCACCAACCCACCAACCCATCATCCAACCACCCACCAACCCACCAACCCATCATCCAACCACCCACCAACCCATCATCCAACCACCCACCAACCCATCATCCAACCACCCACCAACCCATCATCCAACCGCCCACCAACCCATCATCCAACCGCCCACCAACCCATCATCCAACCACCCACCAACCCATCATCCAACCACCCACCAACCCATCATCCAACCACCCACCAACCCACCATCCAACCACCCACCAACCCATCATCCAACCACCCACCAACCCACCATCCAACCACCCACCAACCCATCATCCAACCACCCACCAACCCATCATCCAACCACCCACCAACCCATCATCCAACCACCCACCAACCCATCATCCAACCACCCACCGACCCATCATCCAACCACCCACCAACCCATCATCCAACCACCCACCGACCCATCATCCAACCACCCACCAACCCATCATCCAACCACCCACCAACCCATCATCCAACCACCCACCAACCCATCATCCAACCACCCACCAACCCACCAACCCATCATCCAACCACCCACCAACCCACCATCCAACCACCCACCGACCCATCATCCAACCACCCACCAACCCACCGACCCATCATCCAACCACCCACCAACCCACCATCCAACCACCCACCAACCCATCATCCAACGACCCACCAACCCACCATCCAACCACCCACCGACCCATCATCCAACCACCCACCAACCCATCATCCAACCACCCACCAACCCACCATCCAACCACCCACCAACCCACCAACCCATCATCCAACCACCCACCAACCCACCATCCAACCACCCACCAACCCACCAACCCATCATCCAACCACCCACCAACCCACCAACCCATCATCCAACCACCCACCAACCCACCAACCAACCACCCACCGACCCATCATCCAACCACCCACCAACCCATCATCCAACCACCCACCAACCCATCATCCAACCACCCACCAACCCATCATCCAACCACCCACCGACCCATCATCCAACCACCCACCAACCCATCATCCAACCACCCACCAACCCATCATCCAACCACCCACCAACCCATCATCCAACCACCCACCGACCCATCATCCAACCACCCACCAACCCACCAACCCATCATCCAACCACCCACCAACCAACCACCCACCAACCCATCATCCAACCACCCACCAACCCATCATCCAACCACCCATCCATGAATCCAGTCTTCTGCCAGCCGACATATCTCAAGTTAATTAAACAATGGTACACCAACTTTAATTACCATCACTACGACACGACCACGAAGCACCAAATGATAATTAGCCCCAAGGCTAATTATTGATGAGCATACATCACACCTGACACCGATTAAATTGTCCGTTAACTGGGGCATACAGAGTCAAGACGTAGGAGAAATACGGGGAGTAATGTTTGAACGGCGGTCTCATGTACCTAAAAACATCATTACTCAGGATATATACATATACGATATATATATATATACGATCTTTTGTTTAAAAAGTATACATATATATATATATATATATATATATATATATATATATATATATATATATATATATATATATATACGATCTTTTATTTAAAAAGTTCTCTTAGTCCATATATTTCAAGATTGCAGAAGGATGAAGTAGAGTTGAACTGTTTGTAGGAACTCAGCTTATGAAAGAGTGTATGGCCATTTTGTGAGAGATCTCAAATGTCTGTGTTCTAATGTTTGTCTTATCTGTTTATCATCTTTAGATCTAAAATGTCTGTGTTCTAATGTTTGTCTTATCTGTTTATAATCTTCAGATCTAAAATGTCTGTGTTCTAATGTTTGTCTTATCTGTTTATAATCTTCAGATCTAAAATGTCTGTGTTCTAATGTTTGTCTTATCTGTTTATAATCTTCAGATCTAAAATGTCTGTGTTCTAATGTTTGTCTTATCTGTTTATAATCTTCAGATCTAAAATGTCTGTGTTCTAATGTTTGTCTTATCTGTTTATCATCTTCAGATCTACAAACGTCCTTGTTGACCTTGCATTAAATTTCTCAAAATTTATTTATGAAACAATAAACGAAGGAAACTATTTAATTATTTTAATTAGAGTTCGTCTAGTATTCGCCGTATAATAAATAAAACAATTCGTCTAGATTAAAGACTTTAATTACAATTTAATCTTAGGTTGGAACGGTAATTACCTTACGTTCATAACTCTAATTAGCCAGTAAAATACAAATTTTATTTTTAATCATGGGTAGAGAGATGAAGTGAGGGGAGGGGTGAATAGCTGAGGTAGGGTAGGGGTATTGTGTGTGGGTGTGTGTTGTGTGTGGGTAGTGTGTGGGTAGTTGGGGTGATTTGTAGTTTAGGTGGGGTGGTGTGGGGTTATCTATCAGCCACATTATAAAGACAGCCACATCATCAAGACAGCCACATCATCAAGACAGCCACATCATCAAGACAGCCACATCATCAAGACAGCCACATCATCAAGACAGCCACATCATCAAGACAGCCACTCATCAAGACAGCCACATCATCAAGACAGCCACATCATCAAGACAGCCACATCATCAAGACAGCCACATCATCAAGACAGCCACATCATCAAGACAGCCACATCATCAAGACAGCCACATCATCAAGACAGCCACATCATCAAGACAGCCACATAAGAAGAACTTACAGTAGAGGAGATCTACAAAAAGAAAATGGCTACTGCCAACAGTAGCGCCCCAACCTGTAGTCTGTACTGGGGGGGGGGTGACACCATTAAAGCGGTGACACCGAATAAAAAAATCAAAACATTTACAGACATATCTAATTTAAATGATGAAATAGTAGGGGAGAGGGTGACACCAAAACAAAAATGTGATTTTTTTGGAAGGGAGTTGAGGTGACACCCATGAGTCACCACACCGGGTGACACCCAACCCAGTGACACCATCGGCAGAAAGTACCCAGCTACAGCAGGTAGAAGGAAGCTTTGTTGTTTTCTGGCAGTTAAGGAGACAAAGAAATTGAATTGAATGAACTCTAAAATGTAGTTGTCAGGGGATGCTGGTAATTAGCGAAATGATCCTTAACTCTGTGACAGTGATATCAGTTAAACCTGAGACAGTGATAGTGGTAGAACAAGTTAAACCTGTGACAGTGATATTGGTAGAACAAGTTAAACCTGAGACAGTGATATTGGTAGAACAAGTTAAACCTGTGACAGTGTTATTGGTAGAACAGGTTAAACCTGTGACAGTGATATCAGTTAAACCTGAGATAGTGATATTGGTAGAACAGGTTAAACTTGTGACAGTGATATTGGTAGAACAGGTTAAACCTGAGACAGTGATATTGGTAGACCAGGTTAAACCTGAGACAGTGATATTGGTAGAACAGGTTAAATCTGTGACAGTGATATCAGTTAAACCTGTGACAGTGATATTGGTAGAACAGGTTAAACCTGAGACAGTGATATTGGTAGAACAGGTTAAACTTGTGACAGTGATATTGGTAGAACAGGTTTAACCAGTGACATCGATATTGGTAGAACACGAGATTGACTTAAGATTTAACAAAAACTGGACCAATCTTCCTAATTAGACGAGCAGATTTTTAGACTTTTGGTTTGCACGTAGATGTGTGGGACATTTTGATGGTGAGGAAAAAAAAACGTCACAGGAAAAAAAGTGACAAAAAACTCACAGTTTGCGGGGAATAAAGTCACAGTGAAAAGTCACACAAAAACAATCTGATCGGGAGAAAAGTCAAAAGAATTTTCTAAGAAATATATATATTTATTTGTTGAAATTTGTAAGCTATTGCGCTATATAAATGTGGTAGTGTTATTAAATAAGTTAGTTATAAACTTTAAAGGTTTTAATCACAATAATAATCATACTTCGATCATTTCAATGAGTATTACTATCAAATAATGTATGTGGCTGAGTCAAATTTTGCTACAGATTTATTTGAATACCCGGTAGAAAAATTAATTATAATAGAAATGTAGATAGCCTACATCACTGTGTTTTTTTTTTTAAGGCCTTTCCCTTATCGACCTTGTCTACTCACATTGTGCATTGTGGGCGTTTTGCGTCCATGACGGCCTTTGAACCATGTCGGTTTTTTCTCTTAATCCTATGCTTTGTTTTGTAATGTGGTAAAAGTGGGTAGTTAATGTGGTTAAACTATCGTTACCACAAGTTTTGGACATGAAACCTTATTAACAATGTCTTCCCATTCCACGCTAATACTATTAGAATTTTAAAATATGATTAGAACAAACTAAATATTCAACACAAATGTATATATATATATATATATATATATATATATATATATATATATATATATATATATATATATATATATAGTGTCAGTGAGTGTGTATGTGTGTATCCGAATTAAAACTTACATATTTCAGATCAATGTTGTTTATAAATACAAATACAACCCATACACGTTATCTAAATTGTTTAAAAATAGTTTAATAAATCATATTTGTACTTACTGAAAACCTAAAAATCTTTAATGTATCAACATATTCATGCTAATCATGTTAATACAGAATTGTTACTTTTTTACTTTCTCGTATATACGAAGTATAGAGAAAGTCTAGTAATCGTGCAAAAAAAAATCGAGATTTTTGCAAATCTCGACGTTTTACACCTCACTGATACGGAAAAACATAAATTTGCAATCTTGTCCGTATGTCTGTGTGTCTGTCTGTTTGTCTGTCTGTCTGTGTGTAAACACGATAACTTGAGTACCGCTACAGCTAGGTTGATGAAATTTCATATATAGGTATTTTATCAAAATCGTAGATCCGTGTCAACTTTTGAGCGATTTCCGATAACCGGAAGTGGTTATTTTTCGACTTTGAATTTTTCAAAAGCCTTTAACTTGAGTACTATTTTTAGATAGATAAATGAAATTTCACATGTAAGTAAAAGATCTAATTTTCTACCTTCTGTCAAATTTTGAGTTATTTCCGTTGACCGGAAGTACTAATTTACGCTATTTCCAATTTCTCAAAAAACGCATGTAAATTTATAAAGTACTAATAATATTGCGCACTATTATGCACATTTTGTTTTGGCGTTCGCTTGGTGCGCAATTCTTTTTTCTATGAGATTCTATTCTATTTTTAAAAGTTTAAGTAATTAAAAATCATGTCTATATTCCAAGTTATATAAGAATATTCGAGAAAGTTTAGGGGAGATCACTCCCGGTTTATTTTTTTTACTGTACCTACTTCCTATGACTTTTTTCCTGTGAAGCCCCCCTCCCCCATCCCCCCACGCCCTACAATCGTGTCGATATTACCCTAACATCTCTAGGTTGACCCTAATTCTAGCCCAAACCTAACCAACATTCCCTCTAACGGCTAATGACTTGTGTGCGGATGTATATGATGTGCGTGGTGCACACAAATATCTCATCCATGCGATGCAACCTCATCAGGTTATATGGTGTTTATAAAACTACGACAGTGCTGCAACCTCATCAGGTTATATGGTGTTTATAAAACTACGACAGTGCTGCTTTAAGGGAACATTAACCAACTACTGCGCCATTTCTGACCAAAACCCCGAACCTAAACCTAACAACATAGGGATCAAAACTTGATGGGAAAACTTGTATGGTCCAGCCTGTTTGGGTCACGTGTTGATACCTAGAGCTGGTTACAGTTTGCCACTGGCCACACTAACGCGTCAGTGTGATTTAACACAAAACTAGGGGGGGGGGGGGTGGAGTTATATTTATGATTTGTTTTATTTTTACTGTCTAGCCAAAAATTCCATTTACTTTAAATATAAACAATGGACCAGAACACATCACTACACCCTTTATTTATTTACAAACTGGCCCGCCATTTATTTATGTACACACTGGACCGCCATTTATTTATGTACACACCGGCCCACCATTTATTTACGTACACCCCATGTACACACCGGCCCACCATTTATTTATGTACACCCCATGTACACACCGGCCCACCATTTCTCTATGTACACCCCATGTACACACCGGCCCACCATTTCTCTATGTACACCCCATGTACACACCGGCCCACCATTTCTCTATGTACACCCCATGTACACACCGGCCCACCATTTATTTATGTACACCCCATGTACACACCGGCCCACCATTTCTTTACGTACACCCCATGTACACACCGGCCCACCATTTCTTTACACCTTGTGAGTTCTGGGTCCTACTACAGCCGCGTCACCGCATCACGTGATTATGATAATGGTACTATCTCGATATGTCTGAGTTATCTTCCCCTGGCGGCACCAGTAGATTCTCGCGCCCCTGCTCTAGCGGCCAGCCAGGAAAAAATGGCTGCCATTGCACATTAATGTGGTTATTAGCAAACAGCGATGCGCACGCAAGCGGCTGGCGTTTGGTTCCCTACTGGTGAATTGATCAGTTTTGTAAGTACGCTGGGAAGGGGGTAGTTAATGGTGGGGGAGGGAGGGGGTGACCGATGCGGCTTCGCCAACGCATTCATTTATTCGTATGAAGTGAGATTGGTGAGAATGTCAATAACAACAGATAGAAATCAAAGTCGATGGCTGGAAGAAATGAACAGTCGCCATCTAAAGACACGACCAATGGGAGCCTCAGCGCTGCTCACAGCAAACAACGTCCTTCCTCGGATTGGCTGAGGCGGGACCGGTGGGCGGGGCTTAAAGGCGGAGTTTGAAATGTCGTCTGCCGAGACTTGTTTTCTTTCCCCACGGTCGGGCCGTGTCTCATATCCCGCTAGAGAAGTCTGAGAAGCAACGATTAGCGCCGTGTTAGTCGCCGACTCGACTTGCTGTGTTTATTCCTGGAGTCACTGGAACTATTCTGTGTTTTTGATATTTCTACCAGTATAGATCTGTACTGTGTCTACACTACAAGTCTGTGTTCTGTGTTTACTACGAGTGTTGGAGGCGAGTTTTCTGGGCAGCTTCTTCATAGATATCTTGTGCCCGTGTTGTTATATATCTGGCATAAGTGTGAGCCGTATCTGAGCTGTGAGCAGGTTGACAGATAGATTCTCATGTCGGCCGCGTGACGGTGTCGTCAAGAGCAATGTCCCTGTTGTCTAGCGAACATTCGGCCTTCACCCCCCTGACCCGCGCGGGCATGGCGCTAGGCGGACACCCCGACTACGTCAGGTCCTCCCCTGATGCTGACGTCATGTCCAAGTCCTCCAGCGGCGGACACGATCGTTCACCCGCCGCCTCCCCACCTCTGATGGCGTCGGCGTTCCATAAACTTCATCACTACCGCCTGCAGCAACAGCAGCAGCAGCTGAGAGAGCAGCACTACTCGCGTCTGATGGAGCTGGGCGGGCACGAGCACCCGGACAGCGTGTCGTCTGCTGCCAGTGACAGTGAGCACAGCTCCCCCTGCAGCCCTCAGAGCCCGGGCTCCCCCGTCTCACCTGGAGTAGATCCCCGACCCCCGAGTGCCAAAGAAAACCAGCAGTGCTCGCCGCCTGCTCGCGGTTTTTCCTTCTCTGTTGAAGACATTCTCAAGCCGGACAAGAAGAAGCCGGCGTCCCTGGTCCACCCGGCCCACCCGGTCCACCCGGCCCACAGCGGCGGTCTGGCCAGCAGTAACAGCTCCCACAGCTCCAAGTCCAGCCCCACGGGCAGTGTGGCCTCCCCACACGGCCCACAGGACCTGCGGTGGTCGGCGCCCCAGCCGGCACACCTCCACCCCCACCCCTCCATACCATCCCAGCTCTCCCCGGCATCAGCCAGTTCGGCGGCGACACCCCCGGCGGCCCCACCCCTGGCAGCGGCCGGTCCTGGCATCTCCTCCTGGTTCCTGGCAAACAGATTCCCTCAGGGCAGCAGTAAGTTCATTTTCTTTACCGGCAATTTCTTTCATTTTCTTTACCGGCAATTTCTTAAGTTCATTTTCTTTACCGGCAATTTCTTAAGTTCATTTTCTTTACCGGCAATTTCTTAAGTTCATTTTCTTTACCGGCAATTTCTTAAGTTCATTTTCTTTACCGGCAATATCTTAAGTTCATTTTCTTAACCGGCAATTTCTTAAGTTCATTTTCTTTACCGGCATATTTCTTAAGTTCATTTTCTTTACCGGCATATTTCTTAAGTTCATTTTCTTTACCGGCATATTTCTTAAGTTCATTTTCTTTACCGGCAATTATTTATTTCAGATTCTTAACCGGCATATTTCTTAAGTTCAATTTCTTTACCGGCATATTTCTTAACCTTAACCGGCATATTTCCTAAGTTTCATTTTCTTAACCTTTAACCGGCATATTTCTTAAGATCATTTTCTGTTTCTCTACTGGCATTTATTATTTTTACCGTGCGATGAATTAAGCCCCCCCCCCCCTCCCCTACACATACTATGACCATTTAGTCTAACCTAGATGTACCAAGATGTTCACCTTACTTGAGAGAAAAGTTTCTACTGATGTTAATGAATGGGTTGCTCGCCTGTTTACACATGTTTTGGGCTAATTACATACAAATACGTAAAGCACTGTTGTATGGTCTCAATTAACACAATTAATTAAATTAGAAATGACAATGTTTGAGTTGAATAAATGTCAGAAAAATAAGAGAAAAGCTGGATAATGTAAACCACATTTTTCCTTATAGCTTAAGTTAAATTTAAAACAAAAATATAACGGAAAAAAACGGTTATGAAAATAAACTGTAAAGATTTTGATTTATTAAAAAAATATAGAGGTACTGTATGTTACATTAAAACAAAATTTAAATGTTGAAATATTTGATTAATATAATTCAGTTAATTCAACATTTATCCTAACATTCAGTCCATTCAACATTTATCCTAACATTAAGTCAATTCAACATTTATCCTAACTTTCAGTCAATTCAACATTTATCCTAACTTTCAGTCAATTCAACATTTATCCTAACTTTCAGTCAATTCAACATTTATCCTAACTTTCAGTCAATTCAACATTTATCCTAACTTTCAGTCAATTCAACATTTATCCTAACTTTCAGTCAATTCAACATTTAACCTAACTTTCAGTCAATTTAACATTTATTCTAACATTCATTAAATTCAAAATGTAACTTAACATTCAGTAAATTCAGCGTTCGGCCTAACATTTATAAAATCGAGTATATAAAATAAGAGGTAACTAGAATCAACAATCACTACACAGAACATAACATTTGAGAGAGGGTAAACATGAAGGGGGGTGGGGGGGGGGGGGGCGGGGGCTGGACGCAGGGATTTTTAGTGAAATAACAATATGGACATAAAGTTATGATTACGATACTAACAGCACCTTAACAACACCAAATATTTAGTCGAACGTAACGGATCTAACAACACTGGAGGCAGAACCAGTAGAGTTTCGCATCGAATAAGGACAAGTACACTGATCCAGCTACTTGTCATGCCCCCCCCCCCCCCCCCCCCCCCACGGGTCATGTTCTCTACCTGCTACCAGGCTGGAACAAAAAACGAATTAACCGATCACTCAGGTTTTCAAGTGCGAGCATGCGCTACACTGTGGCTTGGCGCCACTGCCATACAGCCGGCTGTCAAAAAACGGAATGGTTCGATGAAATCTTCAGATAAACTAATAGTCTAAAGCACCTCAGCCGATCACATCGACAAATTAGCACATTTTTGGCTTCAGTTTTGGACGGGCTTTTGTTTCTAACTCTATGTAAAGGTCTCAGCTACGGACAGCACATTCTTAATGCGGTAGGTTTTTGTGAAGTTTGATAGGGTGGATGGTCATATGTGTACCATACACATCATAGGTCTAATGTATGGGCTTGTACACATCATAGGTCTAATGTATGGGCTTGTACACATCATAGGTCAAATGTATGGGCTTGTACACATCATAGGTCTAATGTATGGGCTTGTACACATCATAGGTCAAATGTATGGGCTTGTACAACTGATAGGTCTAATGTATGGGCTTGTACACATCATAGGTCTAATGTATGGGCTTGTACACATCATAGGTCTAATGTATGGGCTTGTACAAATCATAGGTCTAATGTATGGGCTTGTACAAATCGTAGGTCTAATGTATGGGCTTGTACAAATCGTAGGTCAAATGTATGGGCTTATACAAATCATAGGTCTAATGTATGGGCTTGTACAAATCATAGGTCTAATGTATGGGCTTGTACACATCATAGGTCTAATGTATGGGCTTGTACAAATCGTAGGTCAAATGTATGGGCTTATACAAATCATAGGTCTAATGTATGGGCTTGTACAAATCGTAGGTCAAATGTATGGGCTTGTACAACTGATAGGTCTAATGTATGGGCTTGTACACATCATAGGTCTAATGTATGGGCTTGTACACATCATAGGTCTAATGTATGGGCTTGTACAAATCATAGGTCTAATGTATGGGCTTGTACAAATCATAGGTCTAATGTATGGGCTTGTACACATCATAGGTCTAATGTATGGGCTTGTACAAATCGTAGGTCAAATGTATGGGCTTATACAAATCATAGGTCTAATGTATGGGCTTGTACAAATCATAGGTCTAATGTATGGGCTTGTACACATCATAGGTCTAATGTATGGGCTTGTACAAATCGTAGGTCAAATGTATGGGCTTATACAAATCATAGGTCTAATGTATGGGCTTGTACAAATCGTAGGTCAAATGTATGGGCTTGTACAACTGATAGGTCTAATGTATGGGCTTGTACACATCATAGGTCTAATGTATGGGCTTGTACACATCATAGGTCTAATGTATGGGCTTGTACAAATCATAGGTCTAATGTATGGGCTTGTACAAATCATAGGTCTAATGTATGGGCTTGTACACATCATAGGTCTAATGTATGGGCTTGTACAAATCGTAGGTCAAATGTATGGGCTTATACAAATCATAGGTCTAATGTATGGGCTTGTACAAATCATAGGTCTAATGTATGGGCTTGTACACATCATAGGTCTAATGTATGGGCTTGTACAAATCATAGGTCTAATGTATGGGCTTGGGTATCAGGGCAGGACAACAGAAGTGAGCGCTAGATGCACATACCTCACACAGTAACACATGACCCTCACATACCCTCACACAATAACACATAGCCTACACACACCCACACACAATAACACATGACCCTCACATACCCTCACACAATAACACATAGCCTACACACACCCACACACAATAACACATAGCCTACACACACCTCGTGAAACCTTAACACACACAAACATGCGTGATTCAACTAACAAACGATTTTTACCAAATGTTTTAGAAATTAGCGCGGGTTTCTGCCCTCTAAAAAATGATTACTACCATCGACAAAATAATGGCTACCGGGCATAGATCTAGTAGCCTACTGGATCTAAAATCATAACATAAGCACTTTAATGGCGAACCACTCAACATTTAACGGCGAACCACTCAACATTAATGGCGAACCACCCAACATTTAATGGCGAACCACCCAAGATTGAATTTATAAATAACTTAGATCTGACAATACTCTCCACACAAAGAAACACGCAGAAATGTTAACTTATTGTAATAAAATTGACAAAAGCGATTTCATTGGTTTATTTGTTAAAAAATATATTTTTATAAGTAAAGTTTAAATTTTTTAAAACGTGCTAATAATCTTCGCATTAAATCAAAGATTTAAGATAACATTTCTCGCATTACAACTCATGACATAATTCCATTGATACAGTGTATGATGACAAGTTTTCACATTACAACTCATGACATAATTCCATTGATACAGTGGATGACGACAAGTTTTCACATTACAACTCATGACATAATTCCATTGATACAGTGGATGACGACAAGTTTTCACATTACAACTCATGACATAATTCCATTGATACAGTGGATGACAAGTTTTCACATTACAACTCATGACATAATTCCATTGATACAGTGGATGACAAGTTTTCACATTACAACTCATGACATAATTCCATTGATACAGTGGATGACAAGTTTTCACATTACAACTCATGACATAATTCCATTGATACAGTGGATGACAAGTTTTCACATTACAACTCATGACATAATTCCATTGATACACTGTGTGACGACCAGTTTTCACCGTGGAAGTCAGCGATAAAAAGCAGACGGTAAAAAATAAACCGTCGCTAGCCTGAGGAGGTCGATTGGTGACTAGTGGCTAGCTCATTAGACGGCCAGAGATACATGTTTTATTATAGACGGCCAGAGATACATGTTTTATCATAGACGGCCAGAGATACATGTTTTATCATAGACGGCCAGAGATCCATGTTTTATCATAGACGGCCAGAGATACATATTTTATCATAGACGGCTAGAAATGCATGTTTTATCATAGACGGTCAGAGATACATGTTTTATCATAGACGGCCAAAGATACATGTTTTATCATAGACGGCCAGAGATCTATGTTTTATCATAGACGGCCAGAGATCCATGTTTTATCATAGACGGCCAGAGATACATGTTTTAGCATAGACGGCCAGAGATTCATGTTTTAGCATAGACGGCCAGAGATTCATGTTTTAGCATAGACGGCCAGAGATACATGTTTTATCATAGACGGCCAGAGATACATGTTTTATCAGTGTGAAAAACGTCTTTTGTTGAAGCTAGTCAGACGTGAAGGCGCTTGTCAAAAGGCGCATCGATCTTGTTGCTGTGCTATTGTTTGCGGTACTGGGAGAAGGCCGATGTTGATGAAACATTCACATCTTGTATTGTCTAGACATTCACACCCTGTGTGGGTAGCACTGAATCGCTGCATCGCTATCAGGCCCTGTCAGCTCCAGCTAAATATTGGATTCGGCCACACTTGAGCTCACACAATATCGTATACAATTTTTTAAAACAATTTATGTGTAATTCAACAAACATAATATCATATACAGTTTTTTTTTAAAGAATGCAAATGTAATTAAACAAACGCATTATCACTTATAATTATTTTTTAAAACCAAAATGTGAGACAATAAGCTGAAAATAATCCTGCACAATTTAAAAAGAAAATAGAATTAAACAAACAAAACATTATTTACAATTCTACCTACTTGTTAGTGTAATTCTGCCAAAGAAAATCATAATTCGACTCTATTTACGTATGGCTATTAACCATATACATTTGTTTTAAATTACCCCCAATTAACAGCTGAAGTAATTAACGATCCGACATAATTACTGCATAGTTAATTACCCCCAGCGTTTAAGCTATAATGGGTTCGATGCAATCTTCAAGTCACGTGGAAAATAAAATGTTTTTTTTTTATCCGCCAGTCTTGGATGGTGTCTGGGGTAGAACAAAACATTTTTGTCGGCGTCAGAAACATTGGGGGCTCTATTGATCACAGCCCCGATTGTAGGGTACTTGAAAATAACTTTGTAAGATTATTCCTTGCTTCACACTCAATAAATTACACGCAATCACAAAGTTAATCGATTCGTGTAATTCATCCAGACCAATCGAGAAAAATCAATACAAAATGAAAGATTAGCCAGACAAGCACAAAATTTAATTAACTCAGGCATTGAATTAATTTTTCGCACGGCTGATTAATCAGAAACCAGTTTTAAATAAATGTATTTTTTGATCTACCTGCACGCAATGCAACTCAAGTTTTTTTTTTTTCAATTTAAAATAAATTGATTCGCTGGTTTCATATTACCTGGTATAAAATTAAGGGACGGTTACGTCCCTTTGTTCAAGACCGGCAACTGCGAGACAATACGTTACCTAAAGCTAATTTGTGACATGAATTATTCTAATGGCTCTCTGGGTTCACAGATTCCGCTTGAACGCCTTCCCTGCTCTGGTGGCGCCGCCCGCGGCTCACGCGAAGGTCAAGTATAGAGAACCCGTCAAGCGAGTGAGCGAAATGTATTCCCGCCAACAGACCATTTCTTCCCGGCTCCAAAAGTCGGACTTGAAATGTGTTCGTGCGTCTAGCAATTAACCGACAGTCTCAAATATGCACACACAAAAATTATCATATTTTGTCGAAGTAAACTTTTATATTTCAGGTGGTATTCATTCAATATAGTTTTATATCAGTAAATGTTGACAAAGGGCTTTATAAATAAATAAATAAATAAATAATTAAATAAAAAAAAAAAAAAAAATATATATATATATATATATATATATATATATATATATATATATATATATATATATATATATATATATATATATATAATTGCGTGCGCGTGTATATCATTAAAGTAAAAAATGTTAAAACAGTCATCATTACAATGACCGTAACAACCATTTAAATATACCGTTCTTTAGCTATTGACAACATTTCCCTAAGGAGACAACCCCAGACTTTGATGGTACCTCGCCGGGTGATTGCCCGTAACACCAACCCTATGGCCACGGGTTGTAACTCTCCCCACATTAGCAGACCTTCGTCAGGGGGGAGCACTCCATGAAGGTCCTGTAGACACGCTTCATTTGTCCTGGCGGCGTGAATTAATGCCCATAACTGAGCGTGGAGTGGCCCACTACGGCCTATGTGTGGTAACAAGGCCGGCAAGCTACTGGAGCGTAGAGGGCAGATACCCGCCGGTCGAAAGATTGCGCGTGTGTTTACATAAAGCTGTCCACTTAACGGGGATGATCTGTGTTGAGATTACAATGTAGACCCACCAGGTTTGACATGTTAATCTCCGACCATAAGGCCAGGCCATTAAGTCTTCAATGTCCAAACATACATTGGACACGTTTATTTCCCACAAGCCTGGAATAAAGGGTATCTTTACCCACAAGAAACTTGACAATAGCGGGGTAAAAATAATGTCATCAGGTGGAAATAACAGGCTAATGTACACACAAATAAATGGTTCGGATTTTTTTTTCAATTTAAGATCATTATGTGTAATTTTTTATTTCTTCACAGCTCCCATGAATGCGTGGTATAACGTTATCGCTGTAATCTAAATCTGTTTTATTTCTCAAGACTAAAAAAAAAATCATGGAGCAGGTATTTACCATTCTCGTGCTGTGTTGGGCTACATCACGTGTTGTCGCAGGCACAGCGAGGGTCCCGCCACGTAGCAGACGGTCCCAAGTCACCGGTCCCATTCCATTCTACACTGCCGTCTTGCCCACGTCCCGACATATTTCAATAATTGTTGTTTTGTTACTCAACTCGCGGGGGACAAAGCCTTCAAACACGCCATGCACCCAAGTGGAAATTTGTAATTCATAACCTACGATAGGCCACCCTTTTATCCTGAGCTTTTTGTCGGAGGTTTAATAGACTTTAGCACGGTCCAACGCTTTAAGTAAATAGTCGACAAATAGAGCGTGGAGCGGACAGGCAATTATGCAAACGTTTAAAGGTCTGATCTTTCATCTTTCTCAAATATCGCCTGCTAGGAAGAAATTTTAATTAGATAACTTAGATATCGTTGACAAGGTACAAAAAATGAATAAATTGATACCCCCAAAAAATGGAAATAGATTTTACTGGTTCATTTACGTTTAGAAATCGTAGATGAAATCTTAAGAGTAAAAAATAACGTTTTGTTGGATGTTGTATGGTGCAGCATACTTAATTGTTGTATGACGTTGTAGATATCACATGTTTGCCTACTGTATCACGTGACGCAGATATCACATGTTTGCCTACTGTATCACGTGACGCAGATATCACATGTTTGCCTACTGTATCACGTGACACAGATATCACATGTGTGCCTACTGTATCACGTGACATATATATCACATGTTTGCCTACTGTATCACGTGACACAGATATTACATTTACATTTAAACTTCTGTTTACAATAACTTCCTCTCTCCATCCCCAGCGGTGCCCCCGACGCCCAGACTAGCGCCCCACAAGATGACCTTGAGAAAACACAAGCCCAACAGGAAACCAAGGACGCCGTTCACGACCTCCCAGCTGCTGGCGCTAGAGAGGAAGTTCCGCGAGAAGCAGTACCTGAGCATCGCAGAACGGGCAGAGTTTTCCGCGTCACTGACCCTGACGGAGACGCAGGTGAAGATCTGGTTCCAGAACCGGCGCGCCAAGGCCAAACGTCTGCAGGAGGCCGAGCTGGAGAAGCTGAGGATGGCGGCCAAGCCCATGATGCCGCCCCTGCTGGGCATGGGCTTCCCCATGAGCCTCTACGGACAGTTCCCTCGCAACCCCATGATGTCACAGGGCGTCATGTCGCCATTTTCTATTCACAATGCCGGGATGCAGTCAGGTGTGTCGTACTTGCATTAACATGGACACGGCTGACTAGACACTCACCACTGTCCTGTAGAAATAGCTGCATCAGTTGTTTGATCCAGGAAAAGATTTCAGAAAACCAAAGAAGTTACAAGCCTGGAGTCGTTTTGTACCAGGTGGCAGTCATATGCTAAGGTGGCAGTCATATGCCCAGTTGGCAGTCATATGCCCAGGCGTCAGTCATATGCCCAGGTGGAAGTCATATGCCCAAGTGGCAGTAATATGCCCAAGTCTGACAGAAACAAAATGATGATCTTGTTGAAGTCAGCTGTTTTGATAAAAACCTGCATTTTACGATTTTTGTCAAGACGTTAAACCACTAGAGCTACTTCATGCCAAACAGGCACACAATCCAAAGACGGCCAGGCACATAATCCAAAAACAGCCAGGCACATAATCCAGACAGCCAGGCACATAATCCAAAGACAGCCAGGCACATAATCCAAAGACAGCCAGGCACATAATCCAAAGACAGCCAGGCACATAATCCAAATACAGCCAGGCACATAATCCAAAGACAGCCAGGCACATAATCCAAATACAGCCAGGCACATAATCCAGACAGCCAGGCACATAATCCAGACAGCCAGGCACATAATCCAGACAGCCAGGCACATAATCCAGACAGCCAGGCACATAATCCAGACAGCCAGGCACATAATCCAAAGACAGCCAGGCACATAATCCAGACAGCCAGGCTATAATCCACAGATCACCAAAGCCAGCTAGACAGAAATTGAGAAGTGCAACATCATCACACGCCTTGTGATGGTTCGATGTCAACATTTGTGTTCCTACACACGGGTCAATTTTTGGTCAACTTTTATTGTTCCATACAGGGAATAGCATCACGGTCAACTTTTATTGTTCCATACAGGGAATAGCATCACGCCGACACATTAGAAGAAGTTTGGGAACTACAAGTTTACAAACATTCAGTCATCAGCCCAATCATCGATCCAATCATCACTTCAGTCATCAACTCAATCATCACTTCAGTCATCAACTCAATCATCACTTCAGTCAACAAGCTTGCACGTAATGTGCTCCCGTTGCTTTATTCTTCTCATGTTTGCAAATGTTGAATCACAGCAAACTTGGACTTCATATCTAATCATACATGGACAAACTAAAAATTCTGGAGTTGAAATATTTTATTTTTAAATGTTAATTAATTAATAAAAATAATTAGCGACAGGTGAATTTATCATACAAGTAGAACTGAGATTAAAGTGTAAGGAGTTCCTTCACAATCTAAAGGTCTACCTCTGTTCGTACATGGTCAATATGTGTACTAGACATGAGGCCATACATAGGCCTACCTCTGTTGGTACATGGTCAATGTGTGTATCAGACCTTAGAAAATCAAATGACTTGCAAATCTGAGGCCATACCTCTATGACAAAACCAAACAAACTAACCTTCAAGTCTGACCAACTATTTCATGAGGTGGTAGCTAACAATACCTTCCAAATGTTTTGGAAAGTTTAAAAAAAATGTAGCTGGATTTGGTAACGATTGACGTCACTGTGATAACCTAACTATACTTGACTGAATGGTGTGTGTGTGTGTGTCTGTGTGTGTGTGTGGATATAAATTGGGTTCGACCCGTATGGGTCGTGTTCGAACCTTGAGGTCTTTAGTGCTGCTGTGTCGTACATACGATCTGGTTGCCATAGTGACTGGAGTGTAACAATGTCAATTGTTTAATTTATGGTAGAGTGCGGACGTTTGAATGGTGTGTATGTATAAAGTGTCTAAATGGAGGGTATATGATTGTAGGGTGTTTGGAGTGTATATTATGTACAGTGTCCGAATGTGTCTGAATATAGTGTGTCTCACAACGTGCTAGTTTTAAGATAATTTAATCAGGTTTATCTGTAATTACGTGCACTGTCGTGACGAGAGAATTTTTTTCTAAAAAAGACAGACGTCCTAAAAAGACAGACGTCCTAAAAATTAGATGTCCTAAAATCAGACGTGTATATAGTACTGACGTCCAAATGTAATTGAATTACATTTTCTAATGCATAATTTTTGTAATGAAAATAAAATGTGAGAATTTATTTTCAGCTTTTTTTTTTGTTTATTCATGGCGTCCGCTTGAATACATTATGTAGGTAGTGGTTACATTCTAGACTATGTAAGCCTTGATTACATTCTAGATATATTAGCAGCAGCAGTGGTTACATTCAAGATTATGTAAGCCGTAGTTATATCCTAAAACGAGGATTCTTTATCTGTTCTAATTGATGAGTTGTAGAGTGGGGGGGGGGGGCGCTATTTGAAACTTCCGGTGGAAGGGGCGATCATAAGAATACAGAATGTATTGTCTATTTTAATTTAATGCCATGTATGTTGGCAATATTGTGAGGTCCTAGTAGCTGTACAATACATAGGTGACAACAGCTATGGTTAACAACGACAGTCAGTGTGCAGTTAGCAAATACGGCCAGGGTATAATTAGCAACGACATTGTTTTGCTTGCAACGACCACCAATCAATGCCGTCAGCAGGCCGGGTGGTACCCGGTGTTCTAATACATAGTGTCACCCCCTCCGCCAAGAAGTCACCCCCTCCGCCAAAGATATCACCTCCGCCCCTGTCTTATGGCGTTACCTCAATCCATGTGTAGTCAGTCAGGAGATCCACACTAATTAAGAATGTTTAGCCTCCACTTTGAAAAAAAAAAAACAACTATTATAATAAAATACAAATAAAAAAATAAAGCGGAAGTGATCTCTCCTAAACTTACTCGTATATTATTATAAAACGGTAAGTGATTTGGGGGGGGGGGGGGGGGGGGGGGCACAACCAGTGCAATCGTGCTATAGAAATCAATTTTATTGTTTTAAGTACTTACATTTTTAAAAATAGAATCGCACAGAAAAAAAAAGAATTGCGTACCAAGTGAAAGGAAACAATATGTGTGTAATAGTGAAGAAAATATTTTTAAAAATAATTAATTACACACTTAATTAAGTTACATTTTATGACACTGTAGATTGTCATTGAGTCTTGACCTACCTGAAAAGTTTGAAAGTAATCGGTCCGGTGGAAAAATTGGAAATAGCGTAAAGTACGACTTCCGTTCTCAAGGTATCACTCATAATTTTAGACTCAAGGGAGTAAGATCTTATACCTATGTAGTACATTTCGTTCACTTAACTGGAATGGAACTAATGTTATCGGTATTTTAGAAACAGAAAATAAAGTACCACTTCCGGATATCAGATGTCATTCCAAAATTTTGAGTAATTAAGGAATAACATAATGATACTCATAAGTAAAATTTCGTCTACCTAGCTGAAACAGTTCTCAAGTTATTTTCTTCCCTCGAAAATAGACTAATGTACCATTCCGTTTACCGGAAGTCTTTCAAAAGTTGATAAAACAATCGCACACAATATAATTCGTACATTTGAAATTAATTTTTATAGGCTTTTTAAGAAACGGAAGTGAGGTACCACTTCCATTTACCGGAAATCGCTCAAAATTGAAAGTAAACTACAAATTTGATATAATACTAATATATGAAATGTCGTCAACCTAACTGAAACGGTACACAGACAGACAAAATTGCGAAATAAGATTTTCGGGATCCGGAAGCATGTAAGACGTCAAGGCTTGTCAAAATCTCGATTTAAATTCTAACACGATTACAATACAAGCTTTATATTCCGTATACGATAACATTATAGGGAGGTGTTACACGGCGGAAACTGTCAAACAAATTATCCATCACGATTACATGACTTCCTGTATAGTACTCGATACTGTGTGTACGAGAAAGTAAAAACTAGAAGAAATGGTCAGGGCAATGTTACAGGACCGGGTCAAGCAAATGTCTGCACATACGTCATCGCCTGACCAGAATGACGTCAGTCGTGTGCCGAGTCACCACCTGGTAGTTCTACCCCCCGCCCCCCCCCCATCCTCGTGTTTACCTCCCGTACGAAAACGGCCTTTTCCCCAGTCATATTTACCTACCACCCTCCCCCCCCCCCCCCCCTGGAGCGGCCCCTTACATCTCAAACAATTAGTCTCAAGCCATTTACACCGACAATAAAACGGAATCGTTTTCGAATAAAAATCTCCCGACCATTTTTTAATGCCTTCGTAATTTACTCTTTGAAATTAAAAGACATTATCGCTTTATTATTTTACATTTTCTTTTTTCTGCCTGCCCAACACGCCAGCGGTCGCCATTCTCTGGGGCCGGGGAAATGGGAACATGAGAGGCTCGCGGGGTCCGTGACAGGATGGGGTCGCAGCACCGCGCGCTAAAAAAACTGATTGCACGCATCGGCAGTTTTACGACGTGTGAATAACATTAAAGCGGAGGTTAAGGAGGGAAATAAATTAGGGGTTTTAACGCGACGGTTTCGACATCGTTTAGTGGTGTGGGTTTTTTTTTCTTGTTTATTAATTATTTCGTTTCTTCGATATTTTTTAAGCAATCATAGGGTTCTAGTAAAGTAAGTAAAGGTCTCTAGAGCAAGTGAAGTAGAGTTCACTTGCTTCTGTGACCTCGCCATATGAGGAGATACTGTGGTCAGCACTATGCCCAGCGGCCTTTACTTTCGCTAACCAAGGTACCCATCAAGTTGGGTGGACTCAGGGACGGTATACTGACTTGAACCGGGATTCGAACACAAACTTGTGTGTCCCCTGAGGTCAGCTATCTGATGTTTATGTTAGTCACATGCATGTCCGTGTACAAGATACACATCTCCAGCGATGTATCATTGAGTCAGTAGGGATAGATGTCAGTTCCGGTGAACACCGCGTCCCGAACACTTCCACCCAACCCCCCAACCCCCTACTATACCATCCAATCTCCCAACCCCCTACTCTACCACCCAACCATCCAACCCCCTACTCTACCACCATACCCCCCACCACCACCCAACCCCCTACTCTACCACCCAACCATCCAACCCCCTACTCTACCACCATACCCCCCACCACCACCCAACCCCCTACTCTACCACCATACCCCCCACCCCCACCCAACCCCATACGCTACCACCAACCCCCCACCACCACCCAACCCCCTACTCTACCACCATACCCCCACACCACCACCCAACCCCCTACTCTACCACCATACCCCTCCCCACCACCACCCAACCCCCTACTCTACCACCATACCCCCACACCACCACCCAACCCCCTACTCTACCACCATACCCCTCCCCACCACCACCCAACCCCCTACTCTACCACCAACCCCCCACCACCACCCAACCCCCTACTCTACCACCATACCCCTCCCCACCACCACCCAACCCCCTACTCTACCACCAACCCCCCACCACCACCCAACCCCCTACTCTACCACCAACCCCCCACCACCACCCAACCCCATACTCTACCACCATACCCCCACACCACCACCCAACCCCCTACGCTACCACCATACCCCTCCCCACCACCACCCAACCCCCTACTCTACAACCCAACCCCCCCCCCTACCGTGTCACGCCACTATCACACACACACCCAAACGTGTACACTGAGAGAAACAACCAGCATATACTGACGAGGTCTATATGAAACTACACGTCCAATTTTAAATTGTTATCCAATGTTTCCTTCCTGTACACGATGTTGTAGCCATCAAAGACGGGTGGCGCTGGTGTGAGACACCCCGCCCTAATACCTGCATCAAAGGTATCAACGGCAAGGGGAAGTAATGCTAACACCTAAATTGCTTGAACAAGGGACGTAACTAACCAATCAATATCCCCGTGAGGATTAACTCGAATTGTTGGACACCGTTGTGAAGACACGACATTTTGTCCTGCACGGTACTTTGACAATATAAAGAAACAGATTTAAAAAATGTAGTGGGGCGTCTAAAGGCGTGATAGCAAGTCATTTTCTGGAACCTTCTTTTGACCGCACGTGCTTCAGTCACGCGAAACGTTGGCGTGGGGGTAATCCCCCGTCACCAGCTCGTGCACCAGCTGTCAAACTTTTCCCATTTTTTACAAACTGTAAACACAAGATATCAAACTTTATCCATTTTTTACAATGGGATGGTAGCCTGTAAACACAAGACATCAAACTTTTCCCATTTTTTACAATGGGATGGTAGCCTAATCTAATTTTTCCTTTTTCTTTTACAATGGGATGGTAGTCTTAGATTTTAGCTATCGAACTTTATTTAAGCCTGTCGAAAGCTCATTATAATTTGTGTGTCTATTTTAGTTTCTGCTAACGCGTTCGTTTTGGAATTGTTACAAACATTATTCACAAATAAACCGGGAGTGATCTCCCCTAAACTTTCTCGAATATTCTTATATATAATAACAGGGGATGGGAACTCGGGCTATAGACATGATTTTTAATCCATTTTAAATACTTAAAGTTTTAAAAATAGAATAAAATCTCGTAGACAAATTAATTGCACACCAAGTGAACGCCAAATAAAAAAGCGCATAATAGTGCGCAATATTATTAGTACCTCTAAAATTTACATTAGTTTTTTGAGAAATCGAAAGTAGCGTAAATTACTACTTCCAGTCAACGGAAATTACTCAAAATTTAACAGAAGGTAGAGAATTAGATCTTTTACTTACATGTGAAATTTCATGTATCTATCTGAAATAGTACTCAAGTTATAGACTTTTGAAAAATTCAAAGTAGGAAAAGTACCACTTCCGGTTATCGAAAATCGCTCAAAAGTTGATACGGATCTACGATTTTGATAAAATACTTATATATGAAATTTCATCAACCTAGCTGTAACGGTACTCATGTAATCGTGTTTACACACGGACACACAGACACACACACACACACACACACACAGACATACGGACAAGATTGCAAAATTATGTTTTTCCGTATCAGTGAGGTGTAAAACGTCGAGATTTGTAAAAATCTCGATTTTTTTTTTGCACGATTACAATACTTTCTCTATACTTCGTATATACGAGAAAGTAAAAAGCAAACACCACCACGTACACCACCACATACACCACCACATACACCATCTTATACACCACCACACACACCACCACATACACCACCACACACACCACCACATAAACCACCATATAAACCACCACATACACCACCACACACACCCTACATAAACCACCACATAAACCACCATATAAACCACCACATAAATCACCACATACACCACCACATACACCACCACCTACACTACCACATATACCACCACATACAATATCACATACAACACCATATACAACACCACATACACCACATAAAACACCTCATACACTACAACATACACAACATACAACAACAAATACATTATCACATACACCACCGCATACACCACCGCATACACCACCTCACACACCTCATACACCACATATACCACTACACACACCACCACATACAACACCACATACACCTCATACAAAACATACACGACCAAATGCACCACCACATAACCATCTCATACACCTCATACACCACAGACACCACATACATCACCACACACACCACCACATACAACACCACATACACCACCACATACACCACATACACCACCAAATACACCACTATATACAACACCACTTATACCTCATACAAAAAATACACCACCACCACATACACCACCACATACACCACCACATACACCACCACATATACAGACTTAGAATGTACAGCTTAGTGAACTAATTTTGAGATAATATCATGTCTTTAAGACAAAGTCGTTTTGTGTCGGTAATTTCTAAATAATATAACGTCGTTTTGTGTCTGTAATTTCTAAATAATATTACGTCGTTTTGTGTCTGTAACTACTGTCTTTAAAGAAATAAAGTCGTTTTGTGTCTGCAACTAGTCTCCAAGACAAAGTCATTTTGTGCCTATAACCGGGCACAAAAGAGCCCATATAGTAATGTGAGGCCGTGAACTGGAGCCTGACTTACGTCCCTTGTCTGTGAAAGCCGGGCCGGCACTGCAGCGTGCGAGCTTTGACGCCTGGCTAGGTGCGAGACACGCAACCCTACCGGGACCAACTCGGCCCGACCTGAATGTTTGATGGACAGGCCTGAGTCGCAGGGGCGTCCCCCAGGAGGACTAGAAAGAGGGTGGGACGGCCATTGTTGCTGGTGATGAGTGGGCATGCGCACTGTTTAAATCAGCCGGTGGAAGAAAGAAGGTGTTTGTGGGAGCTCCATTGGAGCTGGAAATGATGAACAATTGTTGGCGGGGGGAGGGAGATTGACATCCGTAATTTCCTCGACATTTGAGAACGTCGACGGTTAAATTGCTAAATGCCTATGGTTGTACACACAAAAAGGAAAACAACTTTCATCTCATGTTGTGGTTGACGTGTTAAAGTTGGTAGTTAGCCCGGGTTTAGGAAGACCTTTGTTGTTGTATAGCCCTATCAATATCACAATCCCTAGCCCCACCCTAGCCCTATCCTAGCACTAACCCTATCCCTATCCCTATCCTAGCCCTGCCCTATCTTTGCCCGAGCCCTATCCCCAACACTACCTTAAGACTATCCTTAACGTAAATCTTACAATTCTGGCTTAACGTCTTGTTGAGTTTAGCTTTAAGGCTAATATGCAATCAACAAGAATGTAAATATGTAAACAACAGGAATGTAAATATGTAAACAACAGGAATGTAAATATGTAAACAACAGGAATGTAAATATGTAAACAACAGGAATGTAACTATGTAATCAACAGAAATGTAAATATGTAATCAACATGAATGTAAATATGTAAACAACAGAAATGTTAATATGTAAACAACAAGATTCTACTCTTATTTTTTTGGGCAGGGGATAACATACACGAAGGGGGGGGGGGGGATGGGGGTTAAAGGGTTAATTAACCGGGTGTAGGGCTCAGATAAAGTAAAGGGGGGGGGGGTATGACCTGTACCCATAGACAATACCATCATTTTTTCCTGTTCGTGCTCAAGACACATGGGGCAGATGAAGTAGAGTTCACCTGTTTCAGATACCTCAGCACTGTGTCCCGCCGCCTTTGTTTTGCCTAACGTGAGTCAGGTACCCATTAGAGCTGGGTGGACTCAGGAATCTTCTGCTGACATTAACCCGGATTCGAACTCGCATAGGCAATATATTAACAATAATTGTAAATTGTCGAACTGGATCAATGAATCTATTTTTTTTTTACTTTGAAATCTTTAAATATACTTTTAATTACCTCTGTTTATTTTAACAACTTGATATTTTGCACCCAGTGATATTGATTGATGGTACACATTGTGTAAACTTGCAAGAAACAAAAAAATAAAGTCCTTGTATTTAAGGTAGGTGTCGGTGAAGTAAGGGAACGGAAGGGGTGGATCCGGTGAGGGTTATACTAGATTCATTGTGTCTATTTTATTTGTTTTTGACTTACTTAAGCAGCTTTTACGTAATTTACGGCCCTAAAAGCTGATATATCAACCATATTATCACTTTGTGACAGTATTGCTATGTTTGGTGAAGTTAGGATTCTTTTAGGACACTCGGCTATAATTGAGATCAATATATATATATATATATATATATATATATATATATATATATATATATATATATATATATATATATATATATATATATATATATATATATATATATATATATATATAAGTTTGTAGACCTACCTTGTTCCCATACAGTTAACAAAATAAAGAAGTTAACACTTTTATTTGGCTCTACATTTTCCCCTTTTGTTTCAAGGAACACTGAATGCTATATGGCCAGATCATTTTATTTGACATGGACCAAAAATGTGTTTTTGTGCCGTCATTGGATTAGGTGTACTTTTTTTAAACTTTAAAAATTGAAGCTAAAAAAATTGAAATGTAATGTTTAAGGTTTAAGTTAATAGTTAGATTTATATATTGACTCCACATTGAGGTTTACATCCAACTGTAACCGCTACACTGTTTGCTCACTGGGAAAACTTGGACTGGATCTTAGGCTCGACATGCATTGTGTGTTTGACTCTGCCTGTATTAACATTAGTTGAGTTTGAAGTGAGAATAAATCTGGGTGTGGATTACCACAGATTATAATTTAAAAAAAAAACAACTCAATGCGACGATAATAAACCTAAATGGTTGGCTTTCATCTCAATTTATTTATTTGATAAATATATATGACGTCATAGATAGAGAGTGAGAGAGAGAGAGAGAAACAGTGTTTCTTCCAGACTTTTTTCTCCGGGGGGGGGGCACTTGAAATTTTCGGGGGCGGTAAACTTTCTTCGGGGGGCGGACACTGTTAAAAGTATATATTTTCTATATAATTATATAAATTTCATTTCGTTCGGGGGGGGGGGGGGGCGGTAAAAAATTTTCGGGGGGGGGGGCTTCGCCCCCCCGAAGAGATGCCTGCAAGAAACTCTGGATAGAAAGAGGAGGGAGAGAGAGACAGAGAGACAGAGGAAAAAGAGAGAGAGTCCTATTTGGTGCCATGTCAGAAATAACTAAACCTTTTCTCGACGTGTTAATTTCTGATTGAGTAGAATCATTCAACATTTGCATTCGTCATAAGCGCCATTCTTACTTTGGTTCTGCTTACTTCACTTTGATTCTCTAAATATATCTAGTTCTGCTTACTTCCCTTTGATTCTCTAAATATATCTAGTTCTGCTTACTTCACTTTGATTATCTAAATATATCTAGTTCTGCTTACTTCCCTTTGATTCTCTAAATATATTTAGTTCTGCTTACTTCCCTTTACTTCTCTAAATATATCTAGTTCTGCTTACTTCCATCTGATTTTCTAAATATATCTAGTTCTGCTTACTTCACTTTGATTCTCTAAATATATCTAGTTCTGCTTACTTCCCTTTGATTCTCTAAATATATCTAGTTCTGCTTACTTCCCTTTAATTCTCTAAATATATCTAGTTCTGCTTACTTCCCTTTAATTCTCTAAATATATCTAGTTCTGCTTACTTCCCTTTGATTCTCTAAATATATTTAGTTCTGCTTACTTCCCTTTAATTCTCTAAATATATCTAGTTCTGCTTACTTCCCTTTGATTCTCCCAATGCTGACATTACGATGAAGATGCAACTGCGCGCGCCCCATCGGCTCCTGATTTGCATGTCGTTAAGCCATCCGAGCTAATCAATGGGACAATTGGCATTTAGTGCCGAGATTTTCAATTACGATTCCAGGGTCCCAGATCATTGAAAGACCGCCCGGCTATCGGGCATATCAACAAATTCAGTAATTGAAACGAGGGGCCGGACGAGCCCCCTCTCGACGCCTTATCCGCGGGTGCGATCAATGGCCAATGAACGCCCAAAACGAGGCAAGGGTCTCCAAAACAATATGGCTGCCCAATGACACAAGCCGATGTGTTGACAGTAAAGGGAAATAATCCTAAGGTTGCGAGAAAAATATATAGGAGCGGGCAACTCTGCCGAATCTTTAAATGAGATGACAGGGAGATAATTTCGAGACTTAGCACCATTAACTTCCCGATTCCCTCCCCTTTTATTATCAGCTTAATGCTCAGTTTGGTAACGATAGGAAATTGGTCCCCTTCAGAGAAAAATATGAAAGGCCCTGGTCTGGTCGCCAGAAATTTATGCCAGACGCCGGTGCCCTGCCGAGTCCAAGTGGATCAGATCTCTATCAGGGGCATGAACTCTAGCCTCACTAGGGGCGGGGACTCGAACGTCTAATGAAGTCTAATCGGTTTTTTTTTCTTTTATCGTTACTTGGGTCCAAACGGCCGCATAAAATCAGATGCTCGGGTAAAAAGATGTGATTCAAATAAAACAAAAAATGTGATTCAAATTTTAAAGAAATGTGATTCAAATAAAACAAAAAATGTGATTCAAATAAAACAAAAAATGTGATTCAAATAAAACAAAAAATGTGATTCAACAAAACAAGTGTTTCAACACCTGACGTCATGCTGTTTGGGAGTTTGGTGATGGTTGGCCAGAAGATACCGATGTGCAGACGATCAGGGAACAATAAACAATGGTTGCTAGGGACGTACAAATATGGTTGCTAGGGACGTACAAATATGGTTGCTAGGGACGTACAAATACGGTTGCTACATTGCAAGGGATGTACAACTATGGTTGTTAGGGACATACAACTATGGTTGCTAGAGCCGTACAACTAGAGTTGCTAGGGACGTATAACTATGGTTGCTAGGGATGTACAACTATGGTTTTTTGAGACTGACAATGGTTGCTACATTGCTAGGGATATACAAATATGGTTGCTAGGGACCTACAAATATGGTTGCTACATTGCTAGGGATGTACACATATGGTTGCTAGGGAAGACAAATATGGTTGCTACATTGTTAGGGATGTACAAATATGGTTGCTAGGGAAGTACAACTATGGTTGCTAGGGACGTGCAAATATGGTTGGTAGGGACGTTCAATGACCTGCATATCGAACAAATGTGACGTCAACCAGGTCACCTCGAGACGTCAGCCATGAGTTTTGTTCCAGGTCGTACTGGCACTTTTGTTGCAGGAACATCTCCAACAAATCCAACAAATCCAATTACAAGAATCTCTTTGATGAGAAGAGCCACTATGAAAAACAAAAGTTTAAACGGTTTTTAAATGTGTTCAAGACTGTTTTTATTTTTTATTTTCCCAAGAAGAATGAGGCAAGACATGAACTAACGATGCCATTAAGAGGAGTTCTGTGAGATCTGTTTTTTAGCACACACTTGAGTTTATTGTCCGGACACCCTCGCTATTGTCTCGGCTATGGCTGCAGTGTCGAAGTTTTTTTTTTATCACCGCTACGTTTATTCTGGGTTAAAAGTTTGTTGTCGCAATAGCAGACACGTTCAAATATAAAACGCCGATCAAAGGAAATTTTCCAGCTAAACGAGGCAGTTAAACATTTTCTAGCCTCGATTACTTGAGTTTACTTTTAACTCGTTACACTTAAGGAATTCACCACGTCATGATTATATATATATATATATATATATATATATATATATATATATATATATATATATTCAGGCTTTACATATATAAAAATTCACACAAACATGTATAAATTTACATATATATATATAAATATATATATATATATATATATATATATATATATATATATATATATATATATATATATATATATAATACGTCTTTAAAAATATATTATAATATGAATTGATATATAAGATGATATTTTGCCGTTATAAATTGTGTTAACGTTTCCTCCTCCCTCTAGCGGTTCTTTTGCTCCGGTCTATTTTGGCCTGTGTACAACTAATGCTGGGACTGAAGATTGAGCTGAGTCGCAACAGAAAAATCTACTTAGCATTGATCGCTTGAGTGTGCCTGAACAGAATTTCCAATGTTTAAAACCTGGTCTAAGTGAGCCTTTTAGTCTGGGCTGGGTCGAGAAGAACGTCGGCAATTACCAGGTCAAATTGTTACCAAATGTTCTAAGGCGCTCACATCCAGCTTAAAGCCTAGGTGTGGTGCGTGGGATTAGCGGGGACTGGAGCCTCTTTGTGGTCGGTGCTGCATGCAAGAAAGATTTTCTAAGAACGAATTTCTCGTTTCTTAAATTCTATTAGCGGCGAAAAGAAGGCAAGACAACGCATCAAGCTGAAAGACAATTCACTTGAATAATTGTAATGTAGGGGGGAAGAGAGTGGTCGTTCTTGAGGCAATCCAATTCAATTGTTGGAGGTACGGGCTGATGAGAAGATTCTCTGTGCTCCATTGCTCGTCTAGGAAACTTCAAAATAATTTCTATAAATAAGCGGTAATTTACAAAACGTGTGCAGTTAGGCAAAGGGTACGGAAATATATAACAGGTAAATTACATAACTATCTGTGGTTTATATAGCAAGAAACTACAAAATAATATGTGTATTATATTAAGGTAAACTACGTAATTTTTATATTATTCTATCGACTTATATTTTGTTCGAAATTCTCCATCTTATACGATGTATTAGACTATATATAAAGGTTAGGTCCGATGTATTGACGGTAGATGTAGTTCATCTTGCATTAGGGTGAGCGACATGAACAAGAGGAAATATTTATAGTTTATCATGCTTAACTCTTGGGGCCATTCAGTCTCACGACGATTGCGTGCATAAATCCTCGACAGTTAGCGTTGTATGTATGGTGAGTAATTTCCGCTTTGTACAGGCCATTTAAGGGCGGTGTAAGGGGCGGGAAGGTGGACAGTAACACGTCATAGTCTGGTCAAAACAACCTACACTAACATACAGACCATCTGCTGTTTCACCATGCTCCTATACTTACATTGCATTGTTTATATATATATATATATATATATATATATATATATATATATATATATATATACATATATATATATATATATATATATATATAAATAAAAGATGGGGGCAGAATTAGCCGCGACCGAAAACGTCTCTAATTTTGTTGGTTTCAAGAAAGAAAGCTGCGGGGCGCCTCAAGTGTTCAGCGCTGGTAATAAACTGCTTAATGGACGGTTCGGGTTTGTTTCGGGACTTTTACCACTTTTTCATTTCAGCTTTTCTTTTCTCCACTACCCCCCTTCCCCCGAAACGACACTTTAAAACACACTTCAAGTGCCCCCCATCACCCCCGCCCCGTGGACTACCCTCAAGTGCCTCCCCCCGCCCACCGACGCCGTGACTACACCTATCTAAGGATGAGCGTGGAATCAAAGAGTGTCCCAAGTGGAAGGCTAATTTGAAAATAATCAAGCACTTCTTCAATAAACAAGGGGGGAATTTGCCGGCTGATGAATTCACGTTTTTCTTGTTTGTCAAATGCTTTCTGACTTTAAATGCAAGTTACAATTTATTTTCGTTCCTAGCTCTCTGCTGCAAGGTATTAACCCATCCATCATATGCCCGAATCATCTTTATTATTTACGTTGTTTAACCAACTCGTCTATATTATCTTTGTCCTTTACAAACTCATCTATATTATCTTTGTCCTTTACAAACTCGTCTATATTATCTTTGTCCTTTACCAACTCGTCTATATTATCTTTGTCCTTTACAAACTCGTCTGAATTTTTTTTTTGTCCTTTACAAACTCATCTATATTATCTTTGTCCTTTACCAACTCATCTATATTCATCTTTGTCCTTTACCAACTCGTCTATATTATCTTTGTCCTTTACCAACTCGTCTATATTATCTTTGTCCTTTACAAACTCATCTATATTATCTTTGTCCTTTACAAACTCGTCTGAATTTTTTTTTTGTCCTTTACAAACTCATCTATATTATCTTTGTCCTTTACCAACTCATCTATATTATCTTTGTCCTTTACCAACTCGTCTATATTATCTTTGTCCTTTAACCAACTCGTCTATATTATCTTTGTCCTTTACAAACTCATCTATATTATCTTTGTCCAACTCGTCAAAATTTTAGTGTGCTTTAACGAAGTGCTAAGTTAAGAATAAAATACAATTTCTAGAAATTCACAACGACTATTTATTTTGAAGAGGTTTTACTAACGATTAATCTTCTATTAACAAACTAAAATAGATGTTTAGTATTGATCAACACATTTATATTATTTTTTTCCAAGAATTTTACCATTGGTCAACACATTTATATTAATTTTTTCCAAAAATTTTAGCATTGGTCAATACATTTATATTAATTTTTTCCAAAAATTTTAGCATTGGTCAATACATTTATATTATTTTTTTCCAAAAATTTTACCATTGGTCAACACATTTATATTAATTTTTTCCAAAAATTTTAGCATTGGTCATTTCATTTATATTAATTTTTTCCAAAAATTTTAGCATTGGTCAATACATTTATATTATTTTTTTCCAAAAATTTTACCATTGGTCAACACATTTATATTAATTTTTTCCAAAAATTTTAGCATTGGTCAAAACATTTACATTAATTTTTTCCAAAAATTTTAGCATTGATCAATACATTTATATTATTTTTTTCTAAGAATTTTAGCATTGGTCAATACATTTATATTAATTTTTTCCAAGAATTTTACCATTGGTCAACACATTTATATTAATTTTTTCCAAAAATTTTAGCATTGGTCAATACATTTATATTAATTTTTTCCAAAAATTTTAGCATTGGTCAATACATTTATATTATTTTTTTCCAAGAATTTTAGCATTGGTCAATACATTTATATTAATTTTTTCCAAGAATTTTACCATTGGTCAACACATTTATATTAATTTTTTCCAAAAATTTTAGCATTGGTCAATACATTTATATTATTTTTTCTAAGAATTTTAGCATTGGTCAATACAATTATACTATTTTTTTTTCCAGCTGATATAAAAATTAATTTAAAAATGCGATTATTTTACCGGAGATCGAAATACAATCCAACCCTATCTCTTTTATGAATTGAGTAAGTAAAGATAATGACGTAATACTTATGTCTAAAATAAGCGAGCCAATCAGAACTTAAGGTTTGTTCTCACGATTTCAGTAATCACATTCAAACATAAAATCACCTGCGTGGTCGAGTCGGTAAGGTTCTTGGTTGTTCAACCCAAAAGTACCGAGTTCGAATACCCAGATAGACGAGGCACATAAACCCATCGAGGAGAGACAAAATCAAACAACTGCTGCCTTGTAGTTGGTTCTTGGTTGGATAAGGCTATGGAAGCAAATCCAGGGAGAAAAGCAGGCTGGCCAACGGTCTAGATGGCGCTAAACAAGCTAATACTGAATTGGGTTGGATGAAATCCCGTCCAACATTAAAATTTAGAACGAAGAAGAAAAACATGACATTGCCTACCCCAGTATCACATATATTAATTATACCCGGAAAATATGAGGCTTAAAGTTAGTTTAAACTATATCTGTAGTGCGTCACTGAGTCCTACCCAGCAATGATTGATACCTGACTTACGCTGGGGAAAGTAAAAGCGTCTGGGCATAGTGCTGCCACACCATCATTTTAAACGCGAGGTCAATAAACATAAACTCTACTTCATCGGCCCAATGGATCGCTGAGTCCAAAGAGAATTTTTTTTATCTCTACAGGTGAGAGTGTGAGTAGCTATACCTGTCTTGTACACACTCACACCTAAAGACACCCCGTACAAAACCCCTGAGTTACTTCTGGAGACCCCTAAATGACCCCTCAAGACACCCCTACCCATCCCTGCCCCATCCCTGCCCCTTCCCTGCCCCATCCCTGCCCCATCAGAAGAGGAGCAGGCACAAATGGACAGTTACGTCACTGTCCAGTCGAGGCAAGCACATGGCTCCCCACCCACCTCACACACAGTGTTAGGATGGCCAGACGAGAGGACTCACCACCACAGCTGACCAGGCTCTACACAACTCTTGTTTATGAAAATCTCCATTTGGATTTTGTGCACGAGTACATTACTTCCCATATACTTTGTATGCGATAAAGTGAAAATGTGTCGGGGCCACATTTTGTGATAATGTTTTGGTGATTTATTTTTTAAAGCATAAACATTTTGGGATTTTGTCTGCATACAATTTGGGGTTTTGGAAGCATACCATTTGGGGTTTTGGATGCATACAATGTGGGGTTTTGTCTGCATACAATTTGGGGTTTTGGAAGCATACAATGTGGGGTTTTGGAAGCATACAACTTGGAGTTTTGGAAGCATTCAATGTGGGGTTTTGGAAGCATACAATTTGGGATTTTGGATGCATACAATGTGGGGTTTTGGATGCATACAATGTGGGGTTTTGGAAGCATACAATGTGGGGTTTTGGAAGCATACAATGTGAGGTTTTGGAAGCATTCAATGTGGGGTTTTGGAAGCATACAATGTGGGGTTTTGGAAGCATACAACTTGGAGTTTTGGAAGAATACAATGTGGGGTTTGGAAAAGCAATTCTTTGGTGTTTTGTAGACATACATCTGATATTTTTAAACCAAGCTATTATGATCGTCAAAATAGAATATAGTTTACACTGGCCGTCCAGTGAGTGATTACACTGGCCGTCCAGTGAGTGGTTACACTGGCCGTCCAGTGAGTGATTACACTGGCCGTCCAGTGAGTGGTTACACTGGCCGTCCAGTGAGTGGTTACACTGGCCGTCCAGTGAGTGGTTACACTGGCCGTCCAGTGAGTGGTTACACTGGCCGTCCAGTGAGTGGTTACACTGGCCGTCCAGTGAGTGGTTACACTGGCCGTCCAGTGAGTGGTTACACTGGCCGTCGAGTGAGTGGTTACACTGTCCGTCCAGTGAGTGGTTACACTGGCCGTTCAATGAGTGGTTACACTGGCCGTCCAGTGAGTGGTTACACTGGCCGTCCAGTGAGTGGTTACACTGGCCGTCCAGTGAGTGGTTACACTGGCCGTCCAGTGAGTGGTTACACTGGCTGTCTTTTACATATTGGGCGTTGTGGTCATCCATTAAAACTGATTGGTTAAACCTCTAGTACCATGGCCGTTACATCAGGTACAATTCCGGTGACCTGACCGTTAGGTCGGGTACAACTCCTTTAGATCGGGTACAACTCCTTTAGATCGGGTACAACTCCGGTGATCTGACCGTTAGATCGGGTACAGTTTTAATCCATGTTCTAAGAGCAGCCGTCAGATGGCACCACTCGCCGTCCAGATGATCCGCCTGCAGTGAGTACTTGGACAAGGACAGATCTCTCTCACCCTACCACCAGTTCGGGCCACATACCACTTTCACAGCACCACATTCGCCTCGAATTAGCTTCTGCGCATGCGTAACGTGAACCAGAAGTGCTGCCCATTACCTAGCACAGCGTGGAGCTTCAGTGCGGGGTTGGATGCGGGAAGATCCTAAATGGATGGCTGTAATTGGTAAGTTAGAACATTCCCCAAATCTTCGGCCGCTAATGGCTATTTATAGTTTCTTGGAGTGAACGAGAATGGAATGACGTTTTTATATTCTTATCATTCATACAAAGAGCGGGGGGCAGGGGGCTGGACATTACTTAAGGCGGGTTTTAAGTGGGAGTGAGGGGAAAGGGAGGGAGTAGGAGTAAGTATTTACAAATTGTGTAATGGAACATTTTGTTACAATCTGTGCGGGCACAATTTACAAGTCACGCTGCGCATGCGCTAATGTTTCTTGTAAACATGAAATCTCAGCCTAATGGAAGCGCTAAATAAGATGTACAAAAACATTAAGCATTATGAGAAACGGTTATTTTATTTGGCAAACACACAAACATACACATATACACACATTATATATATATATATATATATATATATATATATATATATATATATATATATATATATATATATATATAAATATATATATATATATATATATATATATATATATATATATATATATATATATATATATATATATATATATATAGGGTAGGGCCTATATATATATATTTGTATGTATGGCTCTATTTCAGTATTCATTACTTAAAAAGGTTTGTATATTGTACCGTGTGAGGAACTGGTAGAAACGTCTTGAGGGAAGAAATTGGCAGAGAAAAATAAGAGACCAATACATCGGGTCTGAGAATGACTGACTAACTTAGCGCCCTCTAACGGTGTGACTTGACGCCCTATAGCGGTGTGACTTAGCGCCCTCTAGCGGCGTGACTTAGCGCCCTCTAGCGGAGTGACTTGACACCCTCTAGCGGTGTGACTTAGCGCCCTCTAGCGGTGTGACTTAGCGCCCTCTAGCGGTGTGACTTAGCGCCCTCTAGCGGTGTGACTTGACGCCCTCTAGCGGTGTGACTTAGCGCCCTCTAGCGGTGTGACTTAGCGCCCTCTAGCGGTTTGACTTAACGCCCTCTAGCGGTGTGACTTAGCGCCCTCTAGCGGTGTGACTTAGCGCCCTCTAGCGGTGTGACTTAACGCCCTCTAGCGGTGTGACTTAGCGCCCTCTAGCGGTGTGATTTGACGCCCTCTAGCGGTGTGACTTAGCGCCCTCTAGCGGTGTGACTTGACGCTCTCTAGCGGTGTGACTTAGCGCCCTCTAGCGGTGTGATTTGACGCCCTCTAGCGGTGTGACTTAGCGCCCTCTAGCGGTGTGACTTAGCGCCCTCTAGCGGTGTGACTTAGCGCCCTCTAGCGGTGTGACTTGACACCCTCTAGCGGTGTGACTTGACGCCCTCTAGCGGTGTGACTTAGCGCCCTCTAGCGGTGTGACTTAGCGCCCTCTAGCGGTGTGACTTGACACCCTCTAGCGGTGTGACTTGACGCCCTCTAGCGGTGTGACTTAGCGCCCTCTAGCGGTGTGACTTAGCGCCCTCTAGCGGTGTGACTTGACACCCTCTAGCGGTGTGACTTGACGCCCTCTAGCGGTGTGACTTAGCGCCCTCTAGCGGTGTGACTTAGCGCCCTCTAGCGGTGTGACTTAGCGCCCTCTAGCGGTGTGACTTAGCGCCCTCTAACGGTGTGACTTGAAGTGCCCGTCAAAAGCGTGAACACTTGAACGATTTGACCCGCTCAACATGCCGGCCTTTACGTGCCGGCTATAGAGTGCCGGCTATGGAGTGCCGGTCATGAAGTGCCGGCTATGAGAGTGATGTATCGTTGGTGGTCATTAGAAATCGCCTAAAAAATTAGCCCCGCCATTTCTTTGCTTGATACCCCAGGAGTATCGGGGAAAAGATTTAGGTAAGATGTTGGAGTCGTGGATCTTATCACAGATGGGAGTAACAACACCAAAAACTTGATTTCTTCATAAATTTAAAAGACACGATACAAATTTTTAAAAGACACGATACACACTTTTATAAAGGCCAATGTGCGCCCTTCTCCCCCCTCCCCTCCCTCTCTTTGTCACTTTTTCTAAGGCCCTGAGATCAGTTTTTCCGGCTATGTGTAGAACTGACTTAAAGATGTTGACTTTGGTTGAACAAAATATGTTGCTTATACTGAATATATAAACTTAATTTTATTTAAAAACGGAAAAACATAAGACGTATTCGAATGTAAAAACACTAATTATGCAACCGGAAAAGTAATGCTAATTTTCAATATGACAGGATATTGTTCTCTCCAAAGCTAACACCGATTCCAATCCGGCATTAGACTACTAAATTTGTCGATTGAAATTTAACTGCTTTATTATGCATTATTATTTTTTGGCTATCGCTTTAACCATACTCTATTTTTTCCGTTTATTTTAAGTTCAATTAATTCTATAAATTTTCAATATTGACAGGTTCCCAGTTCGAGAATATGAATAAATTAATTAGACGGACGACTGGACGACCAAGAGAATATTTTTGTCTTAAAAAACAAACTTAACTTAATTATTTCAGGCACTGAATGAGCATTTTTTTCTTAGATGGCACAATAATAACAATAACTTTTATAAGACACATAACTTTTATAAGACTCGACAATAACTTTTAAAAGACATTACAATAACTTTTATAAGACACATAACTTTTATAAGACAGCATAAACATATAAACATTTAAAGACACGACAATAACTTTTATAAGACACAACAATAACTTTTGTAAGACAAAAATAACATAAGACAGCATAAACATTTATAAGACACACCAACAACTTTTATAAGACATAACAATAACGTTTATAAGACACAACAGTAACTTTTATTAGACACAACAATAACTTTTGAATAAAACAAATGGGACAGTCTCCATCACCGAGATAGGAACAATTACCATTTTGTTCCTCCATAATTTCTCCAGATAATATGACACGCCATTCCCCGCCCCTCCTGCCCCACCCCCCTCCTGCCCCACCCCCTGCCAGACACCCAACCCCTGACGTTGGGCTAGAGCTTCAGACCAGGGCTGATAGATAAGCTCAGTTAATACCCTCACCGCTAATGAACTATTTATTAAAACTGTTTCAGTAATTCCCCCCACAATGCACAGCGCTGAAGACAGAGTTCCGATAAACGGGAGGTGTGTGTGTGGGGGGGGGGGGGGGAGGGGTTCGCTTAAACCCCTATACCATCATTTGTGTGCTAGACCTACGGATTTAAGGGGAAATCACTTGACAGATATGTCGGACCGCGAGATGCGGTTTTCTCCCCTTGCTAGCCCGGCATTAATTCTTATCATCATCATTACCCGCGCCCATCGCTGGAACATTATCATCTAAAGACACATTACAAGCGAGTAGACTTTCTCGGGACAATAAATTAATGGCTTGTGTCGGGTCCGTTCTCCGGTGCTCCCCCCTGACGGAAGCCGAGCAGGGGTTAGCTCCCCTATAGACCCGAGCGCGCCATCTGCCGGAGAGCCGTGAGTTCCGCTGTCCGGACCTCTCTCCACGATATCAACTATTGCGGCCACCGCCCATCGGCATGGAAAAGGCTGCCCACGGGTTCAAATCCCGACCCCCGCACCTCGCACGCCCATTGCCCCAACCGCAAATTAACATGAGACAATGATAAAGATGGATTGCCAAATTAGACTGTAAAGGAGTCGCCTCCCATTGCTCTAGCTTGACCCTTCTTGTTTGGTCAAACCAATAAAAATGAGCCTAAAACCCTTAATAAAGCCTCGATAAAGGGGGAGAAGCCAGTCTGAAAGCCCTCAATAAAAGGGCAAATAAAGACTGGTAATAGACTGCTCCCCCCTGTATTTATCCTGGCGCCACTAGGGTGGGGGGTGGGGGGTGTTGGTTTATCTGCTCCAGTATTCCCGTGTTAGTTACCTCGGCTAGGGACAAAACGAGAGTTTTCAAATGAAATGTATCTATTTAGTGAGGGGGGAGGGTTAGACCAGATCACGTGACCTGATCCGGCTAGAGATGCTTTGTCCCTGTGTCCCATTTGGGCGTCTGGGTGAGGCGGTGTGGGGAGGGGGGTTGGGGTAAAAAGGGTGCCGTGTAGGAAGCAGTAGTTGACGCCTGCTAAACAAAAGGTGCGCTGACGTCGTGAATAGGAGGGAGGGGGAGGGAGGGGGAGGGAGGGGAGGGGAGGGGAGGAAGGGAGGAGGTGGGGGAGGGAGGGGGAGGGAGGGATGTTCGGTCGTCACGTGACAATTGCTGTTGGTGTCCTGACCTGTACCATCACAAGACAGCTGACCTGTGCAAGTTCCAGAGATTTAGAATGTCAACAGAACTAGCCAGTTCTGACGTAGAGGATGTGTTAGAGTTGACCAATGACCACACCCGGCAGTCATAGTTGAGTGGGCCAAAGTTTTTTTCTGTGGTCGTAAAAACAGGTCTTTTCTACTCTACCCAGACACCCCACACCCCACACACTAACCACACACCACACTCTACCCACACACCCCACACCCTACCAACACACCACACCACACCCTATCCACACACCCCACACACACCCCACAGTCAACCCTACCCACACCCCACAATCTAACTTACCCACACATACAACATCCGACCCACACACACCACCAACACCCTACCCACACCATACCCACACGCCCTACCCACACTCATACACCCTCAACACACACCCCACACAAAACCCACACTACCCACACACCCCACACACACCCAACCCAATGTTCCCTCTAAGCTGCGCGGCTGCGCGGCCGCGCAGTAGTTTTGAGCTGCCGCGCAGTGATTTTGTAAAATAAATATATCCTTTTATAAGACTTAAGACTTTTAGAACAGCGCGCACAGAAATACATTTTGCACATTGGCTTTTCCCCCTTAGAGGGAACATTGCCCAACACCCCACCCACCGTTCCCCAACCACCACAGATCAATAAGTAAAAACCTTAATGGCCTTATGGTGGCAGGTTGTTAGTTAAAAAAAAACCCAACAAATAATTAAAACTCTATTGTCTGTACGAGCCCATTAAAACATGGCGTCTGGGCATGATAACAACAGCATTCAACATACCCGGCTCTAGACAAATAAACTGCCCGGATCATCCGCCCCCCGCCTAATCCCAGCATAACCAGCTTGTGTGGGGGTTGATTAATAACTCCCCCCACACTACACACACACACCCACACGTTCATTACAGCCAGATTAAAACACCACACACGGCAGGAAATTTTCCACTAAATTATTATTTTTTTCTTTTAGCCCAGTTTTTCTTTTCTTTATAACTTGCTGTTTTCAACTATTTTTTTTTAAATAGAGTCGTTCTAACGACAAAACGAACGAGCAGTTGACTCTCGTGAACGAGCCCAAGAAAAGTCATTAAACTAATCCAGAAAGATTAGCTGGGATGAATTTAACTGTTCCATGCAGCTAAACTAAACAAAAAAATCCAAAGAGAAAGGAAAAATAAATAATTTAAAATCAATCATAAAATGGAAATAAAAAACACCGTTTTAAAAAATAAATAATTTCAGACCTAAAATCAAAATTAAAAAACAATTTCTGGGTATTCATCAAGAAATATTACATTCTAGAATCCTATCTCGGAGTTGTGATACAATCATTTACCTTTTTTTTTTTACGTAAAAGCTACTATCTCGGCGGCCGGCGAAATTGTGATGAATGAGGCAAGATATTAAATATTTTTCTAATGGGTTTCTAAGGACGGGGTTTTAAAAAAAGGGAGGGAATAACGGGTTGTGGGAGCAGACGAGAATGAAAGCAACACGTCTGGTGAAAGGCTCAAGTGGTACCGATCGCGTGGCATTTCCGGTGCGCCAATACATTATCGTTAGAGTCGGATTGATATAATTACATGCGGTGTCTACCGTTGTGTTGGGAGCGCTGAACAAAACATTACCCATGATGCTTTGTCAACACGTGATCTGGTGTTTTCGTGGGTTTGCGGTCCCCCCCCCCCCCTCCCCAAAAAATAATACTGTTTGTGTTTGTTTTATTAACCAATCAGCTCGCAGTGTAGCGCGTGAGTCACGTGACGTTAAAACTGATGGATTCACATGTTTGAAAACTTCTGGCACAAGAATCGTTCATTGGGAAATTCTTTAAGCAAAAGGGTAGGGTAGTGAGGTGTACTTTATTGGAGGGGCTGTTTACTTACGACAGTGCCAGTTTTTATTTCAAGTTTTTAAGGGAAAGAAATTGTTTTTGTTTACACTTTTTACATACATTTAAAAAATGAATACAAATAAAACTAGTATTTTTAAATCCCTTATAATCATTAGTTTTTAAATGCACTGAAAATAATGAAATAAAACAAACTTGCTTTTTAAAAAAATAAAATCGTTCATGAGATCTCTAACATTTTTTAGAGACAATGCTTTTATTTAAAAAATATTTAAAAACTCTAATCATAAGCAGTGGCGTAGCTAGGGGAGGGCGGGTGGGGCGGCCGCCTTAGGCGCCGACCCTAAGAGGGCGCCAAAACGGGTAAAAAATTAATTTAAAAGCTCATTCTAAGCTGAAGTATTAAATAAGCCACAGTAAGTTACGAAAATAAACGACTACAATGCTTTACACAATAATTTAACACTTTGTGACACCGAAATTGAAGATGTTACGGTATAGTAACTGGTAAGAAGCGTTACAAACATTTCAAACTGGGGAAGGAGGGGGGGGGGCTTTTTCAAAGACAGGAATAACTATATATAGAAATGTGAGGGAGGGGCGTAAAATTGGCAAACCGCCCCGGGCGCCGGAATAGGTCGCTACGCCTCTGATCATAAGCTGAATTACTACACACAACTGGGTAACAGAAATGTACTGAAGTATATCTGAATCGGTCGAACAATTTCTACATCATTTTTAATAAAACACAGATGATCTTATGAAAAAGAAATAAAAATTTAATTATTCTTTCGCTATGATAGAAATTTGTCGATCTAGAAATCTTATGAAAGCTGTTGCCTTTTCTAGTTTAGTTAATGGAAAGTTTCTAATTTTTACTTTCTCGTATACAGAGTACACAGGAAGTATTTTAATCGTGAATAAAGTAAATGAAATAGTGACAGTTTTTGCCGTTTAATTTATTGTAATCGTGCAAAAGATCTAAATCAAGGTTTATCAAAATCTGAACGTTTACGTGTCCACCCGCGAGTAGGAAAACCGTATCATATTTGTCCGGGTCTGCAATATCTGCTCGTCTCTTGCATGTTGCCATCTCTTATATTTTTGTGAACACGATAACTTGGCTAACGTTTCACTTATGTTGATCAGATTTCGTATAAGTTATTTATCAAATTTGTAGTTTTTATCATATTTTAAGGTTTTTTCCGCTAACCGGAAGTGATACTTGGTCTAAACTAAGAAGTTGAGTAACTTTTGAGTAATGACGACTTATTTTCATATATAACTATAAAGTTGTATTCTCAGATTTTGTACAAACTTTTGAACAAAGTTCGGTAAACAGAAGGGGTACCGCACTATTTTTCTATTTAGCACTATAATTTGAGCACTGTTTCAGTGAGGTACTAGAGATTGTGCATATAAGATCTTATCATCAGATTACTTGAAATTTTTGTGTGACCTACACAAACCGCAAGCGGTACTTCATTTCTAATTTCTAAAATACGGATAACACGAATACCATTTCAGGTAGGTAGACCAAATTTCGACCATTACACCAGATATTTTAAAGCAGTTTATTCTAAAACGTTTCGCCTGTAGGCTACTTGTTTGTTCGAAAAACGAGCGGTTGTGTTACAAACTTCTATATTTAAATAACCCGATTATACTTGTCGTGCCACCCCAACCGTTATTGTTATATAAGAATTTAACCATAAAATATAAAGGAGATCACTCCCGCTTTATTTATTCAATAAAAAGTTTTGTATAATGTGTTTTACTCTGCTTTTTATGTCCTTTTAGTATTTAGAAATTGTGAAGATATAACAATAAAGTTTTAAAAGTTCAGTACGGTATTAATTCTTTCCACGCCGATCTCATTTGAGTTGACTCGTTCAAGGACGATTTGCTTTAAACACGATCTACCTGGCTTATAACAATTGATACACACGACATGTATTCAGAAGCGTAGCGACCCATCCCGGCGCCCGGGGACAAACCTTCAATTTGCCCCCCCCCCCCAATATATTTTTTATGTTTATAATTCAAATATGCAGCTAAAATTAGCTTTTTAATATTTTTATCCAACCCATTTTAGCGCCCCTAGGGTCGGCGCCCTGGGACATATGTACCCACCCGTCCCCCCTTTCGCTACGCCTCTGCGTGTATTTACACCTTACTGCCGACAGCCTCGTCTTTGATATTCGTAAACTTCAGCTCACACTATTGTAGAGGTCGCTACTAACTAGTTCGTTATTTTGTTTCTCAAGGGAGGTAATCGCTACATTTGAATTTGAAAGACTAGTTAACAATCAAACAAGATAAATCAGGAAAAAATAGATATTCTTAATCTGTTATCGGATAAGCACTTATCTGCAACGTCTTACAGATAGTGTCACACTGTAAACGGGACAAAATTGAGTTACAAGAATTGACCACTGGAGTTTTCTTGAAGACCTGAAGACGGCAGGGATGTCTTGAGAGGTTGTAAAACCAACAGCCGTGGACCGGACAAAATGGAAGGTTATGGTTGAGGTCCCAGGCTCCACAGGGAGTAAAGAGGATTGAGGTAAGTCATTTAAGACTTGACCATAAGTAGGCAGATAACTGGACAGATAACCGGACAGGATAACCGGACAGGATAACCGGACAGGATAACCGAACAGGATAACCGGACAGATAACCGGAAAGCTATCCGGACAGCTGACCGGACAGATAACTGGACGGTTAAGCGGACAGATATCTGTACATTCATGTGCACATTTATCTGCACATTCATATGCCTACGTATTTGAAAGCTGTAGTAATATTTTTGATCAGCACCCATCTTGAAACTTACGTAAACCTACCCCCCGCCCCCACCGCCTGCCTAACCCCGCCCCCTCCCCCCACTTAAGCCCTCGACTACTTTCAACATTTAGGATTGATGTGTTACTCCCTACTCTTTAATGCAGCTTCCGGTTCCGTAAAACGGCTATCTAATAAATACTGGCTGTAATAAGGTAATCACCGGTCGTTTATTTTCAACCAACCTCTCCCCCCCCCCCTCCCTCCACCAAAAACAGAAACAGGATTTCTGGAATTATCTCCTGATCTCTTTATTACGATGCCAGTTTAAAGCAAAGACATTCGCTTTAGAGACCTCGGAGGGGGAAAAATATAGCAGTCACGTGACCTCTTTAACTGACGACTTCCGGTCTGGAGACAAAGATGGCGCCGATAACTCACGAGCCTAGTCCCCGCCCCCTATTCCATCTCACTACTTTTTCCCCTCGACGAGCTAGCGCACGAATGGGTAGTTAACGGTAGTTAGCATGGGCAGTTAATGGTAGTTAGCAGCGATCTAGGACCGCCAATTTGAACAATTAAAGAAACGGTAGTCACGTGGTTGTCAGGACAGCAAGGATGCTGGGGTCTCCGGTTGGTGGGGGGGGGGGGGGGGTCTGTGGCCAGACGAGAGGGGGAAAATGGAAGCTTCTAGCACGATAGGGGACTTTATTATACGTCTACAGGGGACTTTATTAGACGTCCTTATAAACTTCTAGAGATAGGGGACTTTATTATACGTCTACATGGGACTTTATTAGACGTCCTTATAAACTTCTAGAGATAGGGGACTTTATTAGACGTCCTTATAAACTTCTAGAGATAGGGGACTTTATTATACGTCTACATGGGTCTTTATTAGACGTCCTTATAAACTTCTAGTGATAGGGGACTTTATTAGACGTCTACATGGGACTTTATTATGTCCTTATTAACTTCTAGAGATATGGGACTTTATCATACGTCCTTATAAACTTCTAGAGATAGGGGACTTTATTATACGTCTACATGGGACTTTATTATACGTCTACATGGGACTTTATTATACGTCCTTATAAACTTCTAGAGATAGGGGACTTTATTATACGTCCTTATAAACTTCTAGAGATATGGGACTTTATTATACGTCCTTATAAACTTCTAGAGATAGGGGACTTTATTATACGTCTACATGGGACTTTATTATACGTCTACATGGGACTTTATTAGACGTCCTTATAAACTTCTAGAGATAGGGGACTTTATTATACGTCTACATGGGACTTTATTAGACGTCCTTATAAACTTCTAGAGATAGGGGACTTAATTATACGTCTACATGGGACTTTATTAGACGTCCTTATAAACTTCTAGAGATAGGGGACTTTATTATACGTCCTTATAAACTTCTAGTGATAGGGGACTTATTATACGTCTACATGGGACTTTATTATACGTCTACATGGGACTTTATTAGACGTCCTTATAAACTTCTAGAGATAGGGGATTTTATTAGACGTCCTTATAAACTTCTAGAGATAGGGGACTTTATTATACGTCTACATGGGACTTTATTAGACGTCCTTATAAACTTCTAGAGATAGGGGATTTTATTAGACGTCCTTATAAACTTCTAGAGATAGGGGACTTTATTATACGTCTACATGGGACTTTATTATACGTCTACATGGGACTTTATTAGACGTCTACATGGGACTTTATCATACGTCCTTATAAACTTCTAGAGATAGGGGATTTTATTAGACGTCCTTATAAACTTCTAGAGATATGGGACTTTATTAGACGTCCCTATAAACTTCTAGTGATAGGGGACTTTATTATACGTCTACATGGGACTTTATTATACGTCCTTACAAACTTCTAGAGATAGGGGACTTTATTATACGTCCTTATAAACTTCTAGTCATAGTGGACTTTATCATACGTCCTTATAAACTTCTAGAGATAGGGGACTTTATTATACGTCTACATGGGACTTTATTATACGTCTACATGGGACTTTATTAGACGTCGTTATAAACTTCTAGTGATAGGGGACTTTATTATATGTCCTTATAAACTTCTAGAGATATGGGACTTTATCATACGTCCTTATAAACTTCTAGAGATAGGGGACTTTATTATACGTCCTTATAAACTTCTAGAGATAGGGGACTTTATTATACGTCCTTATAAACTTCTAGAGATAGGGGACTTTATAATACGCCCTTATAAACTTCTAGAGATATGGGACTTTATTAGACGTCCTTATAAACTTCTAGAGATAGGGGACTTTATTAGACGTCTACATGGGACTTTATTAGACGTCCTTATAAACTTCTAGAGATAGGGGACTTTATTATACGCCCTTATAAACTTCTAGAGATATGGGACTTTATTAGACGTCCTTATAAACTTCTAGAGATAGGGGACTTTATTATACGTCCTTATAAACTTCTAGAGATAGGGGACTTTATTATACGTCTACATGGGACTTTATTATACGTCCTTATAAACTTCTAGTGATAGGGGACTTTATTATACGTCCTTATAAACTTCTAGTGATAGGGGACTTTATTATACGTCCTTATAAACTTCTAGAGATAGGGGACTTTATTATACGTCTACATGGGACTTTATTAGACGTCCTTATAAACTTCTAGAGATATGGGACTTTATTAGACGTCCTTATAAACTTCTAGAGATATGGGACTTATTATACGTCCTTATAAACTTCTAGAGATATGGGACTTTATTATACGTCCTTATAAACTTCTAGAGATTGGGACTTTATTATACGTCTACAGGGGACTTTATTAGACGTCCTTATAAACTTCTAGAGATATGGGACTTTATTAGACGTCCTTATAAACTTCTAGAGATATGGGACTTATTATACGTCTACATGGGACTTTATTAGACGTCATTATAAACTTCTAGAGATAGGGGACTTTATTATACGTCTACAGGGGACTTTATTAGACGTCCTTATAAACTTCTAGAGATAGGGGACTTTATTATACGTCTACATGGGACTTTATTAGACGTCCTTATAAACTTCTAGAGATAGGGGACTTTATTATTCGTCTACATGGGACTTTATTAGACGTCCTTATAAACTTCTAGAGATAGGGGACTTTATTATACGTCTACAGGGGACTTTATTAGACGTCCTTATAAACTTCTAGAGATAGGGGACTTTATTATACGTCTACATGGGACTTTATTATGTCCTTATTAACTTCTAGAGATATGGGACTTTATTAGACGTCCTTATAAACTTCTAGAGATATGGGACTTTATTAGACGTCCTTATAAACTTCTAGAGATAGGGGACTTTATTATACGTCTACATGGGACTTTATTATAAGTCCTTATAAACTTCTAGAGATAGAGGACCCTACGTCCTTATAAACTTCTAGAGATAGAGGACCCTACGTCCTTACAAAATTGAAGCAATAGAGACTATCGGCTCAAATATCTGCCCATTCAGACAATACATAGATCTGTATTATTGTTTAGGTAAAGGAAAATCAATCACGAGGATAAAAACGTAATCAGCTAGACAGCTAATCCATTCAGCACTGATATCAGCTAGACACGCAAGCCACAATGGCAGTGATGGTTTTTAAAGTTTCAAAATAAAAGCTTATTAATACGCTGATCTATAGGACGACAATTAAAGAAGCGACAATAGAAGCGATCCCATTTCAAACAGCAAATGGGCGAACTATCTATGTCAGGACAGTTCATATCCCGCGGGACGTCTGATGTGAAGTCTATTTACATTCACTTAATTACGTATCGGCTTTAATCTTTGATTTCACGACCAATTTATTTTAACGACATTTTTAATACACCCCCTCGCCCCTCCCCCCACTCGTTAGCCGCCCTTGCATGTATTTAATTCCTCGCGCTGATTCCCCGCCCACTCCACTCCACTCACCGCCCCGCCCCATACTTCAATTAGAATATTATTATCTGCATACCGGAGAAAATAAAGAACACACGAGAAGTTTGTGTTATTTCTCTAGTTCACACTATAACAAAAATTGATTCTAATACGTTTTTTTTTTTATCGTGTGCGCCTTTGAAAAGAAACGGGCCCATATTCTCCGAGTGGCGTCAGACTAACGTTTGATGTTGATTCTAGACTCAAAGCCCCCGCTGGGATACAATAGGGCTGCACTTTCACGCTACCGGGGGATCCGCATATCTACATACGGCCCTGCTCCGTGGCCCCGCCAACCACCACATTGACGGCGACATGTGGGGGGGGGGGGAATCTTTTGTGGGGGCCGGCAAGTGTGAGGGGAACATGTGAAATGTAACCACGGTGTGGAGATGTGAATTGTATCACACGATTAATTCACATATCACATTGGCCGGGGACAGTGATGTGCGAGGACCAGGATCTAAACAACCCAAGGTCCAGTTTCTATCACAAGAGGACCAGGATCTAAACAACCCAAGGTCCAGTTTCTATCACAAGAGGACTAAGCAACCCAAGGTCCAGTTTCTATCACAAGAGGACTAAGCAACCCAAGGTCCAGTTTCTATCACAAGAGGACTAAGCAACCCAAGGTCCAGTTTCTATCACAGGAGGACTAAGCAACCCAAGGTCCAGTTTCTATCACAAGAGGACTAAGCAACCCAAGGTCCATTTTTTATCACAAGAGGACTAAGCAACCCAAGGTCCAGTTTCTATCACAAGAGCACTAAGCAACCCAAGGTCCAGTTTCTATCACAAGAGGACTAAGCAACCCAAGGTCCAGTTTTTATCACAAGAGGACTAAGCAACCCAAGGTCCAGTTTCTATCACAAGAGGACTAAGCAACCCAAGGTCCAGTTTTTATCATAAGAGGACTAAGCAACCCAAGGTCCAGTTTCTATCACAAGAGGACTAAGCAACCCAAGGTCCAGTTTTTATCACAAGAGGACTAAGCAACCCAAGGTCCAGTTTCTATCACAAGAAGACCAGGATCTAACCAACCCAAGGTCCAGTTTCTAGCACAAGAGGACCAGGATCTAACCAACCCAAGGTCCAGTTTCATCACAAGAGGACTAAGCAACCCAAGGTCCAGTTTCTATCACAAGAGGACTAAGCAACCCAAGGTCCAGTTTCTATCACAAGAGGACTAAGCAACCCAAGGTCCAGTTTCTATCACAAGAGGACTAAGCAACCCAAGGTCCAGTTTCTATCACAAGAGGACTAAGCAACCCAAGGTCCAGTTTCTATCACAAGAGGACTAAGCAACCCAAGGTCCAGTTTCTATCACAAGAGGACTAAGCAACCCAAGGTCCAGTTTCTATCACAGGAGGACCAGGATCTAAACAACCCAAGATCCAGTTTCTATCACAAGAGGACCAGGATCTAAACAACCCAAGGTCCAGTTTCTACCACAAGAGGACTAAGCAACCCAAGGTCCAGTTTCTATCACAAGAGGACCAGGATCTAAACAACCCAAGGTCCAGTTTCATCACAAGAGGACTAAGCAACCCAAGGTCCAGTTTCTATCACAAGAGGACTAGGATCTAAACAACCCAAGGTCCAGTTTCTATCACAAGAGGACTAAACAACCCAAGGTCCAGTTTCTATCACAAGAGGACTAGGATCTAAACAACCCAAGGTCCAGTTTCTATCACAAGAGGATCTAAACAACCCAAGGTCCAGTTTCTGTCACAAGACTGGCACTTTTGTACGACCTTTTTTTTTTCTATTTTCTTCTTATATTTTTTGATAAGTCTAAAATGGATGAAAAGTAATTGTCTAGTCGGCGTATTGCGGAATTTAATTAAATTAAGTGAAGCAACGCTAAAGAACATGTAGCCCCAGCCACAGTAATGTAGCCACAAGCTGCATTAGATGTAGCTATATGACATGTAGCCATAGGAAATGTAGCCATAGGACATGTAGCCATAGGACATATAGCCACAAGTACCATTACATCCAGTGACCCACGCAGCTTATTTAATTCCACCTTCCCCCCCCCCCCCCCCCCCGCCCATGAAAGAGCCTCCTCTACGTCACTCTAAAGCTATCAATGATCAAATTATATCCTAACCCGAGTGTCCGCAGTAATTGATAGACTTCAGTCAACACCCGTCTTAACTCAAACGGAGGAAGGGAACGAATTCGTTGTGTTCAGAGATAATTTGTTTGTTCGGAGCTAATTTGTTTGTTCGGAGTTAATTTGTTTGTTAGGAGCTAATTCTTTGTGTTAGGAGCTAATTTGTTTGTTAGGAGCTAATTCTTGTTGTTTTTAAAACGTTGATTTAATAACCAGCATGTGAACAGTAAAATGTTTAGGTCACGGTGGATGGCGGGTTGTGTGGGGTGTGTGGGGTTGTGTGGGGTGTGTGGGGTTGTATGGGGTGTGTGTGGTGTGTGAGGTTGTACCGGCAGTGGCGCCATGCTAGAAGATCAAATTAAAAAGTTGTGGCGAATATTTTGAAGAGACAAGGCGGAGATGATGGCTGGAGATGATGGGTGCAGATACTGTGTGCAGATACTATGTGCAGATACTGTATGCATAGATAGCCGGTAGCAGATAAGCGTCCGGCTGGGTAAACCAGATCTGTTTCAAAGAGGCACCGTGTTCCACAAGACTGGGCCCGGCACCAAGGCCGTAGCTGGGGCTAATCGTGCTTACACTAACGTTCGCGTCAAGACTGGCCCCGGCACCAAGGCCGTAGATGGGGCTAATCGTGCTTACACTGACGTTCGCGTCGTTACAACCTGCGCGCAGTGGTTCATCTGTTTTGTTTACCTCAATAACTGCGACTGTTGGGCACTTTGTTGTGTGTGTTTGTTACATTTGTTACAGCGATTTGAAAGTACTTTTTAGTTTGTTTATATTGTTGTTGTTGCTGTAGTTGTTGATGTCGTTGCTGCTGTTGTTGCTGTCGATGTCGTTGTTGATGTTGTTGTTGATGTTGTTGTTGATGTTGCTGTTGTTGATGTTGTTGTTGTTGCTGTTGTTGCTGTTGTTGATGTTGTTGTTGCTGTTGTTGTTTCTGTTGTTGATGATGATGTTGTTGTTGACGATGATGTTGTTGTTGTTGCTGTTGTTGCTGTTATTGTTGTTGTTGTTGATGTTGTTGTTGCTGTTGCTGTTGTTGTTGTTGTTGTTGTTGCTGTTGTTGTTGTTGTTGTTATTGTTGTTGTTGCTGTTGTTGAGGATGATGTTGTTGTTGATGTTGATGATGTTGTTGTTGATGTTGTTGCTGTTGTTGATAATGATGCTGTTGTTGTTGATGATGATGTTGTTGTTGATGTTGTTGTTGTTGCTGCTGTTGCTCTTGTTGATGATGATGTTGCTGTTGATGATGATGTTGTTGTTGATGTTGTTGATGTTGTTGTTGCTGTTGTTGATGTTGTTGTTGCTGTTGTTGATGTTGTTGTTGATGTTGTTGCTGTTGTTGTTGCTGTTGTTGATGTTGTTTTTGCTGTTGTTTATGTTGTTGACATACTTGGGAAATATTTGTCTCTGTAGAGCTCAAACGTCACCATACGCTGGTAAACACTTTAAAAACTGTACATGTATGATTTACAAAATTCACAAAAGACTATGTATGATTTACAAAATTTACAAAAGACTATGTATGATTTACAAATGTCCAAAGTCCTGGAGATGATTTACAAAATTCACGAAAGACTATGTATGATTTACAAAATTCACAAAAGACTATGTATGATTTACAAATGTCCAAAGTCCTGGAGATGATTTACAAAATTCACGAAAGACTATGTATGATTTACAAAATTCACAAAAGACTATGTATGATTTACAAATGTCCAAAGTCCTGGAGATGATTTACAAAATTCACGAAAGACTATGTATGATTTACAAATGTCCAAAGTCCTGGAGATGATTTACAAAATTCACGAAAGACTATGTATGATTTACAAAATTCACAAAAGACTATGTATGATTTACAAATGTCCAAAGTCCTGGAGATGATTTACAAAATTCACGAAAGACTATGTATGATTTACAAATGTCCAAAGTCCTGGAGATGATTTACAAAATTCACGAAAGACTATGTATGATTTACAAATGTCCAAAGTCCTGGAGATGATTTACAAAATTCACGAAAGACTATGTATGATTTACAAATGTCCAAAGTCCTGGAGATGATTTACAAAATTCACGAAAGACTATGTATGATTTACAAATGTCCAAAGTCCTGGAGATGATTTACAAAATTCACAAAAGACTATGTATGATTTACAAAATTCACAAAAGACTATGTATGATTTACAAATGTGCAAAAGACTCGATGTTGTTGACAAATTTGACAAAAGACTTCGTGTGATTTACGAATGGCCTAAAGACTTGGTATGATTTACAATTGTCACAAAAGACTTGGTATGATTTACAATTGTGACAAAAGACGTGATATGATTTATACGTTGTACAAAAGACTCCGTATAATTAAGGAATGCAGGAAAGTCGTCCATTGCTGGATGGTCGCGGGACAATCTCCCATCTAACATTGGATATTCTGGTTAAATCACGGACCTTGCTATTTGCATAGCGACAAAAAAAGCGACTTAAAGAATTCATTACAAATTCATCCCGCGACTGAGGTGACCTTTCACCCCTAGGCGACAGCCCGCCAGTGGCTTATGTCTGAAATCAAATCATTAAGTCCAAGAAAAAAGTCCCATAGATGGATGAAACAGACAGAGACATTCGGGCGATTGGAGAGCGGGTGTTAAACCCCAACGATCGCCACTAAATATGCTGACACACCGGCTTGTGTAGCAGGAGAAACGGGAAGATAACTGCGTACATAGAGGAGGAAGCTAAGGGTATCATGGTCTACGGGGTGATGGGCCGAGGAGATACGGCGGGGAGATCACTCCAATCACATCCACGGCCGTATTAGAGGCCAACGACGCGGGACCGGCTAGGATCAGAGCTAGCCCCATTTTGGAGTGACAATAAGATTTCATCTACACGGCCGTTTGAAATGGACGCCCTAATGGAGTTTTAGGCCGAACCCCCACCCCCTCGCATATCCCCACACACCTTACTGCGCGCCTGAGCGCGTAATTGTATTTGTTAGCGTTAATTTGGTGCAGACGAGGAGATGAAAAGAAAATGTGTAGATCTAGATATGGGCTGTATACACGTTTCAAAGGAGAGGAGGCTGTTCCATTAGTAGCCGCGCTATGTGGCGAGGGATACGATGTATGGATATTTACATCGCGATGTTGTGGCGGTGTGTGATTCAGATGGGCCACATCGCGATGTCTTGTACATATAGGCAGTATCATGATGTTGTTGTCGCATTGTGTGGTACATATAGACGGTACCGTTATGTTGTTGTCACAATGTGTGGTACATTTAGGCCGTACCGTCATGATGTTGTTGCAATGTGTGGTACATTTAGGCCGTACCGTCATGATGTTGTCGCAATGTGTGGTACATTTAGGCCGTACCGTCATGATGTTGTTGTCGCAATGTGTGGTACATTTAGGCGTACCGTCGTGATGTTGTTGTCGTAAAGTGTGGTACATTTAGGCCGTACCGTCATGATGTTGTTGCAAAATGTGGGCGTATGCTGATGTTGTTGTCGCAGTACGTAGTCTATGGACTATCTGCTAATATTAGTTCCGTATCAGGATGTCAGTTTACATCAACAATATACACTCATATCCGTATCGTCATCCCACTATCTATATATGTATTACCATCCCACCCCTATCCATATCCCCATCCCATCCTATCCATATCACCATCCCACCCCTATCCAAATCCATATCCATATCACCATCCCACCCTATCCATATCCATATCACAATCCTACTCCTTTTCATATCCGTATTACCATCCCACCCCTATCCATATCCATATTACCATCCCACCCCTATCCATATCCATATTACCATCCCACCCCTATCCATATCCATATTACCATCCCACCCCTATCCATATCCATATTACCATCCCACCCTATCCATATCCATATTACCATCCCACCCCTATCCATATCCATATTACCATCCCACCCCTATCCATATCCATACTACCACCCCAACCCACCCCCGCCACCTGTCGCTCGTGGAAGTAAAACTTCAGAAGCTGCAATAAAAAAAACTTTCACTTGAAACGATTGTAATTTACACATGAAAGCACTCAATACAGCATCCGTACAGTACAGACTCATGTATTTACAAACATCTTTTATCACATGACTTCAATATTCAATTCATCGCTCTCAGCGCCCTACTTAATTGCTATTATACGCCCATATCACCCACACGATAAAAGCTAACATTAAATGCACCCTACACGCTTTGTTGGAGGTAAGGGTAGTTACGTCCTTCAACCGTAAACTCGGCGCCCCGTGGTTACGTCCTTCAACCGTAAACTCGGCGCCCCGTGGTTACGTCCTTCAACCGTAAACTCGGCGCCCCCGTAGTTACGTCCTTCAACCGTAGACACGGCGCCCCCGTAGTTACGTCCTTCAATCGTAGACACGGCGCCCTCGTAGTTACGTCCTTCAATCGTAGACTCGGCGCCTCCATAGTTAACGCTACCAAAGTTAGGCCCGGCGCCCCCTTAGTTAAATCAACCAACCTTAGACTTAGCGCCCCAGTAGTTAAATCAACCAACCTTAGACTTAGCGCCCCCGTAGTTAAATCTGCCAACTTTAGACTAAGCGCCCCCGTAGTTGAAGTTTCACACCACCGACTTGGTGCCCACGTAGTCATGACGCCCTACCGTAGCCTCGACGCCGAACCGTAGACTGAGCGCCCCCGCAGTGACGGCGCCCACCCTCTGCCCCATCGCCCACCCGTAGCCGCGGCGCTGACTTAACGATACCGTGCCAAGTCCCGATGCTGAACGATTCTTGGCGTCTCATTCTAGTTTTAAATTAAGCGATAAATTGATTTGACGAAGCGTTTGGCTGTGTTGATGTTATCATCAAACGAGAGGTAAACTTTATCTGCTTCATGCTGGATCTCATGGGACTAGGTGGAGGGGATTACAATGGGGGGATATGGGGTGCTACAATGGGGGACGTTACATATGGGGTGCTACAGTAGGGGACGTTATATATGGGGTGCTATAGTAGGGGACGTTACATATGGGGTGCTTCAGTAGGGGACGTTACATATGGGGTGCTACAGTAAGGGACGTTACATATGGGGTGCTACAATAGGGGACGTTATATATGGGGTGCTTCAGTAGGGGACGTTACATATGGGGTGCTTCAGTAGGGGACGTTATATATGGGGTGCTATAGTAGGGGACGTTACATATGGGGTGCTTCAGTAGGGGACGTTACATATGGGGTGCTTCAGTAGGGGACGTTACATATGGGGTGCTACAATAGGGGACGTTATATATGGGGTGCTTCAGTATGGGACGTTACATATGGGGTGCTTCAGTAGGGGACGTTACATATGGGGTGCTTCAGTAGGGGACGTTACATATGGGGTGCTACAATAGGGGACGTTATATATGGGGTGCTACAGTAAGGGACGTTACATATGGGGTGCTATAGTAGGGGACGTTACATATGGGGTGCTTCAGTAGGGGACGTTACATATGGGGTGCTACAGTAAGGGACGTTACATATGGGGTGCTACAATAGGGGACGTTATATATGGGGTGCTATAGTAGGGGACGTTACATATGGGGTGCTTCAGTAGGGGACGTTACATATGGGGTGCTTCAGTAGGGGACGTTACATATGGGGTGCTACAATAGGGGACGTTATATATGGGGTGCTTCAGTATGGGACGTTACATATGGGGTGCTTCAGTAGGGGACGTTACATATGGGGTGCTTCAGTAGGGGACGTTACATATGGGGTGCTACAATAGGGGACGTTATATATGGGGTGCTACAGTAAGGGACGTTACATATGGGATGCTACAGTAGGGGACGTTACATATGGGGTGCTACAATAGGGGACGTTATATATGGGGTGCTTCAGTATGGGACGTTACATATGGGGTGTTTCAGTAGGGGACGTTACATATGGGGTGCTATAGTAGGGGACGTTACATATGGGGTGCTTCAGTAGGGGACGTTACATATGGGGTGCTACAGTAGGGGACGTTACATATGGGGTGCTTCAGTAGGGGACGTTACATATGGGGTGCTACAGTAAGGGACGTTACATATGGGGTGCTACAATAGGGGACGTTATATATGGGGTGCTTCAGTAGGGGACGTTACATATGGGGTGCTTCAGTAGGGGACGTTACATATGGGGTGCTTCAGTAGGGGACGTTACATATGGGGTGCTTCAGTATGGGACGTTACATATGGGGTGCTTCAGTAGGGGACGTTACATATGGGGTGCTTAAGTAGGGGACGTTATATATGGGGTGCTACAGTAGGTGACGTTATATATGGGGTGCTTCAGTAGGGGACGTTATATATGAGTGCTATAGTAGGGGTCTCTTTAATAGGTCTCTAAAATAGCTTCTTTTTAATCGGTCCTTTCGATTCGGTCAATTCGATTCGGTCAATTCAAATCGGTCCCTTCAAACAGCTCTCTTATATTAGGTCCCTGAAACAGATCCCTTTTTATTAGGTCCCTTCAAAGAGATGCCTTATATTAGATCCCTTTAAATTTTAAACAGATTTCTAATAACAGTTCACTTCAAATAGATCCCTTCAAACGAATTTTTTTTTAAAGCAAACAAGATGAATATTTTTAAAAATGTATAGGACTGAATATAACGTATCATTGAACTATCGATTAGCTCTGAATACCGCTGATGTATTGTTCAAATTGATTTTTATAAAACTAAAGCACATTATATTTACAAACTTCCGTTCCACAAATTGTTTTGGCTTGCCTGGTTGTATTGCCAGGGTTCCAGTCGAGCGATTCTCTGGCCACAGTCTGCCTTTTTTTAATGATCTTTGATCACGTGCCTGTCTGCGGCGGACCGTAAAATTTCTTGATTGCTAATTATCAGTCTACAATAGTGGCGGTAGGCCCGCATCAAATAATAGCCCCGCAGTGGGGCGCGACTCTGGCGGAAGCTGGGCTGTTGTGTTGTACCCACACGCCCGGGGGGTGGGGGGGGGGGGGAGCGTCGCTTGTTGAAGTACTAAAAAACTCAGAATATTTTTTAGAAGTTAAATATATTTTTAATTACGTCTCTGTCCGCTTGAGTGCGAGTTGCATATTCTGAACAGCGTCGCTAGCGTCTTGATCTAGTGCAAGGGAGAGGGAGAGGTCTAGGATTTGATTCTAACTACACGTTTAGATGAACGTGGTCTAGACATTATTTGTGGGTTTACTTTGAAAATTTGAGAACCTTGTGAACTTTTTTTGGTTCAGCCTGGTATAGTTAACTTTAATGTAGTTTAACTTGCGTTAGTTAGAGTGAATAGATGATTGTTTAACCTGTCGTCGCCCCCCCCCACCCTCCCCATAAAGTCCTTGAAGGGCTACCCATGTCTGACATCCTGACGTCAACAAAGTTACCGGAAGTGCCGCTCGTGTATCCGGCAGTCGTGAGGCCGGACCGTGACGGTCATACGCCAGTGGTGTGTGACGTATTGGGGACACATTCAAGTCACAAAGTCTGGAACATTCCAATTAGATTCACACAAAAAAAATAAAACAAGATTCAAAGAAACAATTAGTCCTCCTAATAAGGGTAAAAAATGTATTATTGAATTTAAATCAATGGTTCTTTTTTTTGTTAATTAAAGGAAATCGTTTCCACGAAATGTTCATTCGTGAACCTTGATATATTTAGTTTATTGTTAAGCTTTATATGTTTATTGTTAAGCTTTGATATGTTTATTGATAAGCTTTATATGTTTATTGATAAACTTTGATATGTTTATTGGTAAATCTTGATATATTTATTGGTAAGCTTTTAAAATGTTGATCGGTATGTTTGGAAATAAAATAAAATCCCGATGTATTTAAGATTAATTGACTGCTTCTCTCATTTCAAGAAAAAAATTCTTTAAAATACAAGCGTAAAAATAATTTGTCACCTAAACTAATTGAGAGATTAAATAGAAGGCTCACTTATTGTAAAGACAATTGAATGGAATTAAGTTACGTCTATTTCTCTTCCCACCCGATTAGTTTAAAGTTGCCTGAAATCAAAATGTCAGGATATCTAACCTATTTGTTGCTTTGACGCGACAATTTAACCCCACACTGTTAATTAATGTTGTTTTCTAATGTACGACAAGAATTCCCGATTGAAAGGAAATGCAAATCCCCTCCCATAAAGATCTTCCCCTGAATGTGACATGCAACACGTTCAAACTTAGCCATACGACCTCGTCACGTCTGCGACGGTTTGCTTCAGTCTTTTATTGCTCACGTTTACTAAACACGTTTTATTTCCTCGTATTAATCGTATCAAGTCAATCACTCGTCTCATTTGCCCGCCGTCGTGATGTGTTGTTTTTTTGTCGCATGAGTTAGGGGGGGGGGGGCGTCCCATAGCGGTGACTGGCACAAATCGCTTGTCTGTGTTGTGGTACTTACATCACTTGTGCACATCGACGTGAGATTCTAATATATGGAGCTGTAGTTTTTATTTCTTAATAAAAGAAATGGTTTTGGAACATGACGTATTATGGGTAGAGAGAAGCCAAATGTATAGGCAAATGTTGACTTAATGGAGATAGTAAATAAGTAATAATATTAAATGATTGAAGACAGAAAAAAAAGACACAAATGTTGGTAAACTATGTATAGTTGGTCGCTAACCTCTGACCCTCACCTTACCTTTAACTTAAACTTTAACCTTTACTATTACCATGTATCATTGTGGCAGCGTAAACTCCCAACCACACACAAATGTGTGAGAGAGTGTGTTAAATTAGTGCACGTCCCCCACAAATTAACTTCATCCTATCAGATTTATCACATTGACGTCAACCCCCCCCCCTCCCACACACACAAATTAGTTTCCATCGGAAAGTGTTCAACAGACTAAAAACCACATCACGCTAGGCGAGAAACCTGATCACGCTAGGCGAGAGGCGTCCACGATCACGCCCAACGTGACACCCTCTTTACAACTCCTCCACCCCGGCGCCTTTAGAGAGAATTATGATCACGTGGTGTCAATTTATTGTTAAACGGTCACTCAATTGGTCAATCTCCAACAGTTTATGCTCCCCTTGTGTGTCTACCGGCTGAATTGAAATCGAAACCAAACCCCCACTTCCGGTGTGATCCTCTCGCCTTTTCTCGCAGAAAGAAAGGGAGGTCACTGGAGCAGAGACTCAACCATTTAACCGCCCCTGTCGTTTATCTTCAATAATGATTCAAATAAAAAATGAGTTAGTGCCCTTGTTGGCCAACCCACATCCGGTCAAAAGAAAATAAAAAGATAAAAATCGCAGGTAAATCATGCCCGCAATGTGGTCAGTGGACAGTGGTCAGTGGACAGTGGTCAGTCCTGGCCGTCCCTTATCTCCAGTAGATCAGGTGTAGTTTAATCCATCGGTGGCTCAGACATTAGCGATACACTGGACAACAAATACAGGGGGAAATGGTTGATCCAAGACTAACATTTGACCTGTAGAGCTGACCACATGTAGCGTGTAGCACTGACCACATGTAGCGTGTAGTACTAAACACATGTAGCACTGACCACATGTAGCACTGACCACATGTAGTGTGTAGCACTGACCATATGTAGTGCGTAGCACTGAACACATGTAGCGTGTAGCACTGACCAGATGTAGCACTGACCACATGTAGCGTGTAGCATTGACCAAGAGTAGTATGTAGTTATTACATCATGTAGCGTTGAATAATTAAATGGGATCTTAAAACAACCACCACATCCCCCTCAAGTGCCAGGGAAAAAAAAATCACAGCATTGTTTTTATTCAATTATTTCAATACAGAAAAATATGGCGGGATTTTGTCTTAAGTAGTTTGAAATATTTCAGTGTTAATCTAGATCAAATCATCCATTTCTTGCGGCTGTTGTTTGCTGTTTGTGGCTGTTGTTTTCTGTTGTTTTCTGTTGTGGCTGCTGTTTTCGGTTTGCGGCTGTTGTTTTCTGTTTGCAGACTGACAAACTAGACTGCCCCTGTCAAATATTTTATTTATTTTCTATTAGTTTGGCGCTCTACAAGAAGAACTGGTCAGCAAAATGTCGCAGCTAATCCGGGTGATTTAACACCACAAAAACCTAATCCGGGTGATTTAACACCACAAAAACCTATTTGTTAAGCGGGGATGTCCAGCGGGGGGGATGACTCCAGATGCTACCGGCAGATAACTCTCGCAAGTTTCGGAGACCAATCCCACAGGTTTTTTGTTTTCCAGCAGTAGTCACCGCCCCTGTATTCTCTGCTCCTGTCCCAGATGGTTATCTTAACTACCTGTCTGGGCCAGCTCTGATCAGAACACCTGATAAACTGGGGGGGGGGGGGGGGAGATCAATTGCTGGTCAGCCCACGAGACTCACGGCTAACCGGGGTTTCATACACTCTTGCCGGACGCCGGAAATGAACCGGCAACCTTGACTGCGACACTGCTACCCTGTTATTTGAATTTGATGAAGTTAATTCGCCGGCCGGTTTAGACATTCATCTCGTGGTCATAAATGTTTGTTGCCGGCCATTAGGACTGGCCAAACTGTGGTCAGCGGCTGCCTGCAACTAAACCCTAAACCCAGGGACGAGTTAACGTTAAACTTCCGCCAAAATGAATGAGCAGGTGAGTGACAGGTCAGTTTTTGTCTGCCCAGTTTGTCGGCGTCTAAGTCTGGACGTCTGCCTGTAATAGACCTCTTTATAAACAATACGCTGACTAAAAATTATCTTCGGCAGTAAATAATATGTTTAGTACCAAATATATGTTTGGTATTAAAGTAATATATTTGACAATAAAGTAATATAATCGGCACTTAAGTAATATATTTTCACTAAAGTAATATATTCGGTTAAGTAATATGTTTGGTATTAAAAAAATGTTATGAATTTGACCAGTATTATTTTTTAAACATGGATTGGAAATCGGCTACAAAACAAATTTTATTTTAAATATCTGTAATGATTTATGATTTAAAAATTCATAAAGTGTACCCGTACATGTATGTTTAAAACATTATATAAGTGTAAACCCACATTAATGTAATTAGATCTGTAACGTCCACTTTGTGTAGGTGGGCAGGTTAGAACCGGAAGTGGGCCCGTTGATGTGATTTAGATTGTCAGATCGTTTAAAACACGTTTCACAAAACTATCACCCCAGGATTAGAGAAGCTAGTGTGTTCTCTTGCCGCATCTTTCTCTGCCCGCGACGCCGCTCACAACAAACAATCAACTCAGAAATATCAATCTCATTTACATCACGTGACTTTGATTGACCCGCCCCTTCCCTCAGGTCCTTCACGTGGTCAGGTAAAAGAAAAATGGCGGCCAGATTCTTACAATGCTGTCTAAACAAATGGAATCTTCCAGCCCCCAGCGGACTCCGTGAGCCTCGTCCAACTAGAGACCCGTGTCGCCATCTTTAATTTCCTGCTGTATAAAGGGAGATGACTGGGGAACGGGCGAGTTTTTAAATGCCGCATTGTACAAGGTAAAATGGTCTAATCTTCATCCGGCCATTTCCTGGGAGCCGTTAATCCCGCGGGAGTCAGGGGGCGGGCCGGTGGGTCGTTTAAATCAAATAGGTTTCAATTCACCCGCACGTTAACAATGGGGGATCAGGGTAACAAAAAGTTGGTTTGGAAATTGGCGTTTTGCACAAACATATAATCTCACACATGCAGGCACTAAAACACACACACACACAGATACACACCCATAATCATATACAAACACTAAAAGACACAATCACACACGCACCTAGATACACAGAGACTCTAATACACATCTATAAATAGATACATTGATAACAACCCCGCCTCAAGACCTGGGTCACCCACAACATGAAACAAATAAAATGACCCAGAACTGACCCAGCCACAGGTAGCTTCACGGAGTTGTCCCTCTTGGCTGAAAAAATATCGTCTCAGTTTGTGGTTTAATTAACATCACATTTACATTTTATAACGACTCAAGACTTAGCACCCAGCCACCAATAAAAAGTCCATTGAAACGCCTACCATTCAAATAATTAAAAAAATGAGACAATGCAAGCCAGTTTCTGATTGGCCTAAAAGTGAGAAACACCACACCATGTAAGACAGTTTTTGATTGGTCTGTGTTCATCAGTTGATTTGTCTTATGGGTTGAGGATCTTCAACCATGTTTCCTAGATACTACCAGCAGAGAATGTACAGCAGTGAGAAGAAAATTGAGTTTAAATCAAGTTCGTATAAATTGTAAATAAATCATTAACGAAAGTGTGAAAAAAAAATAAAGCATGCAGAAAATTGAGTTTAAATCAAGTTCGTGTAAAAACGTAAATAAATCATTAACAAACGTGTGAAAAAAATTGAAACATAATCGTTTATAAAATGCAAAACAATCTTCGTAAAAAAAATCTCGTTAAAAAAATCTCGTATACACAATTGCTAGTTAACTAGAGTTTTTTTTTTACGTAAATTTCATTAAGGAAAACATTTAAAAAGTTAGCTTCAATTCAAGCTTTTAATGAGTTTTCTTGACACAAAATTTTTGGTCGCTTCAATCGTTGGTTAATTAAATGTTGGGGGGGGGGGGGGGGGGGGGGGCTTTTGTAGTAGGTTTGGGCTTGGTAGCTTATGACAATAGGTAGAGGACAATCAAATGTCACATAGATGACACAGAGGATACTCAAATGCCAATCACATGTTTTAAAAGACGTAATTAATGAGAATTTTATTTGTAGGCTATATTGAGAGTACTTTAGTCCTTTAAGATCCCATTATTACGGTATTTGAATGGCATTAAGGTGTGCACCACTCTAGGTGTAGGACTGCGCCATCTTGGTACCTACACCACGGCTGGTAGCTGTTGTTACCGGTTACACCACGGCTGGTAGCTGTTGTTGCCGGTTACATCACGGCTGGTAGCTGTTGTTACCGGTTACATCACGGCTGGAAGCTGTTGTTACCGGTTACATCACGGCTGGTAGCTGTTGTTACCGGTTACACCACGGCTGGTAGCTGTTGTTGCCGGTTACATCACGGCTGGTAGCTGTTGTTACCGGTTACACCACGGCTGGTAGCTGTTGTTGCCGGTTACATCACGGCTGGTAGCTGTTGTTGCCGGTTACATCACGGCTGGTAGCTGTTGTTGCCGGTTACATCACGGCTGGAAGCTGTTGTTGCCGGTTACATCACGGCTGGTAGCTGTTGTAGCCGGTTACATCACGGCTGGTAGCTGTTGTTGCCGGTTACATCACGGCTGGTAGCTGTTGTAGCCGGTTACATCACGGCCGGTAGCTGTTGTTGCCGGTTACATCACGGCTGGTAGCTGTTGTTGCCGGTTACATCACGGCTGGTAGCTGTTGTTTCCGGTTACATCACGGCTGGTAGCTGTTGTAGCCGGTTACATCACGGCTGGTAGTTGTTGTTGCCGGTTACATCACGGCTGGTAGTTGTTGTTGCCGGTTACATCACGGCTGGTAGTTGTTGTAGCCGGTTACATCACGGCTGGTAGCTGTTGTTGCCGGTTACATCACGGCTGGTAGCTGTTGTAGCCGGTTACATCACGGCTGGTAGTTGTTGCCGGTTACATCACGGCTGGTAGTTGTTGTTGCCGGTTACATCACGGCTGGTAGTTGTTGTTGCCGGTTACATCACGGCTGGTAGCTGATGTTGCCGGTTACATCACGGCTGGTAGCTGTTGTAGCCGGTTACATCACGGCTGGTAGCTGTTGTAGCCGGTTACCTAACGGCATATACCTGTTGTTGCCGGCTAGATATACCTGAGATAACCGGCTATGTGACACGTCCCCCCGCTCTCCCAACACGATGCAATAAAAAAACATGAAGCCAGGACCGAGAGACACATCAATGTCAGTCCCGGCTCCACAGTCTGGGGTAGGAGCTAATTCAGCCTGCCCCGACCCCGGGATCTCCCGGCCTAGTGACGTCAATAAGTGTCTCCTGTCCCGGCCACTAGACGAGATGAGACTCCCGGGGAAATAGGCCTGCAGTTAGTTGCACATTAGAACCTATTTGCGCTACATTCAAAGGGAGGGCAACTATTCTAGTCTGGCTAACGTTGTGTTTTTTTTTATTGTGGGTGTATCGCGCTAGACCTAACAAATCCTTGCAGAACACATAGCCGGCCCGGCAATGTCTCATCGCTGAAAGCGGCTTCTGTTTAGAGGCAATAAAAGCGTGAATGTAGCGGAGACATGGCAAACACAGGGGCGAAAGCCAATCTATTGCAGGAGTTATCTGCCCCAGTGTGTCGCTTATGTGCGTGTGGCATGCTGTGTTTAAACTAGACTTCCTGCAAACGTCTTTTGTTGTTTGTCTAGTTTAGTGCGCGGGCCATTGATCCAAGTAAATTGAATTCAAGCTTAATCACTCATTATTTTATACCACCGATAGACAGATTCATTAAGAGATTTCATTTCCTCCCTCCCCCACCCCAAATATAGCCTCCCTCCCTCATTTCAATATATATATATATATATATATATATATATATATATATATATATATATATATATATATATATATATATATATATATATATATTATAGGCCTAGCAAGTGCGTGAGCGGGGGGGGGGGGGGGTTGACACCAATGTAAAAATAGCAAAATATTATATTCCATTTAAATTAATGATTAATTTGAATTTAATTGTATTTTAAGAGCAAAATTGAAAAATTCCGACACAAGGGTGGGAAGGGGGGGGGGGGGGGGGTGTGAAATCATGACGTTAACTATAGAGATGTTATATCAAGCTGTATAAATAACCGACCATATATAAGCAACTTTACTATTATTTGTGCAGAGTTTAGACCTATCAAAGGGGAGAGGGGGGTGACACCAAAATTCACCTCTAGGTGATACCCGACCTAGCAACGTTACTGTATGTATATATATATATATATATATATATATATATATATATATATATATATATATATATATATATATATATATATATATATATATATATATATTATATAGGCCCTATATGCGTGTGTGTGTGTGTGTGTGTGTGCATGTTTCATAAACCATTTCTCCTTTAATGATAAAAGCCGGGAGACAACAAAGCTTAAAATAAAACAATATTTAACCAAACAATATTGACTGTGGCATTCTCCTCTCGCCACTGTGTAGAACAGGCTAAAGACGTCCCTCGGTGGCCGACATTGTTGGAGGAGATACTCAGAGCCTTGGTTGATCTAGTCAGGAATAAAAGATGTTCGATGGAGTGCTTAAATTGATTCAAAGATCAAAGGTCGCAGTTTGTCTGGGCCATAGGGGTGAGATATTCGCGGTTTAAGCGAGCCCATGGGAATTATGGGATAATGGGGGTGATCATGTGACCTCGCGGGATAGAATGGGGGTGATCATGATAAAAGACTCCCCGGTGCTGAGGTGGGTTTTGGTTTGAGGGCAAAGTTCAAACGGGAGGTGTCGGGGGGTGTCCCATGGGAGCTGCGCTAAGTGGCTGTACTAATGAGGTGCGCTGCTCGTCAGAAGCGTGAAATCGTTCAATCAGTTCCTTGTTGCGTCTGTCCAGCTGGGGGGTGGGGAGGGAGGGAGGGGCGAGGTCATTAAAGACTGCTGACATAAAACAGAGGTAGACGTTTGGTGATATCACCGGGCCGAATGTTGGCATTGAAGTGGCCAACCATGGCCAGATAGGCCTCCCACCGCGGCCATCTCAGCTAATTATCAGCGCGGTGTATGGTCCGGCCTAAGACGGACTTGAAAGGGATTAAGTGCAGGGAATACGTGGGCCGTAGCCAGCCGGACCTGCATTCATTACATGTTTGTGGCACCTGCAGATTGATGACTACACGGGGGGGGGGGGGGGGTCTGTAATGGTGTGGTGGTGGGGGGGGGGGGTAACGTTGTGGTGGGGGGGGGGGGGTAATGTTGTGGTGGGGTGTAGAATATATCATAGAAGATAATATTTATAGTCGTAGCCCAAAAACGTCACTATATAGTGGTAGCCATATAGAGGAAGCCAGATAATGGTAGCCCTATAGTGGTAGGCATATAGTTGTAGCAATATAGTTAGCCCGATGTACAGCCGTCATCATTATTTATGTGCTATCATTCCATCGGATGTAAAGGGCTAATTTATTTCTGACGAATATGAAACAATTAATAACTGTTTATTATTTTTAAATATAACTTGATTTTTTTCCCTGCCATAAAATGTTATCATTGATTCAAAACTAAAACTTTGATTTCTTTAACCTTGTCTGTATGTATGTAGTCAACTTAGTATAAGGCTCTAGAAATCTGTAGTGGTTGCTTTAAGGGCCCCGTTCACAACAGCAACGTTAGGTTCATGGTTAAGATTTTAATCAACCTCTATCACATATTGGCCCGCCATTACAGGACAACACCTAACCCCTAACCCCTGACCCCCTGACCTCCACTATCCCAGACCACACACACCTGCAGACTTGTTCAATTAAATCTTTAGCTAATCAATCTATAATCGCCTACTAATTAGCTACTCCCAGCCACCCCCCACCCCCACGCTTATCTCAGACACACCACGTGACATTCATATCTGGTCTCATCGTTACAACCCCATGGCTCATGTAGGGCGCCCTCAGCACCCCATAACTCCTGTAGGGCGCCCTCAGCACCCCATAACTCATGTAGGGCGCCCTCAGCACCCCATGGCTCATGTACGGCGCCCTCAGATAGCACCCTACGGCTCCCGTACAAGCGGCCCCACATAGCACCGTACGGCTCCAGTACATGCGGCCCCACATAGCACCGTACGGCTCCAGTACATGCGGCCCCACATAGCACCGTACGGCTCCAGTACATGCGGGCCCACATAGCACCGTACGGCTCCAGTACATGCGGCCCCACATAGCACCGTACGGCTCCAGTACATGCGGCCCCACATAGCACCGTACGGCTCCAGTACATGCGGCCCCACATAGCACCGTACGGCTCCAGTACATGCGGCCCCACATAGCACCGTACGGCTCCAGTACATGCGGCCCCACATAGCACCGTACGGCTCCAGTACATGCGGCCCCACATAGCACCGTACGGCTCCAGTACATTGAGCCCTTATCTGCGAGAATTATCCAACGTTTAGCTCCAACAGCTCGGTCAGGCTTGTATTAATTCCAGACACGGCCAGTCACGTGACACTGGTCAACTTGGACGTTGTTTATGGCCGGTGGTTGATGGCTGCAACTGTCCAGTCACGTGATTTGTGAGGGGTGGGCGAGCGAGAAGAAATGGTTGTGTATTGAATTGATAACATTGTTATATATTAGTATACATATGTATATATGTATATTACTTTTTATACATATGTATATATATATATATATATATATATATATATATATATATATATATATATATATATATATATATATATCACATTACCCTGTATTAATTACCTCCTGGGTAATTACCCCCCATCCCCTAACGGTTAACTATAGATAGATATATGTATTCCAAAGAGATAGAACTATATATATATATATATATATATATATATATATATATATATATATTTATTTATTTATTTATTTATATATATATATATATATAATGTTTTGCTACCAAGGTGCTTTACTTATTTAAGAGAAATTTATTTAAAGTACTTATGAAAATGTTGGTCAACGCTCGCTTGTGAAGGAGTGGAAGCGAATGTCTTAAACGTGGTGTCGGGTACATCATTTGATCAGATATATGTTCTAGAGTAGGTTATACACCTACGTCATCAGTGATATTTGCTCTGTTGTTCAAAATAACCTGAACTAGATTTTACATTTTATTTATTCTTATTTTAACATAGATAAGAGTTCTTTGTGTTCGTGGAATTTAAAAAAATGAAACACAATGTTGATGTTAAACAGGAAAATTAGCAGCAGGTGTAGACAGGAATGGCAAACCTTCGCGGCTATGGAACCAGGATTTCTGGATGTCAAGCGAACAAAGTTAAAAAATGATGTTGTCGTTGGATTTCCGCCTGATCACGCACCTACCAATTGGGCTTATAAGTCTCGCTCTCTCTCGCTGAAAGTTGTAAATCACGTTGTTTGCCAGGGAGAAATATACATTTTTCGAACTACATTAATTGTTGTGAACATGATTACCACTAACAAAAAACAAAAAACAAAACATGCAGGCTATTTATTTCTATGCCTCGTTTTAAGGGTTTTAAAATACCATAAGAACCCCAAAAAATTAGATTATTTTACTAATAATAGAATAAATTGAATCATATTAAGTTCCGGTAGGTCTAGGCTCCCAATAATGTTATACTAATATTGTTAACTACGTTTAGGAGAACTTGTTACGAATTCGAATAAATGTCAAACTTTTTTAAAAATCCCAACTTAACGAAGGCTAAATTTTTTTATTAAGCTAGTCCACATCTTGTAATTTATCATTATCACTGTTTAAGATTTTAAATAATAATAGCGGAAGTAAATTTTCTATTTGTTACCAATTGAATAAAAATATCCCCCTTTGGTTTGACCAGCGCTAGCTGGCAAGTAGGATAACAAGATGTGGGTGACCTACTTACAAGCTTTAGTCCAGTAGACTGTCCATGATCGGACTGTTCATGTCCTACTAATGCCGTGTGACATTGTGTCATCTATCGTTGGATGCCATTATGTCATCTATCTTTAAGTGACATTGTGTCATCTTTAGTTATGTGACATTATGTCATCTATCACAAGGTGACATTGTGTCATCTATCACAAGGTGACATTGTGTCATCTATCACAAGGTGACATTGTGTCATCTATCACAAGGTGACATTGTGTCATCTATCACAAGGTGACATTGTGTCATCTATCACAAGGTGACATTGTGTCATCTATCACATGGTGACATTGTGTCATCAATCACTAGGTGACATTGTGTCATCTATCACATGGTGACATTGTGTCATCTATAACAAGGTGACATTGTGTCATCTATCACAAGGTGACATTGTGTTATCTATCACAAGGTGACATTGTGTCATCTATCACAAGGTGACATTGTGTCACCTCAGACAGGACCTAACCACACTGCCACCACACTGTCACCACACCCACACTCCAGCCTCACGAATATCCGCCACTGCACATTCACCCCCCCCCCCCCCCCACTGCACATTCCCCCTGTCAGTGAGTGATGTCCCACAAGCCGGCCCGGCTGCCGGCCTCGCCTCACAAGCCGGCCCGGCTGCCGGCAGAGAGGCGACCATTTGTATTTCCTCGAACACACACATACAACAACATGCGCCTCCCCCGTGCCGGCTAGATTTCCGGTGTCACTCAAACAGTTTTCCCGTTTCATTTGGCCGTCTGATGCGCTGAACATTGGAGCTATCAGGACGGTTAATTCATTTTGCACAAGAGTATTAAAAGGTCAACCGCGGAAAGCATTGATTGGGGGAAAAATAATGAGCGTGTTGCGGGAGAAAGAAAGTTGGGTGTAAAGTTGGAAGGACGACTTTGTGTAAAGTTGGAAGGACGACTTTGTGTAAAGTTGGAAGGACGACTTTCTCTTTGTGTGCGCCTCGACTAGCATGTACTCAATACAACATGACATCGTGACTGTATTGCAGTTAGAAATATGGAAGGGGGGGGGGGGTAGTGTACACAACTCACAACTTAGGTGGGCTATCAAGGGAAAAAACCTTCACCGACACAGCAAAAGATAATTTTATGAGCCAACAGAAATTCTTGCATTAAGGAAGGTAGGGTCGACGCCATGTAACGTCACTCAGGTTTTGGGTACTGCTCCCCCCCCCCACAACACACACTGTGGTGGGGGAGGGGAAGGCAGCCGTACCCCAATAACTGAAATAGAGCCCAGCCGTACCCCGTCACCCTGATGGGGAGGAGGGGGGCGCCTCGATGGGGATGGGGCGTCACCCTGATAGCCTCTAATGATCCAGCCGTTCTGAGGATGCGTGGACAAAACTGTGCCACAAATTAGCGTCGGCCATTTTTTTTCTAACATCACTAACAAGATTATTTGTCGCGGCGGACATTTGATCGTCTTCCCGGAAATTGCGCAGTCGCGAGTCTCAGGGTGGGGCGCCACCTGGGGTTGTCTAAACCATCACCACTAGTGGCGGGCCTTGCTTTGTTTTGTCTTTGTCTTCGTGTGCTGACTGTGAACTTTGGTTCTAAATGGAAAGTTGTGTAACATCAGCTGCCCCCCCCCCACTTCACCTCACCCATGTATGATATGTGAAGGTGTGATATCACAAAAAAAAAAAACAACTATCACTTGGCTATCTTGGAGCACTGGAGCAAATACAAAACAAGCGCGATAATCACATAGTTGAAACTTGAAATTTATTATGTGTAAAGTTTTATACAGACAGCGTGATATATATTTATACATTTAGCCATGTTACAAGTAGTTGTACAAATATACACAAACTGATGTGACAAGATCCTAAGGTAAGAAAAGCAAGACGACAAATGTGTTCAATGCTTGGTCTGCTTCTCGTCTTTAGAAATCTCACAAATAAATTTGGTGACAGAGTCGTCGTTCTGGCACGGCCTAGATGCCATCTGCCAGTTATAGGCTCGCCACAAGAACACGCACCGCCCCGTCTGATTGACCGGCGCCTCGCCTGCCCACCAGTCCAGGTAGGGGGGGTCGTCGACCTCGTGATGGTGCACCCACCGCTCCTTGTCGTAGACGGCGCCGATGAGCAGCCCGTCGATGTGCTTGTAGCGGACCATCATAAAGCTGACGATCACCTTCAGCTCCCCGGCGTTCTCGATCTCCGCAATATGGCCGCCCAACATGGCGCATGTCGCTGCCGCGGTGTTGCGGTCTTGGAAGTTATTTTTAGAAACGTAAAAGCTCAAAGATTTCTGCTGGAGGGGTGCGTCAAACAGCGAGGTGAGGGTCCTGGAGATCCTGGTGTTGATGCCGTGCTCAAAGTTCTCCACGACCGCCAGTCTGGTGCTGAGGTTCTCTATCGCCCTCTCCAGCTGCTGTCTGACGGCCTCTATCTGACGCTCCACGCTCGGCTCGCTTGTCTCCGCCTCTATCCCCACCCTGGCGCTCTGAGTGAACGGCTCGCCCGACTTGTCCTGTGCCATGACCTTACACCTGAAGGTCCCGAGGTCAGCCTCCAGGGGGAGCTTGTACCGGACGTTCAGAAAAGAGGCGCCATCTTGTTTCAGCTCCCCAAGAAGGTCAAGCTTTGGTAAAGTTTTCTGGGGGAACAAAATGTTTTGATTTTTGAGACCAAAATTGATTGGAATAGGTCAATTGTTGACATTTTGATCTCTCTATTTTGATCTCGTATTTTGATCTCGTATTTTGATGACTTCTCGATATGGAGTCACACATTTATGACGTCCACAAAATATTGGAATTTCACATACCCCATTTTACATCAAACCAACATGCCTCCTTTAGGTGGACTATAAAAATCTAATTGTTGCAACATATTAATGAAACGTTGATGTCGCAACATATAAGTAAAGCATTGATGTCAAATTCTACATGCTGTAGTTTTCACTGACCCATCCCTCCCCCAACCCATGTCAAACGCGTCCATAAAAGTCAATGTTTTGGGATAACCCCAGCCCAGCTAGCGTGGACGTCATAACATAATGACCACTGTAGACGTTACTAGGTGACTGCATGGATTTAAACAATAGTGATATGTTTTCCAGTGGACCATGGCGCTGTACCATTGTATGTCGTGAATATATCTATTTTAAATGATAGAACCAGGTCAAACAAGCACATACACATATAGATTGTTACTCACGTTTAAAGGATAAGATCCAACAAATCAACATACACATACAAAATGTTACGCTCAAATGACTAGATTTAACCAACAAGCACACATACACAATGTTACTCACATTTAAAGGACTAGATCAAACAACCATATACATACAAAATGTTACTCACGTTTAAAGGACTAGATCAAACAACCATATACATACAAAATGTTACTCACGTTTAAAGGACTAGATCAAACAACCATATACATACAAAATGTTACTCACGTTCAAAGGACGAAATCCAACCAGCCAACACACACACACACAAACAAAATGTTACTCACGTTTAAGGGAGTAGATCCAACACACACAAACAAAATGTTACTCACGTTTTAAGGACTAGATCCAACCAACCAACACACATACACACAAAATGTTACTCGCGTTTAAAGGACTAGATCCAACCAACCAACACACATACACACAACATGTTACTCGCGTTTAAAGGACTAGATCCAACCAACCAACACACATACACACAAAATGTTACTCACGTTTAAAGGACTAGATCCAACCAACCAACACACATACACACAAAATGTTACTCACGTTTAAAGGACTAGATCCAACCAACCAACACACATACACACAAAATGTTACTCACGTTTAAAGGACTAGATCCAACCAACCAACACACATACACACAAAATGTTACTCACGTTTAAAGGACTAGATCCAACCAACCAACACACATACACACAAAATGTTACTCACGTTTAAAGGACTTGATCCAACCAACCAACACACATACAAAAAGTTACTCACGTTTAAAGGACTAGTTCCAGCCAACACACATACACACAAAATGTTACTCACGTTCAAAGCACGAGGCCCCACCAATGCCAGCTGTTCCTTGCCCTTATTTGGACTCTTGTCCCGAATCCGAAAGATCCCGATAGCCATGACCTTGTCCACCCTGGTCCCGTTTTTAACGAAGGTGCAGTTGATGTCCAGAAACTCCGTGACGTTCGAGATTATTCGCTTGGGCTCATAGGTCAAGGTCAAGGTTCCTATATCGTCCAGCGGACTGCTTGGTTCCGTGACATCAGCGGCCAGTGGCGGTAAGTGTGGGGAGGTGCTGGTGTGGCATGTGGATGTGGTTGTTGTCGTCTTGGTGTTGTAGTAGACGGAGGAGGAGGATAGGGAGTCGGCTTGGACACATTGAAAGAAAGCGTGAGATTATAAAGTCCATTGCAAGATTAGCCAATACTAGATATACGGAATATCATGAGGAGGGGGGGGGGTATTCCTATAATGGCGTTTATTGATGCCATTAACACATAAACATCAGCCCAACAATTTAAAGACGTCTTAGATGTCTGATTATGTTACTATTTCAGTACTCATTCCCTCACAAAAGACTAGTCTGGTATTACCATAAAATGTCTTGTTTACCTAGACTCGAACTATGACCTACTGGTCGGTCACTGACCGTTAGACCACGTGATACAACTAGGCCCAACCTACCTCTAACAGAAGATGTGAGTAGAACGGTCAGAATCCCAGCCACTGCCCACAACATGCTGTCCATGGTGTCCTGCTCTACAGATAGGTCCCTGATGGCAATACTGACTGATGGCTGACTAGTCACTGACTGACCTAAGCTAACCACGGCTTGAGTAATCAGATCTTGCCATGACCTGACTTACTGATTCAAAATTTTTACGCTGACCGCACGGTGTAGGATGAGTTCGTGGTATATTTGGCGGAAATATTTGGTTTTGTTATATTTAGGCGGAAATATTTGGTTTTGTTATATTTAGGTGGAAATATTTGGTTTTGTTATATTTAGGTGGAAATATTTGGTTTTGTTATATTTAGGTGGAAATATTTGGTTTTGTTATATTTAGGTGGAAATATTTGGTTTTGTTATATTTAGGCGGAAATATTTGGTTTTGTTATATTACATTGGCGGAAATATTTGGTTTTGTTATATTTAGGTGGAAATATTTGGTTTTGTTATATTTAGGTGGAAATATTTGGTTTTGTTATATTTAGGTGGAAATATTTGGTTTTGTTATATTCAATAAGCGGAAATATTTGATTTTGTTATATACAGAGAATTTTTTTTCTTTTATGTAGGAAAAATATTTAGTTTGTTTGCTGTAGGCCTATTTGTTATATCTAGAGTAAAATAATAGCTTTTGTTTTCACTTTCATGATTGCAAAGTGGTAGATTTATTTTTTATTTATTAAAAAAAAAGAAATGGTGCCTTACAGTTTGCACTTGGAATGTTGTTAGGTTATTTTAGCATGTATCTATTAGCAAACAGAATCAATAGCAGGTTACATTTGACTTGAGCTGGGGTTTTGTACATTCTCTGATCTATTCAAAGAAAATATACCGTCGTGATTTGCATAACATAGTGTATAATAAAGTTTAAGAAGAATGTAAATTCGTTTTGACGAAGGATAAAATATAACGGTTACCTTTTACAAACACACACCGTTTTCGTGAGACTTGTGTCGCTTTTAAAATCTTAAACAGTCCAAGTGTTTGAAGTAGCTCTACTTGACATCTGTACTGCTACCATACTTGTCACCAGTCGATGGACAACGGGGTCACAGATTGTAAAAACTATCTAGGGTAAAGTAGACCTACATTTTGAGACATGTCGGTCAGATTTTTGTGTAAGCAGGGGTAGGTTGTAGTGATGATACAGGCCAGTTTTGGGCTAATAGCTCAACACTAAATGTGTTTGAAGGAACGTTCACGTCGCAGCTATAAATCTTATTTCGTCAATTTAAAACGTATAGCCTCAGATCTTCTATTTAAAACTTTACAATCAGATCTTCTATTTTAAACTTCCACAATTATATTTTACATTTAAAAAGATAATCCTTTCATCGTTTTAACGGTTAGGCTTTAAGGAGATACGCTCAATACAAAATCATCAAAATTCAGATATTTTTTTTCATGATGGGTTTCTTCCAATTTTGGATACTTTGTCCATTTTTTTAATTAGGAAAATAATAACTTTAATGAGAAAAACATTTTTTTAGCTGTTTAAATACCATTTTTTTTTACCTTATTAATAAAAAAATAATCATTTTCCCCAATCTTACAAGTTTTATATCCGTCATCATATTGGACTTGGCATCACTGTAAAGCTGGATTTCTCATGTATTTGTTAATCGTATTTTCCATCACCTCGGAAACACCCTAAGCTTACAATCGGCTTTACAAATTACACAGATATGGTATTTTCGTGACCTATTTTTTCGTTGGTTTTTACTGTTTTTATCAGTTCGCAGTTTTTTACAACTAAAAAGCCTACTGCTTTTTTAATTTATTCTACTTTTGTCTTGAGGGAATAGTGATAGCTTACATAGAAAAAAAATTATGATAAATAATATCCAAATTTTAAACTTTTGCATACTAAAAAGGATACAATTTTTCTGACCTTGTAAAATTCTGACCAGTAGCTCTTTAAAAAATTGTCGAGACAAAAGTTTTAAAAAATACTGAAATATAAGCCTTTAAAAAATGACTTCTATCAGTGCATAAATAAAAAAGCCTTAACGTTTTACAAGTACCGAAAAATTCAAAATGGCGGAGGTTTTTTTGGGTTTCCATGACATCCAAAAAGTGTTTTAACCCTATTTTTGCTGTTTAATACTTACTTTTATGTACCAAACACGGTAAAAGTATTCAAAAGGCTTCAGATCTTAAATTGTAAAAAAATAGAAATAAACTGAGCATGCTCCCTTAAAGATATTTTTTTGGTGAAAATTAGACTGATCAATTTATAATTATTTGTTTTGAATTATACAATTATTAGATCTATATTTCCTATATCATGATGAAAGTTTTTTTTTTATTGAATGAGGAAATTATTATCTTTTCCACTAAATAATAAAATTATAGTTTCTATTTAATGATACAATTATTTTTTAATATAAATGAAGTAATTATCTATTCAATGTAATGATTAAACTCTTATTTTCTATTGAATGATAAAACTCATGTTTCCAAATTGTATTTTATAAGTATCATTCCTCGTTTTGAATAATATAAAATCATCTTGCCTACTTGAATTATTTTGTATATTTCTCACGTTGAATTCTTCGACTTTTATTTTCTTCAGTTTTTTGTTTACTTTGATTTGTGTGGACAAAAACTTGTGAATATCAAATGTTTCTAAAACCTGTGAATATCAAATGTTTCTAAAACCTGTGAATATCAAATGTTTCTAAAACCTGTGAATATCAAATGTTTCTAAAACCTGTGAATATCGTGTTTTCGCTGAAATAAAAACTTAATGGCCATTTTTTTTCTGTCCATTTTTTACGCGAGGAAAACGAGCAAATGTTTTTGATTGCTTTATGCTTTAATTATCACAGAGACATCAGCCGGCAATTGCCGGTTTTGATTGGTTGTTGCCGGTCCTCAAAGGGTCACTGTGGTTGGTGGTCGACCGCTTTGTCAACAGTTGACCGATCACGGGGAGAGAGTGGACATTCGTTGCTGGCACTAAAGGTGAGAGTGGGAAGAAATCCTAGGAGTGGCGTGTACGAGTGGCGTGCTGGTAGGTGCAGACTAAAAAAAAAAGATCTTATAGCGAGGGTTGAAGGTTGTAGGATTTAAAATACACTAAAAAAATCTCTTGGTGGTTTGACTGTCGTGTTTGATTTGTTTTTTCTTTCCTTTAAGCGTGAGTGCTTCAGGTAAAAACGGGATTTGAACAAGCAGATGTAACGTGTGAGAAAACAACATTTGTCGCCTTAAAGATGTTTGTTAGCGGCGGTTTGTAACCTGAGGTGGATGTAGTTTTTGCTGGAATTAAAGACGGGCTTTAAAACATGAGCTTTGAACGACGTGGCAGAACTAGCAAGAGGCTGATCTTAGTTCAATCACTAGATTTTTTTTTTTTAAACTTCAGTAGATGTAAAAAAAAAAATGAAAATGTGGAGTCGTAAAGATTTATGAGAGCAGGGAGGGCGCCCACATGATATTAAACTAACACGCGCGCGCGGTCACATGCTCGTGGGGCGCTGTACTCACGCGATATACGGGTAGGTGACAATAGATGGCGCTACGATCTGCGCACCCTCCCCCTCCCCCCTGCCACAAACTCACCAAAATTTGATGTGAGGTTAAAAAAAAACGTTCACTCACGCGCCCACTTAAAGTTTGCGTGAGAAATAATGGAGGCGACGGGAGGGTTACACAAAAATGAAAATAAACTCTAATTGTGAAAATTAATGCAATTAATTTAGCCAGACAATGCGTGGGTCGACGCCCGATTTGACATTGACGAAGCGAGTGTGGAGAATGTTGATTCGGTATGAATTTACAATTTACAATTGTGTAGTATTGATTCGCTTGAAAAGACTGCACTCAAATTTTAATATGGTTTTTTTTCATCCCCATTGAAGCGGGCCACACGATGGGGGAGGTAATCTAGACAGAACGCTACAACACGATGAGGTGTGAGTGGGTGACGTCCCTTGGCGAACACGTGGCTAACCGCCATTGGAGATAATTTGTCATACGTCTGCTAAAGAAACCGAGAGCTCGGGTCTTTGTTCGCTCACCCCCAACCCTGGGCTCGTGACGTCATTCCAATTGTCTGACAGCAGACGACCACTTTGGTGAGGTGAAACATCTTTGATTACAATTCAAGATTTCCTTGGACTTGATGTTTTTCTTTAATCGTTTTTTAGTGTGATCAAATATGAGAGCGTATGTTAACATAGATGTGTGCGTTGTTGTATGTGTGTGTGTGTTAGACAGGAGTGTGTGTGGCAGTTTATGTAAATGTGTGTATATGTGATTACCACATTAGTTAGCCCATAACATGCAACAAATGTTACATCCCAAACATGTTGTGGAAAAGATACAATTTGTACAACTTCGGAAGACAAAAGACACAATACAGACAGATGACAAGCCCCCTCCCCCATCCCCACCCCACCCAACGAAATGGAATTTATATAGAAAATATATTTTAATAGTGTTCGTCTCCGTCTCCGTCTCCGTCCCCCCCCCCCCCCCAACAGAAATTTTTTGTCCGCACCCCCGAAAATTTCAAGTGACCCCCCTCAAGAAATAAGTCTGGAAGAAACACTGAGACAAGACACAATGTAGACAGATGATAAGACACAATACAGAATGTCTCAACATCTATGTAATCTGTCGATATCACCCACCTTAAAATCCTAATGATTTCTTTATTTCCCCACATCACCTGCCCGCGTCATTTAAAAAAAAATGTTTCTCCCAGCAAGTGAAATGTTTGGCTAACCCAAACCCTAAAGCCTCGAGTTACATCGATATTATAGGACAGTCGAGATGACGGTTAACGATGTCGCAAATCATCGCGAGAAATCGATGATGGGCAGATGACAATGAGGGTGATAAGCACTGTCCCCGGGGTGGGTAGGACCCTGAAGGGACTGGGGTACACTGGACACGGGTCAGCTTCAGCCATCAATGACCAGGCTTGTGCAACCAGTGGATGTGACTTTAGGCGGCGATCATATCTTAGGCCTGGGGGAAATTGGACTCAGCTAGACGGACACTGGTCAGTTAACGTACACGGACACTGGTCAGTTAACGTACACGGACAATGGTCAGTTAACATACACGGACACTGGTCAGTTAACATACACGGACGCTGGTCAGTTAACGTACACGGACACTGGTCAGTTAACATACAAGGACACTGGTCAGTATATATGTAGGGACGCTGGTCAGTTAACGTACACGGACACTGGTCAGTTAACATACACGGACACTGGTCAGTTAACATACACGGACACTGGTCAGTTAACATACACGGACACTGGTCAGTTAACATAGACGGACGCTGGTCAGTTAACATACACGGACACTGGTCAGTTAACATATACGGACACTGGTCAGTTAACATACACGGACACTGGTCAGTTAACATATACGGACACTGGTCAGTTAACATATACGGACACTGGTCAGTTAACATATACGGACACTGGTCAGTTAACATAAACGGACGCTGGTCAGTTAACGTACACGGACACTGGTCAGTATATATGTAGGGACGCTGGTCAGTTAACGTACACGGACACTGGTCAGTTAACATATACGGACACTGGTCAGTTAACATATACGGACACTGGTCAGTTAACATACACGGACGCTGGTCAGTTAACGTACACGGACACTGGTCAGTTAACATACACGGACACTGGTCAGTTAACATATACGGACACTGGTCAGTTAACATACACGGACGCTGGTCAGTTAACGTACACGGACGCTGGTCAGTTAACGTACACGGACACTGGTCAGTTAACATACACGGACACTGGTCAGTTTACTGGTCAGTTTGTATTTACCAACTATGTAGGCTGTCCGCCAACTACAGAGGAATTAAGCACGGTGCTTATAACATCTTAGCTTTTATTTATAAGCATACACATTTTTTTAGGAATTTTGAACTGGAGTGTTATTTTTAGAGTGTTTAAGAGAGGCTGCTCCATTCAATAGATTATTTTTGACGCATAGATCTTAATTAGGGTTAGGCTTAGGGATTAGGGTTAGACATAGGCTTAGAAAAAAAATTTCAGAAAAAAAAATTACGAACTTTAATTGAATGAATGAAATGTATTTAATTTCATTTTATATCGAGCAGAGTTTCTTCCAGGCATCTGTTCTCGGGGGGGGGGGGGGGGGGGGCTGAGCCCTCACCCGAAGAAAGTCTACCGACACCCCGAACGAAATTAAATTTATATAGAAAATATATACTTTTAACAGTATCCGCACCCCACACCCCCCGAAGAAAGTCTACACCCCCCCCCCTCCGAAAATTTCAAGTGCCCCCCCCCCCTCCCCCGGAAAAAAAAGTCTGGAAGAATCGCTGATATAGATGTGTCTTTGTTTCTCCTCAGACAATGTCGTCATACTGTTGAGGAAATACGCAAGCGCTTAAATCCTCTCACACCCTGTCGAGGAAATAAACATAGTGTTTATTAACTCTCAGTGTCAATCTTAGCACGTTCCGTATTTCCTCTATCGTTCGACGAAATAAGCACTACCATCCCCACCCCCCCCCCCCACCCCATCCCCACACACACATATATATTTGTGTGCGGGCGTATATATATATATATATATATATATATATATATATATATATATATATATATATATATATATATATATATATATAAAGTGAGTACCGCATAACTGTGTGTAAACTGTAGAGAGAACATGGTGCCGGTAATACACCTGTGTATCAATCAACATGTATTTCCAGCGAGTGCCCCTATAGCCAGCGTGAGGTGTTTGACACCATAGCGCCACTTTCATCTTCGACCTTAATTAACTTTACCTGGACGAGCTGCGCCTAATCAGCGATGACAGCATGCAATCACTGTCAACTCAGATAGAAGTTAATTAGCTTAAAATGTTTATCTATAGAGCATTAATTAGACGGAGTCTGCTAAAAAATTTAATTACGATGTTTAAGATGCTGTAATTACTTTCCAAAGGTCAATGTTGAAACGCCTTGTTTATTAATGGGATCAATCTATAGCTGTCTTTATTAGCGGGGCAAATGTATTGCTGTCTTTATTGGGGGGGGGGGGGGGGGCAAATGTATCGCTGTCTTTATTGGGGGGGGGGCAAATGTATTGCTGTCTTTATTGGGGGGGGGGGGGGCAAATGTATTGCTGTCTTTATTAGCGGGGCAAATGTATTGCTGTCTTTATTGGGGGGGGGGGGGGGGGCAAATGTATTGCTGTCTTTATTAGCGGGGCAAATGTATTGCTGTCTTTATTAACGGTATTTATCTATAGCTTTTCAGCCAGCCCATCAGAGATGTTGTACCCAGCCCATTAGAGATGTTGCACTTTTCACCCAGCCCATTAGAGATGTTGTACCCAGCCCATTAGAGATGTTGCACTTTACTCCCCACGAATGTTGGTGCTCACACGAAGCTCAGGCTGAACGTCTAGTTTGCTCTCTGTCCCCAGCCCCCCCCCCCCCCCCCCCCCCGTCATGTCGGGTGTGTTGATTGATGTTGATTGGGCCGGGAATAGTTGCGTGGGATGTTTAAAGTTCAGCTTTTAAGTCGCAGCAAAAATAAATGTTGTCTTACAGCAACACCATCTCCCTCCCCCACTAAACCCCCCCCCTACCACCACCCCCACTGGCCCCACTGCTGTGATGCTGTCAAACGTTGCGAGTCAGCTAGAAGCGTAAATTACTATGCAGGCAGCATTTAGGAAAAAAAAACATTTTTAAACCTCGTTAAACGCAAGTAATTAAGATTGCAAGTAATTAAGATTGTAATTTAATTTTAACAAAACTGGAAACGAGAAGGAGATATGGATTTAATTACCGCCGTCTCGCTTTAAGCTGATTATTTCCCTTCTCTAGCTACCTCTCATTAAATTTACCTGATTATTTCCCTTCTCTATCTAGCTTTTATTAAACTTGGCCTGATTATTTCCCTTCTCTATCTCTTGTTAAAAGCAGATTCAGACTGTTTTTAGCACAAGTTCAAGGTGATATGTGTGTATGTATGGGTCTTACATCGCAGGGTGGTGGTAATCAACCACCCACCCACCCCCACTTTCTCCAAACACACACACCAACATCCGCACACAAAGCAGGTGTGACTACCGAAGTTGATATTTCTGGAGGAAATACTTGACAGCAAAACCGATACTGATTATTACATAACGATACTTATTACATCATAACCGATACATATTACAGCATTACCGATACTGCTTATTACATAACAGATACTTATTACAGTTTTACCGATACTGATTATTACAGTGACGAACAGACAGACCATCATGACCCCACCCTTTTTCACACCATCCCAGTAAAACCCATCAAGGATTAATGTTAAATTGATTAAACAAACACGCGCTAATCCGGGTGTTTAGTGGTGACGTGTTCGGTTTTTACATGAAGACTTTCAGGCGATTGATTTGATAAAATCTCCTTCTAAATGTTGGTTTTTTGTTAGTGAATGAACGAACGCAAGTGGCCAACCTACACGTCACTAAACTGACATAATGATTATTGTCCCCTTTAGATTTGTTCAAACGATAAATCAACAAAAGAAAATTAATTGGATATTAAAAATACTGATTAGCCTAAAGAACACAATACAAATGGCCGGCTCCGTTTCAGTTAATCGCAGTCAAGTAATACAAATGGGGGAAAAAACCGGCAACTTCCGGCTGAATATTATTAACTGCGGCTTGACCGTCGGGCGGGGCCAGCGTCCAGCCTCCGTCCATCCATCAGAGACGGGCCGGGGGTTTGCCGTGCGGCCGTCTACTTGGCCGCCGATTAGAGCAATTCTAGCCTCTCCGTTTCTCCTTTAAATTTGACCGCCCTCCCCCTCTAGAAAAAAACGTTAATGACAATTTAAATAGAGTCATTTAGAGTTGGTCCGGGGGTTGACCATTTTGCTCTGCGTTATTCAAATAAGGATTTAGGGAACCCGATATCACGCGATCCCGTCACGTGACTAATGTTGGAGGAGAAAGGAAAGGGGGTGGGGGCGGGGAGTAGGGCGCATTTAATGGACCATCCCACTTGTTTATTTATTATAATAGTAGAACAAAATTACAAGAGATTTTTTTGTTAGTTCCTTCGAGAGTTGTAGGGATAGGTTTATGCACTAGGAGTCGTTGGAGTCAGGAGTCGTAGTGATGAATATGCGTCTCAGGAGTCAGAAGTGGAAGGGATTTTGGGTGTGACGTTCAGTAGAGTCTAAACATCATATGCGTGTTGGTGATTTTAAAATCGACCAAACAGGTTTTAAGTAGAAAAAAACTTTAGACAGTACCCGATAGTTTGGGTACAAATATAGAGAAGACAATAGCTAACCCTATGGTCTATATCAGCTGTATAACTTTATAACCTAGGGTCTATATCAGACATATAACTTGGTTGTATAACATGGGTCTATATCAAATAGGTGTATAAAGCTAAATGTTGGCATTAAGACTATACAAGTGTGAAAAGTCAGGAAATTCAACAAATTCACAACGGGAAGGGGGGTGGGGGGTGGGGAAGGGTCTAATTCAATGGATACGCCACAAAACTAGTTATGATTATAGTTAACGTGTGGGTAAGGGTCTAATTCAATGGACACACCACAAAACTAGTTTTGATTATAGTTAACGTTAAGGTAACGTAAGAGTTGCCAGCGGTTTGATAAATTTCCCAGTCCCCCATAGACAGAGACGATACGTCTTTTTTTTTTTTTTACCCCCATCTCGACTGTCTGGTTGAATTTCCTCTTTAGTCCCCCTAATAGTCTCCCTTAGCCCGAATTATCGATACTGCCTAATAAAGCAGGGGCAGCAAATCGATTGCGTTCCTTGTGTTTAAAGTCGGCAATGGTTAGCTGACAACGTTATAGGGGGAGAATTGGTCAGAAATCAGTCAACCAATCTTTGGCACCCAAGTTCTCTCCCCCCGTTTCTACCGGCGGCGCTATTCCTAGGTCGCGGGTAAACCCTAGCTATTACAGCCAATCGGAAGAGAGAATTTCCGTTGGCCCGGTTGATTTATTTGCCGCTGTCGAAGGGGCAACAACTCACGACCAATTTTCCCCCCATTTTCTCTCAAAACATACACAGTCGAAGGATTAATCCCCTTGTAATTATTTGAAGGGAGGGGGGTGGGGCTGCTGTGGTGGTGTGGTCGGGGGGATGGATGAATCCGTGGCGTGACTCGTGGAATCGAGACACGTTTATCCTCGGCTACCGCAGTCAGCCGCTCACCCCGCCTCACACAGGATGTCTCACCCCCCCCCCCACACACACACCCACACACCCACACGCCATCAGACATTCACCCCGCCTCACACAGGATGTCTCACCCCCCATACACCCATACACACACAAACACCCCCACACACACCCCCACACAACCACACGCCGTCATACATTCGCTCCGCCTCACACAGGATGTCTCAGGCTAGTTGAGACTGCCGGACACGCAGGCTCATCCCCCCCCACACACACAACACAAACCCTCACGCCAGTGGCGTAGCCAGGATCGTCTCAAGGGGGGGGGGGTCCAATTTTTACCCAGGGACAAACTTTCGATTTGCACCCCCCTCAAACTTTCGATTTGCACCCCCCCCCCCTCAAACTTTTGATTTGCACCCCTCCTCATACTTTATATATATATACCGAGGGGTCTCTGGGGTGGGGTTATGACCCTCCCTAACCCCCCCCCCCCCCCTCTGCCTACGCCACTGCCTCACGCCATCAGACAATTAACCCGCCCACACTACTAATTTTATTTAGTCAATGTGTTCAACTTTTTAAAGTTGTGCTCAAAACTTAACTGTGTTGCTAATTCATTGAGGGGGGAGGGGGTATCAATATAAATTCAATGTTTTTAATGGCTTTTCTAGTTTTCCATGTAATAAATACTCTGCTGCAAGTTTGTATCGTAGGCCCACTAGTTTGTATTATAGGCCCACTAGTTTGTATTATAGGCCCACTAGTTTGTATTATAGGCCCAACAGTTTGTGTCATAGGCCCACCAATTTGTATCTGTATTATAGGCCCACCAATCTGAACCATAGGCCCACCAATCTGAACCATAGGCCCACCAGCTTGTATCATAGGCCTACACGTTTGAAATCTTGGCCACTGGTATAATCATAGACCCACAAGTTTGTATCAGAGGCCCACAAGTTTGTATTTAATAGCTGAATACCTCTGGGGCCACCTCAGTCCACTGTGGTCTCTTTAACTTCAGAGGTCCCTTTTTAATTTCAGTGTTTGGATAGAGTTGGGAGAGAGGGGAGGGTGTTGATATTTTGTGTGTACAAAAATTAAACCATTCCACCCTACCCAATATAATCTAGACCCGTATTTTTAAGCCCTGAATATAGCCACATCTTAGAGACCTCAACATTACATCACGTTCACAAAGAGGTGTCCACTCTCACTCGTTTGCTTCTTCAAGTGTTGTCCACTGTCTTGGCTGCCCATTAGAGTGTTGTCCACTGTCTTGGCTGCCCATTAGAGTGTTGTCCACTGTCTTGGCTGCCCATTAGAGTGTTGTCCACTGTCTAGGTTGTTTCTTAAAGTTTAAAGTGCTATTCTCTCTACATCTCTCTATATACAAATATAACTCTGATCAGAAAGATGGCAGCCCTACAAAAACATAACATCTCAACACAACACAGGTGATCATGTGTAGTGTGTAAAATTGATTGTTGACCTAAAGCTTCAGTGAACACGGGCTCAAAGTGAAAACACTTTCAATACCAAGGGAAGTAACTAAATAAATTAAGCACCTAGCACATTTATTTACCCTTGATTTAAAAAAAAAAAAATTGTCGTGAATTAATAGGAAATGGTTAGAAGTAGTAGTAAACTTCACTTAACGAACCTGACGGCCCATAGGGTCAAGAAAAGTAGAGGTCATCTATTTCTATAACCTCAGCATTTAAAAGGATAGTGTGGTCAGCACTATGCCCAGCCGCTTTACTTCCCCTGAGAGTTAGTTGGATGGACGTTCTATGGACTAGTGACTTGAACTTGCACCCGGATTAGAACTCGAGACCTTGGGTTTAGTGTTACTTTCAGGTATCTTTCGGGGAGTTATACAGTTATAAATAACTTTGTAGTTATTTAAATAGTAGTGTATTATTATATTTTTAAAGAAAATCATTCATTTTCTCCTTTTTGTGCATTATTACATAAAGATATTTATTAAAACGTTTTTTATGCCATTTTTTTCAGTACTTACAATTTTTAATACAGTAGAATTGCATGACAAAAAAACTATTGCGCACCTTATGAGCACGATAACGCGGAATAGTTGGATAAGACAGCCTACTAACTAGAAAGTTTTAACTAATTCATAAAATATTAATCAGGCATCCAATGAAGTCAAATGTAATACAACGTTGCATTGTATTCAAGTCTTGACCCACGTGCCAACTTTAAAACAAATATGTCTTTTAGAAGTGCCCTAAATTTCACTCGCCCTTTTCGATCTATGGCAACAGATAGACAGAGACTGACGACAGACAGAGGAAGCAAGTTAAATAAAAGCTTCTAAAAATAGAAAACGTTACTTCCGCTAATGTTATTTAAAATCGTAAACAATGATAATGATAGATTATAGGAATATAGTCTATTGTAAATTTTAAAGAAACATACAGTTTGTTATTTTTTATTCGAATCCGTAACAAGTTTTCCTATATGTAGTTACAATAGTAATATAATATTATGAATAACCAAGCCGTACAGGTAGTTAGTTTGCTTCTATTATTAGAATTTTTTTTACAGTAGATGCATTTAGGCCGGCATGTTTTTTGTTATTAGTGGGAATCTTGTTTACAACAATGTATATCTCTCCCTTGCTGGCGAGATTTACAATTTTAAGCGAGAGAGAACGACTTATAAACCCTACTAGCTGCAACCCGTGCTCCGCCACGGTAAATCTTTTTTAAATGTACCAACTTGGGAACATAACAAAACTAAACACAACACAAAAGAACGTAATAAAAATAACACAAACGAAAAAACAAACACAACACTCATAACATAAACACAATTTAGATGCAATCAGTCTAGCCCGTAGCGCCAAATCGCGCCCTTTCCGGTGATTTGCACCCCCCCTCAAACTTTCGATTTGCACCCCTGTTCCCCCCCCCCCCGCCCTAAAACTTTCGATTTCCACCATCCCCCCCCCCCTCGCATTTTTTTTCCAACCAACTTTGCCGCCCCCTAAGGTCGGCACCCGGGGACATATGCCCCCCCCCCCCCCCCTCGCTACGCCTCTCCTATAAAACCCCTAGCTTGTCCGCAAACCGAAAGATAGAATAATAATTAGTAAACAGTATAAATAATAGGCAGTATTTAAAATATCCGTGTTTTACCTACAATATTTCACTTTATCCATTCACGCATTTTTTTCCAGTACTTTAAATTTTAAAAATTTACAATAAAGTTTCATAACTAAAACCATTGCGCACCTAATGAACGTGATGACGCGTCTATAATAGTGCTGAATAGTTGATTAAAAGTTATAAGTAATAAACAGTAGGGCCTACATTTAGTGAATAAAATAAATAAAAGTTTGCCTTTTATCAATCCATGCTAATTATAATTTTCTAACAATAATTTCCTCTTACACATCCGAATAATTTGCATTCACATTTTGCTAATTATATTATTGCAACACTAATTCCTTCTATGACGAACGTATATTTGCATTCACATTTTTTATTAGCGTGAGTTTAATGTATTAATTTGATTTTTCTACCGTACTGTTATTATGTTATTGAAATGTATCCACTTTTTCTGGGAATATAAACGAAAATGATATTTGACATTAATACTTTTAATATGTTTTAGCAGTGTGCGTGTATTTAAAATTTCTTTACGTTATGCAAAAAAGTAAAAACAGTGGCAATTATAAAATAGCTCTATGTCGTTATATAAACAAACCCTACTCTATTACTTATAATAAGACACTGCGGTGCACTGAAAAGCACAGCATGGTGCAATGTTTACTTTTATGGTTCCAAAATCTATAGGCTGTTGCAGTGGAGTCTAAATGGAGTCCTGCCGGTTGGCGTTTTTTTAAACCAAATCTGAATATTTTTTATTAAATCTTTTTTTTTTAAGTTAGGAAAGCTACTTTCGCTTTTGGCTTCAAAACAAACTCAAGTTTTAGATTCTAAATGTATCAGAATTTTATGAATTTAGAACTAGAAATAGAGATAGAATCTAGATCTAGATTCTAAATCTAGATTTAGATAAATAATTGACTTTGCAGATTTTAATATAGATCTAGATCTAGAATCTAGATCTAGAATTTTATTTAGAATACAACCGACTCGTTAGATTTAGTTTTAGTTTGAGAGGTAGGGACCGTAGTTTAAAGAAGACTGAGAAGACGTAAAGTCAAGTGACCAAGTCTAAAGAATTAAGAACTTTAGTGTACTTACTTAGTAATTAGATCTAGTAATTAATATTACTGATACGTCATACACTAAGTTATAAACAGTAGGCCTAGACATAATATTATAACAAATCGTCAAATAGTAGTATTTAGTATTATTTCCTACTATATCTACTGATACTAGGGCCTAAGTATTTTATTTAGATTCTAATTCTAGATCTCTATCTCTATGCCTTATTTTAGTTATATACTAGTATATACTAGTATATAGTATTAAGTATATAAATATATATATAAGCTACTATAGTTAGAAAAAATACTATTATGTATAGTAGTAGGCTTACGTAATTTTTATTTTCTTTTATAGTAAACTACATGAATACTTTTATTCATAGGTGTTTGTATTAGTTTAGTACTTAATTAATAAGTAGTATTTAAGCTAGTAATAATAGAATAATAAGCTAGATTTTCTATTGGCTAGACTAAACTAATAGCCTACTCTACTTTTAGTCACTAGTGGCAAATTACAGATCTACAAACATTTTGTAAAACAGAAACCTTTGGCCTTTAGACTAAACTTTTGAATTTAGGCCCATAAATTTTTCTTTAGACTTTCTTTTGCGGAGAAACTTTAGGCCTAATTAGTAATTAAATTAGTAATTAGGCCCTATGTATTAATCCTATTAACATAGTTAATTAGGCCCTATAGGCCCCAAATTTAAATTAGGTCTATTTTTAGTAATAAAGACTTTGCCTTTATTCATTTTAATAAATAGGCCCCTATTTTAAATCAATGCCATATTTTTAAAAATAATTCCTTTTACTTTTCCTAGTACTTTTTTTTTAGTACTAGATCTAGAAGTAGATAAACTAGATATTATTACACAGTAGGCTAGGCCTAATAACCATAATTACTAATTACTAATTAGTCATCTGCTTAGTAGTTAGTCCTCGTAGACATAGTTATAGCTATATAGACATGTTATAGTGTACCAGTATTACTAGATCAAATTTTATATCAAGTAGTAGCTCTAGAAATTAAAATTTTGATTTAAGCACAAAGTGAGCCTAAAAATTGGATTAATCTAATAGTTACTAACATAAATTAGTTTAATTTTAATAAGGTTTGTTTGGCTTTGTGTTACTGTCATTGTGTTTTTAATTTAACATTGAAAATTTAATTCCAAGATTTAAAAAAAATCATCAACTTCAATTAATCTATATCGCTAAATTCATATTGCTATACAAGGCCTACTTAGTAGAAATTAAATATGCTATTAATTACAGTATTCTGCCTATATCACTCAGAATAAACAGATATGATTAAATAGTAGTAGGCCTAATGTATATTACATTGTTTTAGAATAATTTCTCTTGCTTTACAGTAAGCATGTATTTTAGTGTCTGTCTACACTATGTAATATTTATTTTTAGTGTTAATGAAAGTATCATTCCACAGATGAAGTATGTTCCACTTGTAATAATAATGTCTTGTTTCTTTGACTTAGGCTAATAAAACAGTTGTGTGGTTTACACTTAAAAGTCAGTATCTCAAGCCAGTTACCCTTAATGTACTCAAGCCCTCAAACCACTTCTCTGGATTAGCAATTGTGTGCTCTACTGCTTGACCAATGAATCCCAATTTAGTATTTGTAGGTCATTGTAAAAATATATATTGATATATCCTAAATAAATTCTTTTATTTTGATCAAGCATTAACATTTATTTTATTTGTATTGAGTGTTGTTTTAATACGTTCTTTGTGTGTGTGTTAGTTCAATAATTTTGAAAAGCTGTAGTGATTGAGGATACTAAACAGTGTTTTTAACTTGCAAATTTTATATGAAGCAAAACACACTGGCGCTAGACTGCTAACCCAACAGTATCAAGTTGAATTGAGGTTTAAGTCAGTAAAAAGTCCCTGAGTGCACCCAGCAATGAGGGGTACCTAACTCACATCATCGCTTCATATGCCAAAGTCACAGAAACAGGTGAACTCATTGCAGTCTGATCCATGAACCAACAGGCTAGAAACATGAACTTTACAACTCTCACTGTAGTTTACAATATTTTCATACACTAACAATAACAATTACAATCAATAAACAAATTCAATGATTAAGACAAGCTCAATTTTTATTAAATAAATTAATAATTTATTAAGTATGTAAAGATAAAGGCAATTTATTTAATGTAATATTTGTCCCATAATTTCAGGGACATTTTTTATTGCATCAAATATTGTTATTCACAAATTGCAGACTCAGATGAAGTCTTCATTCTAAAACACATTTTGATTTCCTGTGTTTTGTTGATAGTCTTAGATAAGGTTGCCTGGAACATGTGTAGGGTACTTTCTTCTGTGTTTACTAGAGGTCTATATGCACTGATTTCATTCAGGTATTCTGAAAAATAGATTTAATTTACACACAATATTTATACTTAAAATTTTGTCTTATAATCATAGTTTACATTATCAAGCGTATCAAAAATATAAATAAAATTGCAATTAAAACTAGCCATTAAATCTATAACTTCAGGTCAATATTGACAAATCTATTACTAAATCCAAACTCTAGATCTAATAACCATAATTCAATGCCTACAAAATAACTGGGTCTTGCTAGATTTACACATATACTTGCTACATCTAGATTTCTAAGTAACCATATGCCTACGACTCTAGTTAGTAGCAGACTTTCTTAATCTTTAGCAGTCAACTAAACTTTAAATCTACTTCTTAAATCAAATCTAGATAGGTTCGCAGTAGCAACAGATGTCAACATTTTAATTTTATTAATATTATTACAATTATTGCCTACTAAATTACTAAACTAAATAATTCTAGATCTAGATTTCTCTAGTTACTAACTAGATTTAGCACTGTTGTTAACTAGCTAGATTTAGAAAAAAAAATTAAAGACTCACAGACCTACTCACTGGATCTAGAATTATTATAATTATTTATTAATCATCATTAGGTCATAGATCTATATTATTAACATTTTAATTTATTACACTCAGTAACTACGCTCAAGTGAACTACACTAACATCCTCAGTAGTCTACAGTCTACACTTAGACTAGTCGAAGTCACTACTTTTAGTACTTAGATTCTAGATCTAAATCAAATCTAGTAACTTAACTTAGATCTCTACAAACACACACTAAAAAAATCTAGGCCTAATCACTGTCATTTTTTATTTAGAGGGATTAGTATAGTTAAGGAAGTATAAAGAACAGATTTAGGATCAGGTAGATTGAGATCTATTAGTACTATTACTATTAGATCTAGTTGCAATATGCTGAAGTAAAGAGTAAAGTCGAACTTGATAAACGTTTGTTTACTGTTTACCAAATCGTCCAGTAGGAGTAATGTCCCCTGGGGCTAGGCTTGCTAGGTCTTACATTAACTTTAAAAAATAATTAATTTACTTACCGCCACAAAACTTTTCTGTCAGAAGTGAATGCAAATACATTACTTCCCAACCGTACGTACACAATAGACTTGAAATTTTGTATATTTGTTGCATATTGGGAGTTCATGATGAGTTTAAAATGCTGAAGCGAAGTCAAGAAACAAGCAGCCGCCATGTTTTTTTTATCAATGGGAATCATCATCACAATAATTCATTTAGTTTGGAAAATTTAATCTCTCCCTGGCGGAAGTTTTTCCAAAACTTGGAATGGATTAATGAATTAATATTATTAATTATTTCAAAAATTATTTTCAATAGTTTCTCTTGAAGTGAAAAATTCAAAACACGTAGAAATCGATACTTAATATTTTGTTTTAATTTTTGACAGCTAAAACATAATTTTAGCGCTTGCCAATTAATTTATATAATTTTTTGAAAAATAGCATGTTATATAGCAAAGTATTACTGCAACACCCAATAGCGATGACGGACTGACACACGCTCAGCCCGCTTATATTATAGATTTCAGTTTTATTTGTTCGAGTTGTTTCCCTTTGGTAGGGGAAGTAACCCATAATCTCTGTTTGCCAGCTAGGTTGAACTTACATGTAGGCGAGGCGACTTGGTGCCGTGTGGAGTGGTGGGTTCGGATCCCGTCTAGTTAAAACTGTTCTGTGTATCCAAGGACTATATTCTGTGACGTTGAAATAACTCTTGATGTCAAATATTGCTATACCAGTTAGGTTGATAAAGACAAAAAAAAAACCGTGTACATAATCCGCTTAAAATAAGGTGAATTGATACATTTTAAAATTTCAAAAAGTGTGTATGATCATTAAAAATATTACAGAAGCACATGTTTATAGCACGCCCCCTCCCCCCCCCCCCCAATCACACATTATCAACAAAACTGTGACGTAACTTATGGACCATCGATTTTGTCACTAACATGAACTGAATGCACATTGTTTTATTTCTCGATTGGTTATTATGTTTTACGTGTATTTAGTTTTATTACATTCGCATGCATCAATCTAATTTTAGTTATCGATTAGTTACATATCTATATTTTTAAGTTTTCAAAAAAATATTCTCGTTTAGATTTGAACTCAGGACCTGAACGAGACTCTCCAGCTGATGAGTACCTGGCATGAGTTGGGTGAAAGTTGGGATCAATGACCGGTGTCTGGTACACGGTCTCCGTGTACACAGTGAGCACTACAGAGGGAAATGTCTTTCTTTGTAACGTTAACAGGCGGAGTTATAAGCATTAGAGAACTCAATGACAACAACAAATTATCATTTGAAGATTAAACAGTCATCATCAAATTTTAACTCCACTCGACACATTATTGGATCAATGCTATCCCACCCCCCCTTCAGTCATGAACTTTCTACAAATTCACTTTTCTTCTAGCACCTTCTTCATTTAGATTGAATATTATTTGGGCCATATTAATTTGTGTATGTTCGCGTGCGTCTAGTCAGTGTAAGTCTTTAACAAAGGGTCGCTACTCTGTAGGTCATTGGGAGATCCGGATTGTCGGACTTAGCCCCCCACAGAGCTATGTGATCTTTATTGACAATTTGGTTTTTTTTTTCGTTGTTTTTTCCCCATCCAGGGTCAAGTCAGATCTCTAGGACGACATTCCTGGTGGCATTGCACCGTGTGTCCTGGTGGCATTGTACGTGTGTGTCCTGGTACATTGTACCGTGTGTGTCCTGGTGGCATTGTACGTGTGTGTCCTGGTGGCATTGTACCGTGTGTGTCCTGGTGGCATTGTACGTGTGTGTCCTGGTACATTGTACCGTGTGTGTCCTGGTGGCATTGTACCGTGTGTGTCCTGGTGGCATTGTACCGTGTGTGTCCTGGTGGCATTGTACGTGTGTGTCCTGGTGGCATTGTACGTGTGTGTCCTGGTGGCATTGTACCGTGTGTGTCCTGGTGGCATTGTACCGTGTGTCCTGGTGGCATTGTACGTGTGTGTCCTGGTGGCATTGTACGTGTGTGTCCTGGTGGAATTGTACCGTGTGTGTCCTTGTGGCATTGTACGTGTGTGTCCTGGTGGAATTGTACCGTGTGTGTCCTGGTGGCATTGTACGTGTGTGTCCTGGTGGCATTGTACGTGTGTGTCCTGGTACATTGTACCGTGTGTGTCCTGGTGGCATTGTACGTGTGTGTCCTGGTGGCATTGTACGTGTGTGTCCTGGTGGCATTGTACGTGTGTGTCCTGGTACATTGTACCGTGTGTGTGTGTGTCCTGGTGACATTGTACGTGTGTGTCCTGGTACATTGTACCGTGTGTGTCCTGGTGGCATTGTACGTGTGTGTCCTGGTGGCATTGTACGTGTGTGTCCTGGTGGCATTGTACGTGTGTGTCCTGGTACATTGTACCGTGTGTCCTGGTGGCATTGTACCGTGTGTGTCCTGGTGGCATTGTACGTGTGTGTCCTGGTGGCATTGTACGTGTGTCCTGGTGGCATTGTACGTGTGTGTCCTGGTGGCATTGTACGTGTGTGTCCTGGTACATTGTACCGTGTTTGTCCTGGTGGCATTGTACGTGTGTGTCCTGGTACATTGTACCGTGTGTGTCCTGGTGGCATTGTACCGTGTGTGTCCTGGTGGCATTGTACCGTGTGTGTCCTGGTGGCATTGTACGTGTGTGTCCTGGTGGCATTGTACGTGTGTGTCCTGGTGGCATTGTACCGTGTGTGTCCTGGTGGCATTGTACCGTGTGTCCTGGTGGCATTGTACGTGTGTGTCCTGGTGGCATTGTACGTGTGTGTTCTGGTGGAATTGTACCGTGTGTGTCCTGGTGGCATTGTACGTGTGTGTCCTGGTGGTATTGTACCGCGTGTGTCCTGGTGGCATTGTACCGTGTGTGTCCTGGTGGAATTGTACCGTGTGTGTCCTGGTGGCATTGTACTTGTGTGTCCTGGTGGCATTGTACGTGTGTGTCCTGGTGGCATTGTACGTGTGTGTCCTGGTGGCATTGTACGTGTGTGTCCTGGTGGCATGTATGTCCTGGTGGCATTGTACGTGTGTGTCCTGGTGGTATTGTACTTGTGTGTCCTGGTGGCATTGTACCGTGTGTGTGTGTCCTGGTGACATTGTACGTGTGTGTCCTGGTGGCATTGTACGTGTGTGTCCTGGCGGTATTGTACTTGTGTGTCCTGGTGGCATTGTACTTGTGTGTCCTGGTGGCATTGTACGTGTGTGTCCTGGTGGCATTGTACGTGTGTGTCCTGGTGGCATTGTACGTGTGTGTCCTGGTGGCATGTATGTCCTGGTGGCATTGTACGTGTGTGTCCTGGTGGCATGGTACTTGTGTGTCCTGGTGGCATTGTACCGTGTGTGTCCTGGTGGCATGTATGTCCTGGTGGCATTGTACGTGTGTGTCCTGGTGGTATTGTACTTGTGTGTCCTGGTGGCATTGTACCGTGTGTGTGTGTCCTGGTGACATTGTACGTGTGTGTCCTGGTGGCATTGTACGTGTGTGTCCTGGCGGTATTGTACTTGTATGTCCTGGTGGCATTGTACCGTGTGTGTCCTGGTGGCATTGTACGTGTGCGTACACCCCCGTTAACGGTTCAACTCTGACAAACGACACACGATGACAATGTATGTCTAGACCAGAATGTTGGTATCATAAAACTTAAGCAAAAGGTTATGTAAAGCGAGGGTTACGAGGCATAAAGTATATAAGAATATATTAAAACTGAACCGATTCTTTTAGCCTAGAGAACTTATTTATTATGTAACGAAATGACAACAACATCACCACACTGTAACGAAATGAAAACAACATCACCACACTGTAACGAAATGACAACATCACCACAATGTAAGGAAATGACAACAACATCATCACAATGTAACGAAATGTCAACAACATCACCACACTGTAACGAAATGACAACAACATCACCACAATGTAACGAAACGACCATCATCACCACCATGTAACGAAATGACAACAACATCTCCACAATGTAACGAAATGACAACAACATCTCCACAATGTAACGAAATGACAACAACATCACCACAATGTAACGAAATGACAACAACATCACCACAATGTAACGAAATGTCAACAACATCACCACACTGTAACGAAATGACAACAACATCACCACAATGTAACGAAATGACCAGCATCACCACCATGTAACGAAATGACGACCACATCTTAAGGTACCAACACCAGCTGGTTCCAGCAACGATTTGTTGTTGTAATCTCTCCGTCAGGCTTACACCGTTATCTTACGGTGACAGGTCACTTAAGGTCACGTGGTCATTTTAGGTCACGTGGTCATTTTAGGTCACACGACTCGGTTAGCTTAACGTGAGTAATAGTTCAGCTTGAAGTCACGTGACATTTAATGTTTAGACCTTCCCTAACCCTCCAACCTTCACGTTTTTTTAATAACACGTGATTTGACCGTCACAGGGTACGGAGGGATCTTAGAATGTGTCATTAATTTAAAAGCTGTGGGAGGAGGGGGGTAGTTTTGTGACGTGTCAAAACTTCTGCTTTAGAGACTGTTGGTGTGAGGGTATGTGTAGGTGTTGATGTGTGTGTCTGTGACGATGGGTGGGTGGGTTTGCGTGGGTGGGTATGGATCTGTGAGTGAGAGGATGTTGTTTTATGGTAGTATATGAGGGTGTGGGTAGGTGGATGTGTAGGTGTATTTGTTCGAGTGCGTGTGGGGTGAGCATGTGTAAGAGTGTGAGTATGTGGATTGGGTCAGTTAAATTTGTAGCTACCATAGCGTGATCACACAGATGTTTGAACCCCCTTGAATATGCTGACTTTATCTAAGTCAGATCACGCGTAAGTCAGATCACGTGTAAGTCAGATCATAGTCAGATCACGTGTAAGTCAGATCATAGTCAGATCACGTGTAAGTCAGATCATGTGTAAGTCAGATCACGTGTAAGTCAGATGATGTGTAAGTCAGATCATGTGTAAGTCAGATGATGTGTAAGTCAGATCACGTGTAAGTCAGATCATGTGTAAGTCAGATCACGTGTAAGTCAGATCATAGTCAGATCACGTGTAAGTCAGATGATGTGTAAGTCAGATCATGTGTAAGTCAGATCAAAGTCAGATCACGTGTAAGTCAGATGATGTGTAAGTCAGATCATGTGTAAGTCAGATGATGTGTAAGTCAGATCACGTGTAAGTCAGATCCCATGTAACTGCCTTCACTGACTGAAAGAAACTGGTCAATTACCCGACACTTTGACAGTTAAAACCTGCGTGTGGTGACGTCATTTGTCCTCGTGTGTGACACCATCAGACTAATGACATGTTTACTTCCTGGTGACGTTGATCCAGGTGTTAGGATTAAAGATTAGTCGAACGTCGAGGGTTGTACTGTCAGGTCATGTGAAACGGTCATCTTTAGGTCATGTGACAAGGTCATCTTTAGGTCATGTGACAAGGTCATCTTTAGGTCATGTGACAAGGTCATCTTTAGGTCATATGACAAGGTCATCTTAAGGACACGTGACGAGATCATCTTTAGGTCATGTAACAAGGTCATCTTTAGGTCATGTAGCAAGGTCATCTTTAGGTCATATGACAAGGTCATCTTAAGGACACGTGACGAGATCATCTTTAGGTCATGTAACAAGGTCATCTTTAGGTCATGTAGCAAGGTCATCTTTAGGTCATGTGACAAGCTCATCTTTATGTCACGTGATCATTTTTGGTCATGTGACGGTCATCGTGTGACACGGTCATTTAAAGTCATGTGACACAGTTATCTTAAGGTTATGTGACACCGCTATCTTAAGGTCATGTAACAAGGTCATCTTAATGTCACGTGATACTGTCATCTTAAGGTCAGTTGAGACAGTCATCTGTATGTAGTACATCAACTTTTGTGTTAACCCAATATTACACAACAATTAAGTAGGTTAAAACCTAAGTCAGGCCAATTAGTTTGAGACTTGACCACTTAATCAACATTGAAGTTGGTCAAGACTACCGTTTATAAATGACTTGGTTGACATTTAAAAACAGCTACCTTTACATAAGGCCAACAATTAAAACATGCGGAAAGCATCAGTTGCAAAAATAGTACACATTAGTCATTCAGCTGTCACAGTATACCAACGTTTTACTTTGAGTACAAACTTCATGAAGAAAAATGTTACCGCTATCATTACGACGTGTTTCCTACCCCCCCCCCCACACCATCAGCTGGCGAGGGCTATTGCATCGACCTCTGACCCTGCACACTGTCCAGTCAGACAGCATGGACTGACCAGTCACGTGACTACCACAACTCTCACGGCTCAAGGTCCACCTCAGGGTCTATAAAAGGTCCCAGGCCGCGTACAATCGATCTCTATTTTGGCCACCGCCATCGTCCACCTCACCTGCACGCTAGCACCCACCCAGGTGCAACTTATTTTTACCGGCAATACTTTACTGTTGGTGTATTATACCCAGTGGCGGAGGCAAAGGGGGTGATAGTGGACCTCCATAGTAACATCTGAGGTAAATCTTTATCTGGTGGCGTAGGTGCATTCTCGTAGCTTTCACAGGTCACGATTTCAAAAGGTCATACGCCAACACAGCTATATGCTTAGAATCGTTAAAGAATATATATATATATATATATATATATATATATATATATATATATATATATATATATATATATATATATAATACAAGAGAGAGATTTAGAGAAATTTTAAATTTTAAAGGATTAAATAACCTTTGACCAACGTTGTTAAAATGCACGTGTTATATGTCTAACACCGGTGAATGTTTTGGCTCTCATCTAGGTGTATTGCTGTGTGCAACAATGTTGTGTTCCGACCCACTGGCCAGGTGCACGTGTTGTGTGGATGTAGGAACCTGGTGCCAACATGACCAACTGCAGTTATGTAATTTTGGTAACATTAAGTTATAGTAGTTTCCAGCGTGTAATTAGTGTATATATACATGTTATTTACCACTCTTTAAGTTATCAATTAATACGATTGCTAATTAATCCACTGTTATAATTTAATTACACTAAACTATTAATTAGAAAGTGTTTCAACAGAAATGTCTTTTAAAATTTGTCGCACTGTATATGTTTTACCAAACGGGAATCTCCCAATGACCAGATGTTGAACGCACCAAACTAAACCACATGAAAGCTGTGTGATTCACGTTTCTAAGCTTGTCTCTTCCTACAGCTGACATCAAGAATGGCTTTAATGTTGGCAAAGCTGGGTCCTCAGGGTGGGGGTCAGCACGGGTCAGGTCAGCCCGGGCCTGCTCGCGCCACGATGAAGTCCACAGCTCCCGCGACGCTGCCGACAGCCGAGCAGATGAAGGCGTACATGGCCGAGTCCTTCCACTGCCACAACGTGGTGCTAGACATCGACTCCAAGACCAGCAACTGCAGGCTGACACACATCGTCTGCACGCTCGGCCCCGCCTCCAGGGAGGTAGGTTGTGTCACGTGGTGCTTACGTGGGGTCACCACATGGGGTCAGGTTTATGTTGTGTCACGTGGTAATGACATGGGGTCGGTGTCACCACATGGGGTCAGGTTTATGTTGTGTCACGTGGTAATGACATGGGGTCGGGGTCACCACATAGGGTCAGGTTTATGTTGTGTCACGTGGTGATGACATGGGGTCGGGGGTCACCACATGGGGTCAGGTTTATGTTGTGTCACGTGGTAATGACATGGGGTTGGATTCCAAAATATTTCAAACTTCTGCTGAATGGGGGTGTTTTATATACGCCCCCTACACCCGCCAAAAGTGCATTGACACGTGTACATTTGGTACATAAAATAACATAAAACATACACGCCATATCATCCCCACCCCTAACGTCCGCCAATATCACATCGTTAAAAAGTGGAGATATCCCCCCTCCACCATGATACGCCTAACCCTAGTGTACTAGTTTCAGACAAGTACAGTATCTTGAATTA